>NC_072397.2:14929166-15247833 GCF_028885625.2 Pongo pygmaeus | reverse complement strand
AAATAATAAAAATACAACTGATAGTAGTATTTTTGTTTTACTGTTTGGAAACACAAATTTCCTTGACCAAATACATGAATATTTGATAGCCACTAACACAGCACATTTGCTTGTGCATGGGAGCCAATGCAGGAAAGCAGAGGGATTGGATGCTCTTTCTTCTTAATGCCTGAACATGTGTACTGTGATGATAAGCAGTGAGTTTGGAACAGGAAGGCTTTCTGCCAGAGCCATCAAAACTGTGGGAATAAAATCCTTCACAAGTCAGGAAACAAAACAGTCTTTACTGGTGTTAGTAAATGGAAAATCTTTTGCAGATTTGATTTCACTTTTAATTTAGTATGGATTAGGCAGCATAATAGAGACTACCCTGCCCCTAATAGTGTATGATTTGATGACAAATGTCAACTATGTTTAGTTGTCGAAAACTAGGTTTCAGCTCCTCCAAGAAGTTTAGTTACACGAGTAATTTTGACAATACTCATAGTTACATGAGTAACTTTGACAGTATACACCAGCTTATTTTAAAGTTTCTGTTAGTCCACCAGAGACCTAAATATTATTAATATTATTTTAAACATAAAATATTATTTTAAACATAGTTCAAAATTCATGTGCATAATGAGCAAAATTGTGTTTTTATTTTTATTCATTTCCTTTTGGTTTTATGCCTTTCATTCTTTTTCTCCCTCCCTCCCTCTCTCCCTTCTCCTTTCCTTCTTTCCTTTCTTTCTTTCTTTGTTTCTTTCTTTTTCTTTCTTTCTTTCCTCTATCTCTGTATCTCTCTTTGATATTTTTAGAGGGAATCCTGCTCTGTCACCTAGGCTGGAGTGCAGTGGCATGATCTCCGCTCACTGCAACCTCCCCATCCTGGATTCCAGCAATTCTCCTGTCACACCCTCCCAAGTAGCTATGACTGCAGGAATATGACACCAATCTTGGCTTTTTTATATATACTTTTTCTGTACTTTAATAAAGACCAGATTTCACAATATTTGCTCAGGCTGGTCTCGAACTCCTTTCCTCAAGTCATCCATCTACCTTAGCCTCTCAAAATGCTGGGGTTTCAGGCATGAGCCACAATGCCCACCCAGTTTTATGCATTTCTCTTCTCAGTGATCTCTCCTATCTATTTTATTATTTAATTTCATTTTTATTTCTGAGACAGTGTCTTGCTCTGGTGCCCAGGATAGAGTGCAGTGGTGTCATCTTACTTCACTGCAAACTCTGCCCCAGGGATTCAGTGGATTCTCTTGCATCAGCCTCCCATGTAGCTGAGATTATATCCATGGGCCACCAAACCCGGCTAGCTTTGGTATGAAGTTAGACAGGGGATCTTGCCATGTTGGCCAGGCTTATCACAAACTCCTGACATCAAGAGATCCACCCACCTTGGCCTGCCAAACTGCTGGGAGTGCAGTTGTGATCCCCTGTGTCCTGCCTCATATCTGCTTTAAAGCTCAGTTGATAAGCAATATTGTCTTCCTGGAATGCTTTATGTTTACAAAACCACTATAGCACTATTACTTAGCTCCTTAGGATAAAATACGGTAACACACAAAACATACAGACACAGACACAGACACAATCAGTGATTAAATGATCAGTGTAGGCGAGGACCTAAAATGAAATATGAATTGCTGCAGTTGACTAAAATTAAAGCAGACCAGAGTTGACACATACCCAGAAGAGAGATGTGAACAGAGTCTTTCAAAAAACTCTATCAGATACATGTTATCTTCCAGCCATAGCAAAGGGACATTAAATATCTGTTGTGTTTAGAATAGTCTTGATTGTTTAACTTTTCCAAGGTATTAGCATTCATGATGTTGGCCTCTAAAGCTCTCCAAAATTACTCAAATCAGTAGACAACTCAGTTTTTCTAGGAGTCTAAAGTGCTTTTCAAAATTATCAAAAAGTTAGTGGCTTAAAACAATAACCATAATTTACTGACTGTCAGTCTCTAAAATCTTCCACCATCTCTCAGCCAAATGATTGTGGTTCAGGGGCACTCAGGAGGACACAATCTAGTGATGGCTCAGGATGGGGACATTGGCAGGTGTCTTCTTATTTCCCTGGTGCCATGGCTAGCATGACTCAAATAGTGCAGGCTGGGCTGCTGAGATCCTCAGGCATCTCCTTTTATTTCTATGAGTCTCTCCATGGAATGTCCCTTCTGCACAGTGTTGTCAGGATGTTAGACTTCATGATGTACTAGTCTGGGGCTCCTGAGGGGTTTGTCCCCATGAGAGCAGGAGACTTAGGCAGAGCTGTGTCACCTTTTCTAGCCTAGGCCAGAGGTGGCCCAATATCCAGAAAATGCTTTCAATATTTTCTATTAATTAGAAGCAAGTACTGTGTTCTTTCACATCAGGAATATTTTCAAATTGGTTTGCGAAGAATTTCAAAGTGCGTTTTAGACAATTACAGTGGCCATGCCTAAAAATTACTTATTTTTATAAGTGCTGGATGGGTTTTACCCAACATAATATGAGATACAGACTTTTAAGCTTGAAACCTATGTCATAGCTCTGAAAATTTGGTTATATATTGAAACAACTCTCTAGCAAAAATTGATTTTGAAATGAGACCTATAAATAAATAAAATAAATGAGGTAATGTCATAAATATCTGCATGAAATGCTTATAAAGAGGTCAGCCTTAAAAATGCCATGAAGTCTAATATGCCACCCTTTTACTATTTCTATGGATATTACTTGGACTGGAGGACAAGGACTCAGGGGTCTGCTGGTCAATCTCTGCACCTGGAAACAGTGGCTGGGGCACCAGGAGTAACACTTCGGGCCATAACCATGTAGTAAGGACAAGGAGTCCATCTGGATTAAGGAGAGTGTCACTATGTATATTGCTATATATATATACACACATATATATATACACACACACACATATATATATATATATATATATATATAAAACACCATATCAGAAACTCGGTAGTCATAGTGAAATCAAAAAATAATCACAGTCAATTCGATCTCATACCTAGACTGAAATATGAAACTTCTAAAGAAAAAAAAGTTAAGAACTTTGGGCTTGTCAAAATTTTCCTATATAGATAAAATTATTGGTGACTTTCTCTCACTAGAAAACATAAACAAAAATCCGTGTTTTGTATATATTTAAATTAAAATATTTTTATTTCTACCAGTTATGACATGCAAGCAAGTAATAAAGTGAAAGTACAATAATAAATAATAAAATTATATAAGGACATTTCTTTGTCAAAAAATTCCATTGAGACTATTAATTTTATAAAACCATGGAGAGTGCTTCATGAAACTACATTATACAGTACTTTTTAGTATTTTACTTACATTTTAAATAATCAGCAAATTAAAGGAAATTCTGAATCATTATTTACCAATATCATTATTCTATTCAACAAATTCTTTTGATATTAAATATTTTAAATAAAACATTAAAAACAAATTGTATTCACTGATATCAACTTTTGATGAAATAATACTTCTCTATTTGTAATCTTGTGAAATATATCTTTCTCCTCACAATGGATCTTTTGTAACATCAGTGTTATTATTTTCTCTGATACAAACCCTGTGATATCTCAGGGCTTTACTGTACCCATACATTACATGCCTCCAGAGAGTAGGCTTCAAACAGATGGAAAAATTATATTTGTGACAAAATTCTAGGAAAGGGAATGATAAAATGGGATGATAATTTCTAAATTTCTAACTGTTCATCAATGGATTTGGATATATTTAGATATAGACAAATATTTGCACACCGCAAGTTTGCACAGTGTATATACATTTATATGAGATACCCATAATGTATGGGTTGTGTAATCTTTTAATTAATTCTCAATTTTACATGTGGGAAACTTGGTAAGAGTTTACCATCATCAAACACTCAATCTGAACTACTGTACTCAATTCGTAAAGCCAACAAAATACCTGTCAACATTCATTTCAATTAATCCAATAATGTTAACTGCTGATAACTTCATTCTCCTTGTCCCCTGTTAACAGCTGAAAGTTTATTCTCATCCTAATTCAGCACTCAGGGTGCCATCCAGAAGAGACTATCACCTTTCTGTGGATTGTGATCTCTGACTCCACCACTTTCATCCTATAGCAGTCCTACCTTTGCATATTTAATGAACTTTGTATGTGGTTAAAAAAAATAAATGTGCAGTGAAATGTCAGGCCATGCAGTGAAGCGTTCAATTGTTTCTATATCCCTAATTGACCTTTCATGTTATAGAATATAAGGAAAACAATTCAATACATTCCTTAGTACCCAGTCCAATGAACCCTTTCTTATTAATATGCCAGACCTGTCCCTTCAAGGAACTGACATATAAACACAGCTAGATGTATCAAAATTTCTTCTCAATAATAACCATTATGTTAATAACTGTTGCCCAGATCTGGACCCTGCCTGTGAAATCTTTGGTTGGAAATTGCTATAATCGCTCAAACTAGGGGAATGACTATTTTGTGGCATAATTACTGCTGTCATCTTCCTGAAAAATATCACATTAGATGGCAGCTTTTAGTTAGATCAATTCTATTAATTTTTAATGTCTATCATTTATGATATTGTACAAGTAAAGATCTTTGAAAACTTAAATGGTTAGCTGAGAAATGACTAAAGTAACTCACAGCAATTCAAACATTCATTTACTTACTAGAAGTGCCATACATCATTAACTTCTGATGAAAACAAAGTTGGGAAATTGCAAGTGCTAAATTGCTTACTAAAGTATGTATTTCAGGATATTTTATAAAACTATCCATGCCATGTATGATGCTTCACCAGCAAGGATAAAGCTTTAGCCTATATAAAAAATAGTATTTGGTTCTTAATACGTCTCTACATTTGTCTTCATAGCCTCAACACAAAAACACCCATGTACTTGACTTTCGGCTGAGTTGACTACCAGTTGTTAGGATTTTTATTCTGTTTAGAATAAAAATTTCAAAATTTGGTGACCAAATATGAGAAATCACACTCTCACCATAAGTAGTAATTATTCTCAAGTGCCACTGCAAATACAAAATTGAAAGAAGAAGTTAAATCTATTATATTGCAATATTCTAAAATCTAAAATTTCCTCTTTGAGGTCTGGTGGTTCATGCCTGGAATTGCAGCTCTCTGGGAAGCTGAGAAGGGAGGACTGCTTCAAACCCAGAGTTTGACAGCTGCATAGGCAACACAGAAAGAACTATCTCTAAAATGTAACTAATTATTTAATTAGTTAAATTGGGCATGAGGGCACACATCTGTTGTTCTGCTTACTCAGGAGTCCATGGTTGTAGTTAGCTGTGATCATACACTGCACTTCAGCCTGGGCCATGAGGCAAGACTTTGACCTACAAAATGATTCAATATAAAAAGCAAAATAAATTAAAATAAAAGCACTTCCAGGTGTTTTTTGGAAGTTTGTATAATTGCTCTAAAAGTAGAGACATTGTTTAAAGTTGAGCAGTCAATGGAGGAATGGGCAGTGAACATTGTTTATATTGTTTTCCAAAAATTAGGATAAATATATTAGAATATTATATATAAATAAAATATTAAAAAAGGTTATATATGTAATAACCTTTTGTACAATAAATATTGACAAATGTCAAGCCATTGTGTTTATAGACTTTTCCTTCAAAATATTCATAGTTCAATTGGAGAATGAAGAAAAGAGCAATAATTGGAATGTACTCTGGCAAGCATTACTATATATACAATTTAGTAACTTAATTGGGGGGAAAGAAGTTCTTAACTGGGTTTACAGGGGTGTGGAGAACCTTCTTAGGGCAGGAACAATTGACAGCATCTGTAAGGATACAAATTTGCAAGAAGAATAGAATATTTGGGAGAAAAATGTTGTAGAGAAAAAAGAAACATTCTTTCTATAAATGATAGAAGTACCAACAGTGCATATGATGCCATCTGCCAAATGCTTTCTAGCTCAATAAATATTGTTGAATGAATATTTCTTGAATGAATCCATGAATGGAAGATATTGGGAAAAGGATTCTGGAAGGGATTTTCAAAATCCTATAAAGGAAAGGTAATTAGCCTGGACTTTGCAATTTTGCCTGCTTTTCTTTACAATCTTTTTATGTTTACTACCTCACAAGCTGTTTTACTTTTTGTTCGTTTCATAAATATCATGAATGAATCTTTCCTGAGAGTAATTCTCTCTTGATCTCTTGATACTGTATTTATCTCTGATATTCCTTTGTGTGAGGCCCTGGGTTTGTATGCCCACAGCTACATCACTCTCCTCTCCCTGGCACCGTTCTGTAACAGAGAGAGCCCTGGGCCTTGGGAGGCATGGTTCCTACTCTCCTATATAAATTACTTCCTGTTTCAGTTCAGTCAAGGGGTCACGCTGCAGAGATTAGAAAACAAGAAGATGAGAGAAGCCAGTTTATTTCCTTCTCCTTCTCAGTAAGGGATATGTTTCCACAGTGATTCCATGCCTGTAGGATATGCTTTCTGTGTTTTCATTTTCCATATAGTGACCCCAATCCTAGACTGGTTCTTCAAATGCCATTTTCTCCAATTGTCTTCTCTAAAGGATTTCAGTACTATTTTGGAGTTTTAAATTTAAAAAAGAAATATTGATATGGAAGGGGGGCAGGGAAGTGTCTGGTGGAGGAGGCTGTGGTTCTTGGCTAGGGCTCCACCATCAGGCCTGTGCTCACTGACCTAGGTGAGGATACCCACTTCTGTTTTCTTGCCCAAATTGGTGAGGTCATACGATTCTGTTTTTTTGCCCAAGTGTTGCATTTTCCAAGACCACCCTGGTCTACCATACACCATCCTGTGCTATAAGAAACCCTGAGATCCTAGCAGGCAGACACATGGCAGCTGGACATCGAAAGGAACCATCAGCAGAAGAAGATACAGCAACTGGACCTGGAGAGGACACCAGAGAAAGGAGAGCACAAGGACTGAGGCAGTAGGCCATCCACTGCAAAGAACATTGAGTTCCATGGGGCTGTGGGAGGAGAGCACTGAGCTGCACCATTCCGGGGAAAAGCACCTTCCCACTTCATCTCCCTTCCGGCTCTCCATCCATCTGCTGAGAACTTCCAGTCAATGAAACCTTGCACTTATTCTCCAAGCCCATGTGTGAGCCAATTCTTCAGGTACACCAAGGCAAATACCCCAGGATTGAGAAAACCTCTGTCTTTGTAGTAAGACAAGGCATCTAATTGAGCTAACACAAGCCACCTACAGATGAGTAAACTAAATTAACACCATGTAACACATGCCCACTAGGGATTCAGGAGCTGTAAGCATTCACCCCTAGATGCTGCCTGGGGTCGAAGCCCCACAACGTGTCCTCATTTCTCACCAGGTTGCAGGGAATAAAGGACATTTTCCCATTTCAATGTGAATCTGTTTCCATTGCAGTGTGTTTTCTGCAACACTGCAGTGTTACCTCATTTTACATATTTGATGAAATATATTACAAAGTATAACTAATGTAAGCAGAAAATAAATGGTGGAGAATAAGGAAGAAAAATGAAACATTGTGTTTCACAGTGAATGTAAACTACTATAAGTATGATTAATCAGTGCATGAGACCAGCCAAGCAGTCTTAATGTCATGAGGGGGCACTACTCCATCATCTTGCAATTTCATTCTGAGACAGAGAATGTGAGCAGCAATATGGTCAGATAGGCAAGAGGATACAATCTGGTGAGGTGTGGATTGTGTCCTGCGCCTTCACCTGCAAAAAGGTGAAGACAGATGATACAGAAGTTACTTCCAACTGCATCCCCACATTCCCTTAATTGCACAAGTGGAGCACACCAAGGCCTGGTGTTCAGGTGGGAGTTCTCCAACTTGCCATGAACATGTGGAGTGCAAACTGGGGCCTTTCACTCTGAGGGCTTTCATCCATGGGGCTAAATGGGAGTGGGATGGATTGATGCTGGGTGGGATGTGGCCTCCAGAGTTGCCTCTTTTTTTTCTGAGTTCCATCTTCCTCATTGAATTAGGGTTTCCTTGGTCTGGGTCACCGTCTTCCACACTAATCATTTCCCAGTTCACAAAGGACAACCCTCATGGGAATCCATTGCGTGAGTGTTTTCTTCTAAACACTATCACATTTTAATGAGTCAGCAGCTTTGATACTTTTAAAACAGTAAATTCCCGCACAGCCACCAACAGGGAAACTCTTGTTGTCCCACCTCTATCAGAGGGTGGCATGAGTCCTATGGAATGAGAACCAGGCAACCCCGTGTAACATTTGCCTGGTAATCTAGGCTCTGTTTCGTTTCATCTGCAGGTCCATTCTCATTATCACAGGGCTCCTTCTCATTGTCAGGGAGTTGTTGCTGAATGGGACTGCCTCTGACCACAGATCTTTTGGCTGCAAGGGGTTTCAAAGGGTAAAAAAGACTTTGGATAGATTGGCTGAGCTCCAGGTTATGGGTTGTGGTCGCATCATGGGGGCTGAGAATGTTTGCATTTTGCAGGAGGATTTTGCATCCTCTGACAAGAAGCATGGAACATTGCTTGGACTCCAGCACAAGGCAGCTCATTCTCTCAGGCCAGCACTGATTTTTCTTCGCTTTCCTAGAGATTCCATATTGCCCATCAACAGCACTACTCGACACTATTTTCAGGTTTGCAATTGCCACAGATGGCCTCTGAGATGCTGATTCAACCTCATCTGCACCCAAGAGAGGCCAGTCCAAGGTGTGAGAACACTGCTCCAACTTTGACTTGCCTTTTTCATGGTTCATGACTTTCCCAGAGAGCCCCTGCAAGGCCAACAATGAAGGGAGGCAGTGAGGTCAAGAGCCCAGCCATCATTCACTGACACCCGCCTCTGGGGTCTCAGGTATGATTCTAATCACTCAAAGAACCTTCAGCAACACAGCAGACTATATTCCAATTTCCATGAGACCCGATTCTGGCACACAGCCTCTTTCAGGATTGGAGTCAGAAGAGCAGTTTCTAGCGACGACCTCACAGTCACAAAAGGCCTTTCTTTGCAGCAGTACCCGACCACCAAAACGGCTCAGAGGATCACTGAGGTTGGGAGATTTAGGGTTTGGCAGTGGGTTTTCACAAGGAGCCTTTTTCCAAATACCAGGCTGTCTCGGCCTGTACCAATATTCTTTGCTTAGGCAGGCTAATAGCTCTGACAACTGGGCCCCCAAGTCTGCCTTACAAATGCAGATGTGCTAGTCTCAGAGTACCAGGTCTGATTTTGAATAGTGGAACCACGAATGTCACCATTGCCTAGTGAGAAGTCTCTGTGGCTTGCCGGAAAAGAATGCCTCCATGGAAGTGTGTCAGTGATGGACTCTCACCTGTCTTCTTTGTGGGATCCACAGGATAGTCCCATGATCCTAGTAGAAAGCAAACATGAGCCAGCCTGAAAAACGTCAAGCAGTGCCCTAGGAATAAACCGCGACATCTCTAAAAATCCAAAAGAAGCTGCAAAATTTCCAAGGCCAGCCTAGATGTTGTAGGGGTGAGTCTTTTTGAAATTTACCCCACTGTGATGTCTAGGAGCAGCCCGTCTATGTTTTCCGGGGTTGCTCTCTCTCCAGTAGGGTTTCCTACAGAATCATGCAGCATCAGGAGCTGCCAGGCTGTGTGTTTCAGTGAGAGTGTTGTGAGTATTGGATGTCTGTGTGTGTGTGTGTCGTATTGTGTGTTTGCGTGGGTATGTTTCTGTCCCTGTAAGTGGAGTCTGCTTAAAGGAATATGGCTAATACCCTTCAGCACTTCTTTGTTTTGAATATCAAAACCATTTAATGGCCCATCTGTGTGGCTCTGCTCAGCTCTGGGGCTCCGTGTTCTCTATTTCTATGAAAATCATAAATCCCCAGTGAACTGGAAGGTGGGCTAAGACCAGCGAGCATCCAAATCACATCCCCATGCAAATAATAGTAATAGTAATAATAATAATAATAATAATCCTCTAGAAAGAAAAGGAGCACACCATACTAAAACACAGACATCTGCCACTGTTTCCTTGTCCTGAGTCCAACCCAGGGAGAGGCACTAGCAGTCTTGTCCACAGGGCCCGTTGAATTTACCTCAAATTTGGTTTGCAGCTGAGTGGGTGCTTCATGTTGTGAGGGGACACTCCTCCATCATCTTGGGATTTCATCCTGGAACATATGGTATGAACACCAATAAGGTCAGATAAGGATGAGGATATAACCTTAGCCCCCATGAGACCACGACCCACAACTTGAAGTACAGCCAGCCTGCCTGAAGTCCCTATTGCTCTCTAAAACCCTTGGCAGCTAAATAATCTGTGATGAAGACATTCCCATCCAGCAACAGCCCAATGAAAGAGCCCTTCTACAAAGAGAAGTCCATGCAGATGAAATGAATCAGAGGCTAGATTACCAGTAAAAATCCAGACACTACTGCCTGCTTCTCACCCTACAGATATCATGCAGCACCCCCAATAGAAGTGATAGAACTAGAGTTTCCTTGTCAGTGGCTGTAACTGGAATTAACAATTTAAAAAGTATGAAAGCTGCCCAGTCATTAATACATTACAGTGGATAGAAGGAAATGCTTCCTTAGTGGGTTCCTATGAGGGTCGTTCTCCATGAACTGGGACACATTTAGTGTTGAAGTCATTTATCCAGACCCAGGAAACCCTAGGCCAACAAGGAACATGGAAGTCAGGAAAAGAAGAAGCAAGTGTGGAGGTCACATCCCAAGCAGCATGAATCCATTCCAGTCCCATTTGGCTTCAGGTATGAAAGCCCTCAAATCAGGTGTTTGCCAGGATGGCCCCAGTTTGCACTCCAAATGTTTCTTGCACATTGGAGTACTCCCACTCAAACACAGGGCTGCTGTGGACTGATTGTGCAATTAAGGGAACTCAGGGAAGCAGTTTGTCATACCTTCGGTGACTTTTTTTTTTTTTTTTTTTTTTTTTTTTTTTGCAGGGGAAGTTGTGGGACCCCATCCACCCCTCTCCAGATTGTATTTACACCCTATTTGACCTTAGTGCTGCTCCCACTCCATGTCCCAGGGTGAAATCCCAAGAAGATGGAGGAGGGCCAACTCATGACATGAAGCACCCGCTCAGCCAGTAGCTGAATTTGAGGTAAATACATGGGGCTTGGCAGACAAAATGGCTAGTGTCTCTTTGTGTGTTGGCTTCAGCATAATGAAACACTGGTAGATGTCTGATATTTTGGTGTGGTGTGCTCCTCTTTCATTTATTTATTAATTTATTATTTATTTATTTTTTATTTATGTATTTATTTTTAGAAGAGTAGCTTTTTCTTGCAGGAGAAGGTGATTTGGACGCTGGTAGGTCTCCACCCACCTCCCAATTCAGTGCAAATTAATGATTCAAAGAAAACTAAAGAACAGGGAGCCCCGCAGCCCAAGCAGAGCCACACAGAATGGTCACCAAAAGGTTTGGAGACTAAAAAAAAAAAAAAAAAAAAAGAAGTACTGAAGCGAAGTAGACACAATCCTTTAAGCAGACTCCACTTACAGGCACACACACACACACAAACACACAATGCCAGACACACACACAGACATCAGACACTCACAACACTTCCCCAAAAACACACAGTACAGCAGCTCCTGATGCTGCGTGTTTCTGCAGGAAGTCCCACCTGGGAAAGAGCAACCATGGGGAACACAGGCAGGCTACACCTCGAAATCTCAGTGGGGCAGCTTTCAAAAAGACTCTACCCTACAACATCTAGGCAGGCATGAGGAAACCTGCAGATTGTTTTGGATCCTTAGGGATTTCACTTTTTATTCTTGAAGCTGTGCTTGAAGTTTCTTGAGGCTGGTTCAAGTCTGCCCTCTTCTAGATTCATGGAACTATCCCATGAATCCCACAGAGAAGATAGGCGAGAGTCCACTGCCAACGCACCTTCATGGATGTCTCCTTCTCTGCCAAGCAGGAGGAATTGTTGCTAGGCAATGGTGACATTTATTGTGACGCTAACCAGAGCTCACAATCAGGCCTGCTGCTCTAAGACTTGCACATGTGGGTTCGTGAGACCAACTCAGGTGACCATCCATCTGAGCTGTCAGCCTCCCTAAGTGGAGGAAAACAGTACAGGTAGAGCCAGCCTGGTATTGCAAAAAAAAATGCTTCCTGCCATTACGCACTGCAGGATGCTAAAATTCTCGACCTTAGGGCCTCTTCGGGACATTTACATATTTGGGTTGTGCTGGAGGAGGAGGTGTTTCAATACTGTAAGGTGGATGCCGAACACTGCTCTTCTGACTCCAATCTGAAAGGGGCTATGTGCAAGAATCAGATCCTATATGAATTGGAATATAGTCTGGTGAGTTGTTGAAGGGTTTTTGTGTGATGGAATCATACCTCAGACCCCAGAGGTGGGGATCAATAAAAGATGGCTGGACCCTTGTCTTCATTGTCTCTCTTCATTTTGGGCCTTACCGGGGCTGTCTCAGAAAGGTAGAAACCACAACAAAGGCAAGTCCAAGGTGGAGCAGTGTTCTCATACATCGAACTGTGTTCTCATGGGTGCAGATGAGGTTGAGAAATTTTCTCAGTTGCTGTCTGTGGTGATTACAAGCCTGAAAAATGCCAGTATTGTTGTTGAGGGGCAATGTGGACCCAACATGAAAGCAAAGAGAAATCAAGGCTCTCCTGAGAGAATGAGTAGACATGTGCTGGAGTCCAAGAAATGTTAAAAGATTTCCTGTGAAAGGATCCAAAATCCTCCTGCAAAGTGCAAACAATCTCAGCCCCCACAATGAGACAACAGTTCACAATGTGGAGTGCAGCCAGCCTAATTGAAGTCCATTTTGCTCCCTGAAATCAGTGGCATCAAAAAGATGTGTGGTGAGAGGCAGCCCATCTAGCAACAGTCCAATGAAAGACCCCCTCCATAATAACAAAGAACATGAAAATGAAATGAAACAGCTAGATTACTGGGTAAAAGCCAGACATGACTGCCTGCTTCTCATAGTACAGGAATCATGCAGCCCTTTGATAGAAGTGGGAGAGCAAACTTTCCGTTGCTGGCTGTAATGGAAATTTGTGGTTTTAAAATTATCACAGAAGCTCAGTTATTAAAACATGACAGTATTTAGGAGGAAACACGAAATGCATTTTAATGAGGGTCATTTTTCATGAACATGGAAATGTTTAGCATGGAAATCATTGAGACAGATCCAGGAAACCTTATGCCAATGAGTAACTTGGAAGTCAGGAAAAGAAGAGGCAAGTGTGGAGGCCACATACTACCCAGCATCAGTCCATCCCACTCCCATTTGGCTTTGGGTATTGAAGCCCTCAAATGGGAAGTGTGCCAGGTTGGCTCCAGTTTGTACTAAAAATGTTTCCTGTAAGTTGGAGTACTCCCACCTGAACACTGGCCCATGGTGTGGACTGCTTGTGCAACTAAGGGAATGTGGGGATGCAGTTTGAAGCACCTCTGTGTCCTCGGCCTTCATCTTTTTTGCTGGTGAGGATACAGGACCCCATCAACCACTCACCAGATTGTATTCTCACCCCTATCTGACCTTATTTCTGCTCACAGTCTCTGCCCCAGAAAGAAATCCAAAGACAATGGAGAAGTGCCCCCTGATGACACTAAACACCTGCTCAGCTGGAAGCTGAATTTGAGGGAAATACAATGGGCTCTGTGGACAGGACTGCTAGTGTCTCTTTCTGGATTGGCTGCATTACAATGAAACACTGAGAGATGTTTGTTTTGGGTGTAGTGTTTTCCTCTTTTTTTTCCCAGAAGAGTGCCATTATTTGCAGGGGAAGATGATGGGGACCCCGGCTGGTCACAACCAGCCTACCTATTCATTGCTGATTCATGATCCAGAGAAACATAAGGAACAGGGAGCCCTGCAGCCCAAGCAGAGTCACACAGACAGGCCATCCAAAGGTTAAAACACTAAAAAATAAAAAGCACTGCAGTGTGTTAGCCACATTGCTTTAAGCAGAAACCACTTACAGGCACACACACACAAACCCACAAAGCCACACACACCCACAGATATCCAGCACTCACAACACTCCCACAGAAACACATAGCCTGGTAGCTTCTGAGGCTGCATTGTTATGCAGGAAGCCCCATCTGAAAGAGAGCAACACCAGGGAACACAGGAGGTCGGAACCTAGAAACCATGGTGGGGCACATTTCAGTAAGTCTCACCCTGAGGAATCTAGGCTGCCCTGAGGAATCCTGCAGATTCTTTTGGATCCGTAGGAATTTTGCAGTTTACTTCTGGGGCTTTGCTTGACATTTCTTCAGAGCAGCTCACATCTGCTCTCTCCTTGGATTGTGGAACTGTCCCATGGATAACACAGAGAAGATAGGTGAGATTCCACCACTGACACACTTCCATAGAGGTCTCCTTCTCCACCAAGCTGCAGGGACTTGTCGGTGAGCACAGGTCAAATTCATTGTGATGCTAGCCAGAGGTCACAGCTCAGGCCTGATGCCCTGAAACTAGCGCATGCATGTTAGCGAGGTGGACTGAGCTGTCAGCCTGCCTAAGCAGAGGAAAATGGTACAGACAGAGACAGCCTTGTATTGGGAAAAAGACTGACTGTAATAACCCACTGCAGGACCCTAAAAGTCTTACCTTAAGGCCCCTATGACCATCACCATGGTTGGGTCATGGTGGAGGAAGACCCATTTCATGACTGTGAGGTTGTTGCTGGAATATGCTCTTCTAACTCCATTCCCGAGAAAGGCTGTGTATAAGAATCAAGTCCCATGTGGATTAGAATATAGTCTGGTGAGACATTGAGGGTTCTTTGGGTAATGGAATTATACCTGAGACCCCAGAGGCAATCTCAGGCACACACAAACACACACACACACACACACACACACACACACAATGTCACACACATGCAAACATTTAACATTCCAAGGTGGAGTAGTGTTCTCACAACTCGGAACGTCCTCTCACGGGTGCAGATGAGGTTGAGACAGTGTTTCAGAGGCCCACTATGGTGATAGAAGCCTGAAAAGGGTGTCCAATAGTGCTGTTGAGAGGCACTGTGGACCCTCAATGAAAGCAAAGGAAAATCAAGGCTTGGCTAAGAATGAGGTGCCTTGTGCTAGGGTATAAGCAATGTTCAATGATTCCTCTCAAAGGACCCCAAAGCCTCCTGCAAAGTGGAAATATGGTCAGCTCACACAAGGAGACAAGGACCCACAACCTGGAGTGCAACCAATTTTCCCGAAGTCCCTTTTCCTCTCTGAAATCCCTGGCAGCTCATAATCTGTAATGAAGGCCAGTCCCATCAAGCAACAGCCCAATAAAAGAGTCCCCCCACAATAAGAAAGCAGTGCGGATAAAATAAAAGAGGGTAGATTACCAGGCAATAACCAGACACAGCTGACTGCTTCTCATCCTACAGGAATCATGCAACCCTTCAATAGAAGTGGGAGAATAAAAGTTTCCTTGTTGGTGGCTGTAACAGGAATTTATGGTTTTAAAAGTATCAAAGCTATGCAGTCATTAAAATATGACAGTGTTTAGGAGGAAACACTCATGCATTGGATTCCCATGAGAGTCGTTCTCCATTAACTGGGAAATGTTTAGTGTGGAAGTCGAGACCCAGGAAACCCTAGGCCAACAAGAAACACCAAAGTCAGGAAAAGAAGAGGCAAGGGAGGCCACATCCCACCCAGCATCAATCCATTCCACTCCCACTTGGCTCCCAGGTATGAAAGACGTCAAATCAGGAGTTTTCCAGGGTGGCCCCAATTTTAGCTCCAAATGTCCTTGCATGCTGGAGTACATCCACCTGAACACTGGGCCACCATATTGACTGCTTATGCAATTAAGTGAATATGGGGATGGAGTTGGAAGCACCTTCTGTGTCATCTATCTGCGTTTTTTTTATGGGACCCCATCCAAGTGTACTTTATGGGACCCCATCCATCTCCCACCAGATTGTATCCTCACCCCAAACTGACCCTGTTTCTGTTCACTTTGTGTCAGGATGATATTCCAAGAAAATGGAGGATTGCCCCCTCATGATGTGAAGCCCCTGCTCATCTGGGATCTGAATAATGATCCACAAAAAAATAAAGAACATGGGCCCCACAGCTCAAGCAGAGCCACACAGATAAGTCATGAAAAGATTGAGAAACTCAAAACAAAAAGAAGGGCTGAAGTGCATTAGCCACATTCTTTTAAGCAGACTCCACTTATGGGAACACACACACACACACACAAACTCAGAATTCCACCTGCTGCAGGAAGAGGCTTTTCAAGACTGTGAGGTGGTCGCAGGAATTACTATTTGGACTCCATTCTTGAAAGAGGATGTGTGCAAATAATTGGGCCTCATGGAGACACTATAGTCTGGTGTGTTGTTTAGGGTTCTTTGGGTGATAGAATCTTACGTGATACTGCAGAGGTGAGTGTCAGTGAAAGATGCCCGGGCTCTTAACCTCAATGCCTCCGTTCATCCTGGGCCTGGAAGGGCCTCTCTGGGAAAGGCAGGAACAGTGACAAAGGCAAGTTCAAGGTGGAGCAGTGTTCTCACACCTCAGACTGGCTTCTCACAGGCCATCTGTGGCAATGGCAATCTTGAAAAGTATGTCTAGTGGTGTCGTTGAGGGGCATTGTGGATTTTTCATGAAAGTAAAGAAAAATCAAAACTCATCTGAGAGAACCTGCAGCATTTTGCTGGTGTTTAAGCAATGTTCAATGATTTCTGTCAGAGGACCGAAAAGCCTCCTGCAATGTGCAAACAACCTCAGCTTCAACAATGAGACAACAACCAACAACCTGGAGCATAGCCAGCCTACCTGAAGTCATTTTTGCTTTCTGAAATTCCTGGCAGTTAAATAATTGTGATGAAAGGCAGTCCTATCCACCAACAGCCCAGTGAAAGAACGCTTCCACAATGAGAAGGTCATGCAGACAAAATGAAACAGAGGCTGGATTACCAGGCAAAAGCCAGACATGGTTGCCTCCTTCTCATCCCACAGGAATCATGCAGCCCTCCAATAAAAGTGGGATAACAAGAATTTCCTTGTTAGCAGCTATAACTGGAATTTACAGTTTTAAAACTATCAAAGCTGCCCAGTCCTTAAAACTTGACAGTGTTTTGAAGGAAACAATCCTGCAATGGATTCCCATGTGGGTCGTTCTTCATGAAGCAGAAAACATTTAGTGTGGAAAATGGTGAGCCAGACCCAGAAAACCCTAGACTGACAAGAAACATCAAAATCAGGAAAATAAGAGGGAAGTGTGGAGGCAACAACCCACCCAGCATCAGTCCAACTCCCATTTGGCTATGGGTATGAAAGCCCTCAACTCGGGAGTTTGCCAGGATGGCCCAATTTGGCTTCTGAAATGTTCCCTACACATTGGAGAATTCCCACATGAACACTGTGCCATGTTGCTGTTTTGGTTAGTGTAGCCTTGTAGTATAGTTTGAAGTCAGGTAGCATGATGCCCCCAGCTTTGTTCTTTTGGTTTAGGATTGACTTGGTGATGGGGGATCTTTTTTGGTTCCATATGAACTTTAAAGTAGTTTTTTTTCCAATTCTGTGAAGAAAGTCATTGGTAGCTTGATGGGGATGGCATTGAATCTATAAATTACCTTGGGCAGTATGGCCATTTTCATGATATTGATTCTTCCTACCCATGAGCATGGAATGTGATACAAACAAATGGAAGAACATTTGTTTGTATTTGTTGCATGCTGGTGCAGCATACCAGCATGGCACATGTATACATATGTATCTAACCTGCGCATTGTGCACATGTACCCTAAAACTTAAAGTATAATAGTAATAATAAAAAAAAGAAATGAAAGAAATGCTGTGGTGCTGTTGGAAGCAACTTTTGTGTCAACTATCTTCACATTTTTTGCAGGTGAATGTGTGGGTCCCTTTCCACCTCTCAACAGATTGTATCCTCACCCCTATTTAACCTTGTTGCTGCTCACACTCTGTCCTAAAATGAAACCACAAGATGATGAAGGAGTAACCCCTCATGACCTGAAGCAACTGCTAGGCTGGCAACCGAATTCAAGGTAAATTCAAGTTGGGCACAACTGTTAGTGTCTCTCCATGTGTTGGCCCAAGGACAATGAAACTCTGGAAGTGTGTTTGTGGGTGTGGTGTGCTTCTCTTCTTTCTAGAAGAGTGGGTGTTTTACAGATGGGTGTAATTTGGATTCTGGCAGGTCTGACCCAGCTCCCAATTCACTGCAGATTCAAACTCCACAAAATGATAAAGAAAAGGATGCCCAGCAGCCCAAGCAGAGCCACAGATAGGCCAACAAAAGGTTGGAAGACTGAAAAAAAAAAAAAGTGTTGCAGGGTATTAGCCACATTGCTTTAAGCAGATTCTACTTACAGGCGCACCCACCCCCCCACACACACACACACAAAGCCACACACATACACAGACATTCAACATTCACATTACTTTCACAGAAACATACATCCTTGCAGCTTCTGAGGCTGCGTGGTTCTGCACAAAGCCACAACTCTGCGGAACACAAGCGGGCTGTACCTAGAAATCACAGTGGGGCAAATTTCAAAAAGACTCACCCCTACAATGTCTAGGCAGGTCTGAAGCATCCTGCAAATCCTTTTGAATCCTTAGGAATTCCACAGTTTATTCCTGGGGCTCTGCTTGATGTTTCTTCAGGCAGGCTTATGTCTGCCCTCTCCTAGAACTATGGGAATATCCTGTGGACCCCACACAGAAGGCGGCAAGAATCCATGGTCAACGCACCTCCATGGAGGGCTACTTCTCTACCTTATGGCAGGGACTTGTTACTAGGCAATGGTGGCATTCATTGTGATGCTAGCCAGAGCTCACAGCTCAGGCCTGGTGCCCTGAGACTAGTGCATGTGCATTGGTGAGGCAGGCTCTGGCACCCTGTTGTCAGAGCTGTCAGCATTCCTAAACAAAGGAAAATGTTATAGGCAGTAGTGGCCTGATATAAAAAAAAATGATGCCTGTGATAAACCCTTCAAAACTCTAAAAGTCTCAACATTACCACACCTTCAGGCAGTCTTTGTGGTCAGGTCCCACTGAAGGAAGCGGTGTTTTGAGACTGTGAGGTGGTCCATGGAAACTGATATTCAGACTCCATTCCTGAAAGAGGCTGTGTCAAAGAACCTTTTCCCATGGGGATTGGAATATGGTCTGGTCAGAGGTTGAGGGGTCTTTGGATGATGGTATCGTACCTGAGATTCCAGCGGTGGGTATTAGGAAAAGATGGCCATGCTTTCAACCTTGATGCTTCCCTTCATTTTGGGCTTTGCAGTGCTGTCTCAGAAAGGTAGAAACCACAAGAAAGCAAGTCCAAGATGAAGCAGTGTTCTTGCACCTCAACCTGTCTTCTCACAGGTGCAGAGGAGGTTCAGACAGTGTCTTCAAGGCTGACTGTGGCAATTACAAGCCTGAAAAGGCTGTCCAGTAGTGCTATTGAGAAGCACTGTGGATTCTCCATGAGAATAAAGATAAATCAAGGCTCACCTGATAGAATGAACTGCCTTGTGTTGGAGTCAAAGCAACATTCAAAATTTCCTGTCAGCAGACAAAAAGCCTCCTCCAGTTTGCAAAAAACCCAGCCTCCAAATACACACCATGACCCACAACCTGGAGTGCTGCCAGCCTACTCAAAATCCCTTTTGCTCCCTGAAATCTTTGGCAGTGAAAAGATCTGTGGTGAGAGGCAGTCCCATCCAGCAACAACATAATGAAAGTCACACACAGTGAGAAAGGATGTGCAGATGCAATAAAATATATTCTAGATTCCCACTCAAAAGCCAGATGGGGCTGCCTGTTTCTCATCCTATAGGAATTATCCAGCCCTCCAATGTAAGTGGGTGAACAAGTTTCCTTGTTGACTGAAGTAACGGGAATTTATGGTTTTAAAAGTATCACAGCTGCCCAGTCATTAAAACGTGACAGTGTTTAGAAGAAATCACTCTTTCAATAGATTCCCATAAGGGTCGTTTGCGATTAACTGAAAAACTTATGTATGGAAGACATTGAGGCAGACCCAGGATACCCTAGCATGATGAGAAACATGGAAGTTAGAAAAAGAAGAGGGAAGTATGGAGTCCACCTGCCACCAAGCATCAACCCATCCCACTTCTATTTGGCTCTGGGTATGAAAGCCATAAAATCAAGAGTTTGCCAGCATGGCCCCAGATTGCATTCCAAATGTTCCCTTTGCATTTGAGTACTCCCACCTGAATACCGTGCCATCTTGTGGACTAGTTGTACAGTTAAAGGAATGCAGGTATGCTGTTGGAAGCAAATTCTGTTTCAAATGTCTTCAAGTTTTTTGCAGGTGAAGGTGTGGGTCCTCATTCACCCCTCAGAAGATTGTATCCTCATCCCAATCTGATCTTATTTCTGCTCACACTCTGTCTGAGAATGAAATCTCAAGATGATGGAGGAATGCCCCCTTAAGACCTGTAGCACTTGCTCAGCTGGGAATGGAATTCAAGGTAAATTCAATTGGCTCTGCATACAGGACTACTAGTGTCTATCCCTCGATTGGCCTCATTACAATAAAACACTGGGAGATGTCTGCTTTTAGGTGTGATGTGCTCCTCTTCTTTCGAGAAGAGTGGCTGTTTTTGCAGGGGGAAGGTGATTTGGTTTCTGGCAGGTCTTACCCAGCCTCCCTATTCACTATGTATTCATAATCCACAAAAAAATAAAGAACACGGAGGCCCACAGCCCAAGCAGATGCACAGACAGGCTATCAAATGGTTAAGAGAGTTAAAACAAACCAACCAACCAACAAACAAACAAAGAAGCACTTATGTGCATTAGCCACATTCCTTTAAGCAAACTCTATTTACAACTGCACTCACACACCCACTCACACACCCACACACACAATGCCAAACACACACACAGACATACAACACTCACAACACTCCCAAAGGAACACACAGCCCGGCAGCTTCTGAGGCTCTGAGGTTCTGTAGGAAGCACCATCTGTGAGAGAGCAACCCCGGGGAACACAGGTGGGCTGCATTCCAGACTCAATCCTACAACATCTAGGCAAGCATGAAAGCTCCTGTAGATCCTTTTGGATTTTTAGGTATTTTGCAGTTTATTCCTTGGGCTCTGCTTGAAGTTTCTTAAGGCAGACACACGTCTGCCCTCTCCTAGGATCATGGGATCATACTATGGACCCCACAGAGAAGACAGGCAAGAGTCCACTGCTGATGCAACCTCCACGGAGTTCTCCTTCTCAGCCAAGCCACAGAGACTTGTCCCTAGGCAGCGGTGCATTCATTGTGATACTAGCCAGAGCTCACAATCAGGCCTAGTGCCCTAGAGCTAGGGCGTACTCATTTGTGAGGAAGACTAAAGTGCCCAGCCATCAGAGCTGTCAGCCTGCCTAGGCAGAAGAAAATGGTACAGTCAGATCAAGCCCGGTACCTGCAAAGAAGGTACCCACTGTGAAATCCCACTGTGGGACCTTAAAAGTCTAGACCTCCCAGGGCCCCTTTTGTGCCATCTCTGTGGTTGCTTCCCGCTGGAGAAGGAGGCATTTTAAGACTGTGAGTTTGTTGCTGGAAACTTCTATTCTAATTAAATTCCCAAAAGAGGCTGTGTGCAAGAATCAAGTCCCATGGGATTTGGAATATAGCCTGGTGTGTTGTTTAGGGTTCTTTGGGTGATAGGATCATACCTGAGACCCCAGAGGCTGGTGTCAGTGAAAGATGGCTGTGCTATTTACCACACTGTCTCTCTTCATCCTGGGCCTCACATGGTCTCTCTGGGAAAGGCAGTAACCATGACAATGGCAAGTCCAAGGTGGAGCTGTGTTCTCACACCTCTGATTGGCCTCTCACAGGTGCAGATGATGTTGAGACAGTGTCTCAAAGGCTGTCTGTGGTGATAGCAATCCTGAAAAGGGTGTCCAGCAGTGCTATCAAGAGCCACTGTGGATTCCCGATGAAAGCAAAGAAAAATCAAGGCTCACTGAGAGAATAAGCTGCTTTGTCCTGGGGTCCAAACAATGTTCAACAATTCCTGTCAGAGGACCCAAATCCTTTCTGCAAAGTGCAAACAACCTCAGCCCCCAAAACGAGACAATGACCCACCACTTGGAGCTCAGCCAGCTTTCCTGAAGTCCCTTTGGCTCTCTGAAATCCTGGCAGCTACATAATCTGTGGTGAGAGGCAGTCCCATCTAGCAGCAGCCCAATGAAAGAGCCCTTCCAAAATGAGAAAACCATGTAGATGAAATAAAACTGAGGCTAGATTACCAGGAAAAGCCAGACATGGCTGCCCGCTTCTCATCCTACACAATGAGGATCAAGGTCTATCCGATAGATATGGGATAACAAGAGTTTCCTTGTTGGAGGCTCTAATGGGAATTTATGGTTTTAAAAGTATCAAAGCTGCCCAGTCATTAAAACATGACAGTGTTTAGAAGTAAATATCCATGCAACGGATTCTAATGAGGGTTATTCTTTGTGAAATGTGAAATGTTTAGCATGAAAATTGTTGAACCAGACCAAGTAAAACCTAGGCCAAGGAGAAAAATGGAAGTCAGGAAAAAAGAGGCAAGTGTTGAGGCAACATCCCACACAGCATCAATCCATTTCACTCCCATTTGGCTTTGGGTATGAAAGCCCCCAAATCAAGATTTTGCCAGAATAACTCCAATTTGCACACCAAATGGTCCTTGCACGTTGCAGTCTCCCAACCTGTACACCGGGCCACAGGGTGGACTGCTTGTGTAATTAAGGGAATGTGCGAATGGAGTGGAAAGCACCTTCTGTGTCATCTGCCTTTATTTTTTTGCAGGTGAAGTTGTGGGTCCCCATCTACTCCTCACCAGATTGTATCCACACCCTTATGTGACTTATTGCTGCTCACACTCTATGTACCAGGATGAAATCCCAAGACTATGAAGGAGCACCTTATCATGACATGAAGCACCTGCTAGGCTGGGAACTGAATTCATGGTAAATTCAAGGGGTGATGTGGACAGGACTGTTAGTGTCTCTTCCTGGGTTGGCCACTGGACAATGAAACACTGGGAGATGTCTTCTTTCTCAAAGAGTGTTTTTTGTTTTTTGCTGGGGGAGTTGATTTGAATGTTGTTGGGTCTAAGCCTGGCTCCCAATTCACTGCGGATTAATAATCCACATAAGTATAAAAAACACTTAGCCCAGCAGCCCAAGCAGAGCCACACAGAGAGATCACCAAAAGTTGGCTGACTCAAAAAAAAAGAAGGGCTGAAATGCATTAGCCAAATCCCTTTAAGCAGTCTTCACTTATACGTACATATGCATATACACACAAAAACACAGTGCCACACACACACAGACATTCAACACTCACAACACTCCCACAGAAACACACACCCCAGCAGCTCCTGAGGCTGTGTGGTTCTGCAGAAAGCCCCACCTTGGAGATTGCAACCTCAGGGAACACAGGTAGGAGTAGTCGAAAATCACAGTTGGGCAAGTTTCAAAAAGACTCACTTCTACAATGCCTACACAAGCCTGAGTAATCCTGCAGACCCTTTTGTATCCTTAGGAATTTCTCAGTTTATTTCTAAGGCTGTGCCTGACGTTTCTTCAGGCTGGCTCACATCTGCCTTCTCCTGGGATCAATAGACTATCCTGGGGTCCCACAGAAAAGACAGGCAAGAGTCTATGGCTGACACACCTCTACAAAAGTCTCCTCTTTCACCAAGCTGAAAGGACTTGTTACTAGGCAATGGTGACACTCATTGTGAAGCTAGCCAGAGCTCATAATCAGGCCTGTTGCCCTGAGACTAGCACATGCACATCTTGAGGCAGGCTTGAGTGACTGGCGGTCAGAGCTGTCAGCTTGCCTTAAGAGGGGAAAATGGTACAGGCAGAACCAACATGGTATTGGGGAAAAGGCTGCCTGTGAACACACACTGCAGGACCATAAATGTCTCGACCTCAAGGCTCCCCAAGCCAGCTCCATGGATGAGTCCCACTGGAGGAGGAGACATTTTGAGAATGTGAGGTGGTCAGTGGAAACTGCTCTTCTGACTCCATTCCTGAAAGAGGCTGTGTGCCAGAATCAGGTCCCATAAGTATTGGAATATAGTCTGGTGTGTTTTTGAGGGTTCCTTGGGTGATAGAATCATACCTGAGACCACAGAGGTGGTTGTCTGTGAACGATGCCTGGGCTGTTGATGTCACTGCCTCCCTTCACCCTGGGACTCGCAGGGGCTCTTTGGGAAAGGCAGGAACCAAGACAAAGGCAAGTCCAAGGTGGAGCAGTGTTCCCACACCTCAGACTGAACACTATAGTGTGGAGATGAGGTTGAGACATGGTCTCAGGGGCCATCTGTGGGAATGTCAAGCCTGATAAGTGTGTCCAGTAGTGCTGTTGAGGGGTACTGTGGATTCCCCATGAGAGCAAAGATAAATCAAGGCTCACCTGAGAGAATGAGCTGCCTTGTGCTGGCGTCAGGCAGTCTTCAGTGATTCCTGTCAGAGGACCCAAAAGCCTCCTGCAAAGTGCAAACAACATCAGCCCCCATAACAAGACAACAACCCACAACCTGGAGCACAGTAAGCCTATCCAAAGTCCCTTTTGTTCACTGAAATATTTGGCAACTCAATAATCTGTGGTGAGAGGCAGTCTCATCCAGCAACAGCGTAATGAAAGAGTCCCTCCACAATAAAAAGGCCATGCAGATAAAATAAAACATAGGCAAGATGACCAGGCACAAGCCACAAACAGCTGCCTGCTTCTCATCCTACAGGAATCATGCAATTCTTGGATAGAAGTGACAGAACAAGAGTATCCTTGTTGGTGACTATAACAGGAATTTGTGGTTTTGCCCAGTCATTAAAATGTGGCACTGTTTAGAAGAAAACACTCAGGTAGTGGATTCCAATGAGTGTCATTCTCCATGAACTGGGAAATGCTTAGTGTGGAAGTCATTGAGCCAGATGCAGGAAACCCTAGGCCTGAAGAGAAACATGTAATTCAGGAAAAGAAGAGTTAACTGTGGAGGCCACATCCCACCCAGCATCAATTCATTCTACTCCCATTTGTTTCTGGGTATGAATGCCCTCAAATTGGGAGTTTGCCAGGATGTTCCCAATTTGCATTCCAAATGTTCCTTGCACATTGGAGTGCTCCCACATGAACACTAGGCAATAGTGTGGACTGCTTGTGCAATTTAGGGAATGTGGGGATGGAGCTGGAAACACATTCTGTGTCAGCTGTTTTCACTTTTTTTTGTAGGTGAAGTTTTGAGACATCATCTGCCTTTCACCAGATTATATCCTCACCCCTATCTGTCCTTACTGTTGCTCATACTTTATGTCCCAGAATGAAATCTCAAGGCAATGAAAGAGAGCCCCCTCACAATGTGAAGGACCTGCTCAGCAGGGAACCGAATGGGAGGTAAATTCAAGGGGTCATGCAAAAACGACTGCTAGTATCTCTTCCGTGGTTGGTCGCAGGACAATGAAACACTGGAGATTTCTGAATTTTGGTGTGGTGTGCTCCTCTTTTTTCTAGAAGAGTGGCTTTTTTTTTTTTTTTTTTTGCAAGGGAAGGTGATTTGGACTCCAGCAAATATTGGCTTGCTTCCCAATTCACTGTGGAATCATGATGCACAGAAACATAAAGAACATCGAGCCCTGCAACTCAAGAAGAGCCACACAGACAGGCCACCAAAAGGTTGGGACACTCAAAAAAAAAGAAGCACTGAAGTGCATTAGCCACATTCCTTTAAGCAGATTTTATTACACACACAATGTCACAGACACACGCAAACATCCAATAATAGAAACACTCCTACAGCAACACACAGTCTGGCAGCACCTGTGGCTGCATGATTCTGCAGGAAGCTGCACCTTGGAGAGAGCAACTCCATGGAACACAGGCCAGCTGTACATAGAAATCACAGTGGGGCAAGTTTCAAAATGACTCACTACTACAACGTGTAGGCAGGTCTGAGGAAACCTAAGATTCATTTGGATTTTTAGGGATTTTGAGATTTATTCATGGGTCTTTGCTTGACTTTTCTTCAGGCTGGTTAACCTTTGCCCTCTACTAGGATCAGGGGACTATCCTGTGAATCCCACAGGGAAGAAAGGTGACAGTCAACTGCTGCAGCACCTCCATGAAGTCTCCTTCTCTGCCAAGCCCCAGGGACTTTTCTCTAGGCAATGGTGGCATTCATTGTGATGCAAGCCAGAGCTCACAATGAGGCCTGATGCCCTGAGACTAGTGCCTGTGCATTCGTGAGCCAGGATCAGGTGCCCCGCTGTCAGAGCTGTCAACCTGCCTAAACAGAGAAAAATGGTACAGGCGGAGCCAGCCTTGTATTGGGAAAAAGGCTGCATGCAACATGTCACTGTGCTACCCTAAAAGTCTGGACCTCAGAGCCCCTTCATGCCTTCTTCAATGTGGGATCCCACTAGAGAAGGAGGAGTTTCAAGACTGTGATGTGAGGTGGTTCCTGGAAACTGCTCTTCTGACTCCATTTCTGAAATAGGCTGTGTGCAAGAATCAGGCCCCATGGGCATTGCAATATAGTCTGGTTTGTTGTTGAGGGTTCTTTAAGTGATAGAAACATAACTGAGACCCCAGAGGTGGGTGTCAGTGAATGATGGTTAGGCTCTTGATCTAACTGCCTCCCTTCATCCTGGGCCTTGCAGGGGATCTCTGCACAGGAGCCAGAACAAAGGCAAACCCAAAATAAAGCAGTGTTCTCACATCTCAGGCTGTCTTCTCATGCATGCAGATATGGTTGAGAGAGTGTCTCAGATTCCTTCTGTGGTGATGCCAAGCCTGAAAAACCTGTCTAGTAATGCTGTTGAGGGGCACTGTGGATTCCCCTTGAAAGCAAAGAAAAATCAAGGCTTGCCTTAGAGAATGAGGTGCCTTGTGCTGGAGTCTCTGCACTGTTCAGTGATTCCTGTCAGAGGACTCAAAAGCTTACTGCAAAGTGCAAATGACCTCAGCCCAACAGTGAGACAACAACCCACAACATGGAGCACAGTCAGCCTACCCAAAGTCCCTTTTGCTCTCTGAAATCCCTGAAAGCTTAATAATTTGTGGAAAGAGGCCGTATCATCCAGCAACAGCCCAATGAAAGAACTCTTTTACAATATGAAGGCCATGCAGATAAAATGGAAGATAGGCTAGATTACCAGGCAAAAGCCAGACACAGCTGCCTGATTCTTATCCTATAGAATCATGCAGCCCTCCGATAGAAGTGGAAGAACAAGAGTTTTCCTGTTGGTAGACGTAACAGGAATTTACAGTGTTAAAAGTATGAAACTATCCAGTCATTAAAACCTGACATTGTTTAAAAGGAAA
The DNA here is from genome assembly GCF_028885625.2 of Pongo pygmaeus. Taxonomy (NCBI): domain Eukaryota; kingdom Metazoa; phylum Chordata; class Mammalia; order Primates; family Hominidae; genus Pongo; species Pongo pygmaeus. Next base: position 15,220,525 of record NC_072397.2, on the reverse strand, counting down.
CACTAACTCAGTGGATTCCCATGAGGGTTGTTCTTTGTCAACTGGGACATATCTAGTGTGGAAGCTGTTAAGCCAGACCCAGGAAACCCTAGGCTGATGAGGAACATGGAATTCAAAAAAGAAAAGGCAAGTGTGGAGGCCACAACCCACCCAGCATCAATCAATTCCACTCCCTTTTGGATCCAGGAATGAAAGCCCTCAAATAGGGAGTGGACCAGGATGGCCCCAATTTGCACTGCAAATTTTTTTTGCACATTAGAGTACTTCAACTTGAACCCTGAGCCACAGTGTGGACTGCTTGTTCAATTCAGGGAACGCAGAGATGGAGTTGGAAGCACCTTCTGTGGCATCTGTCTTCATTTTTTTCTGCAAGTGGAGTTGCAGGACCAATCCACCCCTCACAAGATTTTATGCTAACCGCTATCTGACATTATTGCTGCTCACACTTTATATCCCAGCATAAAATCCCAAGACGATGGAGAAGTGCACCCTTATGACATAAAACACCTGCTCAGCTAGGAACCAAACTGGCATTCAATTCAACCGCACCTCCGGACAGGACTGCCAGTGTCTCTCCCTGGTTTGGCCTCAGCACAATGAAAAATTGGGAGATCCCTGCTTTTTGGTGTGGTGTGCTTCTCTTCTTTCTGGAACAGTGAATTTTTTTGCAGGTGGAGATAATATGGACACCACTGCATCTTGCACACCTTCCAATTCACTGCAGATACACAATTCACAGAAAAAAAAAAAAAAAAAAAAAAAACACGGAGCCCTGCAGCCCAAGCAGAGCCACACAGACAAGTCACCGAAAAACTGGGAGACTCATAAAAAAGAAGCGCTGAAGTGCATTAACCTCATTTCTTTAAGCAGACTCCACTTACAGGCACACACACACACACACGAACACACCATGCCACACACACACACAGACATTTAACACTCATAACACTCCCAAAGAAACACACAGCCCAGCAGCTCTTGAGGTTGCATGGTTTTTCAGAAAGCCCTACCTGTGGGAGAGCAGTCCTGGGGAACACAGGCAGGCTCTACCTAGAAATCACAGAGGGGCAACTTTGAAAAAGACTCACCCCACAATGTATAGGCAGGCCTGAGGAATCCTGAAGATAATTCTGTATCCTTAGGGATTTCATGGTTTATTTTTGGCACTGTGTTTCACGTTTCTTCAGACTGCCTCACTTCTGTTCTCTTCTAGCATCATGGGACTATCACATGAATTCCACAGAGAAGATAGGCAAAAGTACACCGCTGACACACCTCCACAGAAGATTCCCTCTCCGCCAAGACACAAGGACTCATCACAAGGCAACCATGACATTCATTGTGATGCTAGCCAAGTCTCACAATGATGCCTGCTACCCTAAGATTAGCCCACGCACATTCGTGTGGCAGGCTCAGGCGCTGGGCTGTCAGAGCTGTCAGTCTGCCTAAGCAGAGAAAAACGCTACAGGCAGAGCCAGCCTGATATCGGGAAAAAGCCTACCTGCCACAACCCACTGCAGGACCTTGAATGTGTTGACCTCAACACCCGTTTGGGCCGTCTCTGTGGTCAGGTCCCATTGGAGGAGGAGGCGTTTCAAGACTGTGAGGTGGTCGCTGCAAACTGCTCTTCTGATTCCATTCCTGAAAGAGGCTGTGTGCAGGAATTGAAACCCAAAGAGATTGGAATATATTCTGATGTGTTGTTGACTGTTTTTTGAGTGAGAGAATCATACCTGAGACCCCAGAGGTCAGTGTCATTGAAAGACAGCTGAGATCTTGATCTCACTATCTCCCTTAATCCTAGGCATGACAGGGCCTCTCTGGTAAAGGAAGGAAACATGACAAAGACAACTCTAAGGTGTGGTTGAGACCGGGTCTCAGGGGCCATGAGTGGTGATGGTAAGCCTGAAATGGTTGTCCTGTATTGCTGCTGAGGGACACCGTGGATTCCCCATGAAAGCAAAGAAAAATCAATGCCTGCCTGAGAGAAAGAGTGGCCTTGTGTTAGAGTCCAAGCAATGTTTAATGATTCCTGTCAGAAGAACCAAAATCCTCCTGCAAAGTGCAAACAACCTAAACCCCAACAATAAGACAATGGCTCACAACATGAAACGCAGTCAGCCTACCCAAAGTCCCTTTTGCTCTCTGAAATCACTGGCAGCTACATAATCTGTAGCAAGAGGAAGTCTCATCCAGCAACAGTTCAATGAAAAAACCTCTCCAAAATGAGAAGCCTGTGCAGATGAAATGAAACAGAGTATAGATTACCAGGTAAAAGCGTGACATGGTGGTCTGCTTCTCATCCTACAGGAATCTTGCACCCCTCTGATAGATGTGAGAGAACAAGCTTTTTGTTTGTTTGTTTGGAGTACTCTCACCTGAACACCGAGCCATGGTGTGGACTGCTTGTTCAATTAAGGGAATGCAGGGATGGATTTAGAAGCACAAACTGCGACGTCTGTGTTTATTTTATTTTATTTTATTTTTTGCAGGTGAAAATGTGGAACCCCATCCATGCCTCACCAGAGTGTACTATCACCCTATCTGACCTTATTTCTGCTCATACTCTATGTCCCAGGGTGAAATCCCAAAATGATAGAGGAGTGCCTCCTCATGACATGAAGCACCTGCTCGGCTGGGATCCGAATTTGAGGTAAATTCAAGGGGCCATGTAGACAGGACTGCTTGTGTTGAACTCACCCTGTGTTGGCCATAAAACTGTGAAACACTGGAAGATATCTGTTTTTTGGTGTGGTGTGCTACACTTCTCTGAAGACCAGTGGCTTCTTTTTGCAGAGGGAGTTGATTTGGACACCAGCGATTCCAGGCCCATCTCTCAATTCACTGCAGATTCATGATCCACATAAAAATAAAGAACACGGAGACCTGAAGCCCAAGCAGAGCCACACAGGCAGGCCACCAAAAGGTGGGGAGACAAAAAAAAGAAGCTGAAGTGCATTAGCCGCATTCCTTTAAGGAGACTCAACTTAAAGGCACACACACTCACACACACACAGAAGGACACACAATGCCTCACACACACGCACACATCTGAAATTCACAATGCTGCCACAGAAACACATGGCCCAGCAGATCCTGATCCTGTTTGATTCTGCAGGTTGCCACACGTGGGAGAGAGCAACCCCAGGGACACAGTTGGGCTGTACCTAGAAATCACAGTAGGGCAAGTTTCAAAAAGTCTCACACCTACAATGTCTAGGCAGGCCTAAGGAATCCTGCAGATCTTGGATCCTTAGGAATTTTGCAGTTTATTCCTGGGGCTCTGCTTGACATTTCTTCAAGCTGGCTCATGTCTGCTCTTTTCCATGACAAGGGAACAATCCTGTGGATACCATAGAGAAGACAGGTGAGAATCCATAGCTGAGGCACCCCCACAAAGGTCTCTATCTCCACCAAGCTGCAGGGACTTGTCGCTAGGCAACGGTGAGATTCATTGTGAGGGTACCCAAAGCTCATAATCAGGATAGGTGCCCTGAGGCTAACACATGGGCATTCGTGAGGCAGACTAGGGCCCTTGGCTGTCAGAGCTGTCAGCCTGCCCAAACAGAGGAAAATGGTACAGGCAGAGCCCTGTATCATGAAACAGGCTGCCTGTGAAAAACCACTGTGGGACACTAAAAGTCTAGACCTCAGGGACTCTTCCAGCCTTCTCCATGGTCAGGTCCCACTGGAAAAGGAGGCATTTTGAGACTGTGAGGTGGTTGCTGGAAACTGCTCTTCTGACTCCAGTCCCAAAAGAGGCTGTGCAATTATCAGGTTCCATGTTGATTGGAATATAGTCTGGTGTCTTCTAGAGGGTTCTTTGGGTGACAGAATCATATGTGAGTCACAGGGATGAAATTCAGGGGTACTTACAGACAGGACTGCTAGTGTCTCTCCATGGTTTGGCCACAAGACGAAACACTGAGAGATGTCTGTTTTTTGGTGTAGTGTGCTCCTGTTCTTTCTAGAAGGGTGACTTTTTTTTTTTTTTTGGCAGAAGGAGGTGATTTAAACAACAGCAGGTCTCAGGCCACCTCCCAATTTACAGAGGATTCACGATCCACAGAAAAAATAACAAACAAAGAGCCCTGCAGCCCAAGCACAGCCACACAGACAGGTCATCTAAAAGTTTGGTGACTCAAAGAAAAGCGATGAAGTGCATTAGCCACATTCATTTAAGCAGACTCCACTTACAGGCACACACATACACACACACAAACACACAATGCCACACACACACACTCAGACATCCAACACTTGCAACACTGTCACAGAAACACAGACCTCCAACTCCTGAGGCTGCCTGGTTCTGCAGGAAGCCCCACTGAAGAGAGAGCCACCCCAGTGAACACAGGTGGGCTGTACCTAGAAATCAGACTTGGGCAAGTTTCAAAAAGACTCACACCTACAACACTCAGGCAGGCCTGAGAAATCTTGAAGATTTGTTTACATCCTTAATGATTTCTCAATTTGTTCCTGGGGTTGTGCTTGACATTTCTTCAGGCTGGCTCATGTCTGACCTCTCTTGGGATCATGGGACTATCTCATCTATCCCAAGAGAAGACAGGTGTGAGCCCACAACCTAGGCAACTCAATGGAGGTGTTCTTGTCCTCCAAGGTGCAGGGACTTGGTGCTAGGCAACAATGATATTCATTCTGGCAATACCTAGGGCCCACAATCAGGTCTGGTGCTGTGAGACTAGCTCATGCACATTCGTGAGGCAGGCTCTGGTGCCAGGCTGTCACAGCTGTCAACCTGCCTACTCAGTTGGAAATAGTACAGGCAGAACCAGCCTGGTATCAAGAAAAAGGGGGCCTGCAAAAACCCACTGTGAGACACTAAATGTCTCAACCTCAGGACCCCTTCAGGCCATTTCCATGGTTGGATCTCTCTGAAGGAGAAAACGTTTTGAGACTCTGAGGTGGTCACTGGAAACTGTTTTTCTGACTGCATTCCCAAAAGAGGCTGTGTGCCAGAATCAGATACCATGGGGATTGGAATACAGTATGGTGTGTTGTTGAGGGCCCTTAGGGTGATAGAATCATACCTGAGACCATAGATGCAGATGTCAGCGAAGGATGGCTGCGATCTTGACCTCACTGTCTCCCTTTATCCTTGGCCTCACAGATGCTTTCTGGGAAATGCAGGAACCAAGGTAAAAGAAAGTCCAAGATGAAACAGTGTTCTCACACCTCATATTGTCCTGTAACAAGTGTAGATGATGTTTAGACTGTGTCTCAGATGCCGTCTATAAAGATGGCAAGCCTGAAAATGGTGTCCATTAGTTCTGTTGAGGAGCACTGTGGATTGCCTGTGAAAGAAAAGAAAAATCAACACTCACCTAAAAGAACAAGCTGCCTTGTCCTAGAGTCCAAGCAATGTTCAATGATGCCTTTCAGAAGACCCAAAAACCTCCTGCAAAGTGCAAACAACCTCAGCCCCACAATGAGAAAATGACCCACAACCTGGAGCACAGACAGCCTAATGGAAGTCCCTTTTGCTCTCTGAAATCCCTAGCAGCTACATAATCTGTGGTGAGAGGCAGTATCATCAAGCAACAGTTTAATGAAATTGCCCTTCCAAATTGAGAGGGCCATGCAGATGAAATGAAACAGAGTCTAGATTACCAGGTAAAAGACTAACACAACTGCCGGCTTCTCATCCTACAGGATTCATGCAGCCCTTCGATAGAAAAAGATAACAAGTTTGCTTTTGGCTGGTGTGACAGGGATATATGGATTTAAAAGTATCAAAGTTTCCCAGTGATTAAAACGTGACACTGTTTAGAAGGAATTATGAAATGGATTTCCATGAGGGTCATTATCTGTGAACTGGGAAATGTTTAGTGTAGAAGTCATTAAGCCAGACCTAGGAAACCCTAGGGCCATGAGAATCATGAAAGTCCCGAAAAGAAGAGGCAAGTCTGGAAGCCACATCCCACCCAGCATCAATCCATTCCACTACCAGTTGGCGCCGAGTATGAAAGGCCTCAAATTGGAAGTTTGCCAGGATGGCCCCAATTTGCACTTCAAATGTTACTTGAGCATTGGGGTACTCCCACCTGAAAGCTGAGCCATGATGTGGACTGCTTCTGCAATTCAGGGAATGCAGGGATAGAGTTGGAAGCACCTTCTGTGTTATCAGTGTTTATTATTATTATGATTATTATTATGATTATTATTATTTGAAGGGGAAGTTGTGAGACCCCTTCCACCTCGCACCAGATTGTATCCTTATGTCTATCTGACCTTATTGCTGCTCACACTCTATGTCCCAAGATAAAATTCCAAGATGATGGAGGAGTGCCACCTCACAACGTGAAGCACCTGCTCATCTGGGAACCAAATTTGAGGTAAATTCAATGTGCCCTGCCTATAGGACTGCTTGTGTCTCTCCCTGTGTTGGCCACAGGGATATGAAACACAGGGTGATGTCTGCTTTTTTGATGTGGTGTGCTCCTCTTATTTCTAAAACAGTGACTTTTTTGCAGAGGTGGTTGATTTGGATGCTGGCGGTTCCCGGCCCACCTCCAAATTCACTGCAGATTTATTATCCACATAAAAATAAAGAACATGGACCCTTGCAGTCCATGCAGAGCCACACAGGCCACCAAAAGGTGGGAAGACACAACAAAAAGAAGTGCTGAAGTGTGTTAGCCACATTCCTTTAAGCAGACTCCACTTATAGGAACACACACACACACACACAAAGACAGAAACACACAATGCCTCACACACGCTCACACATCCAATATTCACAACATTCCCACAGAAACACTTAGCCTGACATCTCCTGACACTGCGTAGTTCTTCAGGAAGACCCACCTGGGAAAGAACAACCCTGAGAAACACAGGTGGGCTGTACCTAGAAATCACAGTAGGGCAATTTTCAAAAAGACTTACTCCTACAACGTTTAGTCAGGCCTGAGGAATCTTGCAGATTTTCTTGGATCCATAGGCACTTTGCATTTTATTCCTGGGGTTCTGCTTGACATTTCTTCAGGCTGGCTCATGTCTGCCCTTTCCTAGGACAATGAGATAATCCAGTGGATCCCACCTAGAAGAAAGGTGACGGTCTGCTGCCAACCCTTCTCCACAGAGGTCTCTATCTCTGCAAAGCCACAAGGACTTTTTGCTAGGCAATGATGACATTCATTGTGACACTAGTGAGAGCTCATCATCAGGCCAGGTGCTCCGAGACTAGCACATGAACATTTGTGAGGCAGGCTATGGCCCCTGGCTGTCATATTTGTCAGCCTGCTTAAGCAGAGGAAAATGCTACTGTCAGATCTGGCCTAATATTTGGAAACAGGCTGCCTATGAAAACCCACTGTGGGACACTAAAAGTCTAGACCTCAGGCCCCCTTCAGACCATCTCCATGATCAGGCCCCACTGGAGGAGGAGATGTTTCGAGGCTATGAGTTGGTCATCACTGGAAACTGCTTTTCTGACTCCATTCCAGAAAGAGGCTGTGTGCAAGAATCGGGTACTATGCATATTGGAATACAGTTTGTTGTATTGTAAAGGGTTCTTTGGGTTATAGAATCATACCTGAGACCCCAGAGGTGGGTTTCAGCAAATGATGGCTGGGCTCTTGACCTCAATGCCTCCCTTGATCCTGGACCTCACAGGGGCTATCAGAGAAAAGCAGAAACCAAGACAAATGCAAGTCCAATGTGGATCAGTGAACTCATACCTTAAACTGGCCTCTTACAGATGCAAATGAGCCTGAGTGTCTCAGAGTCCATCTGTGACCATGGCAAGCCTGAAAAGCATGTCCAGTAGTACTGTTGAGGAGTACTGTGGATTCCCCATGAAAGCAAACAAAACTCAAGGCTCACCTGACAGAAAGAGCTAAGTTTTTCTGTAGTCCAAGCAATGTTCAATGATTACTGTTACAGGACCCAAAATTCTCTTGCAAAGTTAAAACCACCACAGCCCCTACAAGGAGAAAATGACCCATAACCTGGAATGCAGCCAGCCTATGCTGAGTGCCTTTTACTCCCTGAAATTCCTGGCAGCTAAATAATCTGTTGCTGGAGGCAGTCCTATCGAGCAACATCTCAATGAAAGAGCTCCTCCACAAGGAGATGGCCATGCAGATGCAGTGATACAGAGGCTAGATTACCAGACAAAAGCGAGACACAGCTGCCTTCTTCTCATCCTCCAGGAATCATGCAGCCCCTCAATAGAAATGGGAGACAAAGTTTCATTGTTTGTGGCTCTAATGGGTATTAACAGTTTTAAAGGTAACAAAGCTGCCCAGTCATTAAAACGTGGCAGTGTTTACAAGGAAACACTCAGGCAATGGATTCCCTTGAGGGTCATTCCCCAATAACTGGATAACATTTATTGTGGAAGTCATTGAGCCAGAACCAGAAAACCCTAGGGCAATGAGAATCATGGAAGTTAGGAAAAGAAGAGGCAAGTCTGTAGGCCACATCCCACCAAGCCTCAATCCATTCCCCTCCCATTTGGCTATGGGTATGAGAGCCCTCAAATCAGGAGTTTGCCAGGATGGCCCCAATTTGCACTCCTAATGTCCATAGCATGTTGGAGTGCTCTTACCTGAACCCCTGGCCATGGTGTGGACTGCTTCTGCAATTAAGGAATTACAGGGATGAAATTGAAAGCACCTTCTGTGTTATCTGTCTTCATTTGTTTTGCAGGTGAAGTTTGGGATTCCATTCAACCCTCACCAGATTTTATCCTTGCCCCTATCTGAACTTATTCCTTCCACACTCTATGTCCCAGGATGAAATCTCAAGATGATGAAGGAATACCCCCTCATGACGTGAAGCACCTGCTCATCTGGGAACCGAATTCAACATAAATTCAAGGGAACCTAAGAACAGGACTGCTAGTGTCTCCCTGGTTAGGCTGCAGGACAACAAAACACAGGAGATGTCTTTTTTTTTTTAGGTGTGGGGTGCTTCTCTTCTTTCTAGCAGAATGGCTTTCTTTTTTTTTATTTTTCTTTTCTTTTCTTTTTTTTTTTTTTTTTTTTTTTTTTTGCAGAGGGAGGTGACTTAAACTGTGGCGGGTATCGGCCCACCTCCCAATTCACTGCGGATTCATGATCCACAGAAAAATAGAAAACATGGACCCTACAGTCCAAGCAAAGCCACACAGACAGGGCAGATAAAGGTTTGGTGACTCAAAAAACAGAAGCAATGAAGTGCATTAGCCACAGTCATTTAAGCAGACTCCACTTGCAGGCACACACACATACACACACACACACACAAAAACACACGTCTCACACACACACACATCCAACATTCACAACACTCCCACAGAAACACACAGCACGGCAACTCCTGAGGCTGCATGGTACTGCAGGACATTGCAAGTGAGAGAGAGCCCCCCTCCCCGCCCCACCCTGAGGAACACAGGCATGCTCTACCTGTAAATCACAGTGAGGCAAGTTTCAAAATGACTCACAACTACAATGCCTAGGCAGGCCTGAAGAATCCTACAGATTTCTTTGTATCCTTTGGGATTTCGTAATTTATTTCTGAAATTGTGCTTGATGTTTCCACAGACTGTCACGACTGCCCTCTCTTGGGATTATGGGACTATCCTGTCTACCTTACAGAGAAGACAGGTGGGAGTCCACTGGCGACAAAACTGTTTGGAGGTGCCCTTCTTCTGCAAGTCACAGGGACTTGGCACTAGGCAACAATGACATTGTCACTCTATTTAAAGGTCACAATCAGGCCTGGTATTGTGAGACTAGCACATGCACATTTGTGAGGCAGGCTCCACCATCAGTCAGTCTGACCTGTCAGCCTGCCTATGCAGTAAAAAATGGTATAGGCAGGGGCAGCCTCGTATCAAGAAAAAGGCGGCCTGGAAAAACCCAGAGCAGGACACTAAAATTCTTAAACTCAGGGCCCCTTTAGACCGTTTTCATGGTTGAGTCTTGCTGGAGGAGGAAGGGTTTTGAGACTCTGAGGTGGTCACAAGAAACTGTTCTTCTGACTTCTTTCCCAAAAGATGTTGTTTGGGAGAGTCTGGTACCATAGGGATTGGAATATAGTATGATGTGCTGTTGAGGGTTCTTTGGGTGATAGAATCATACCTAAGACCCCAAGGGCAGATGTCAGTTAAAGATGGCTGGGTTCTTGACCTCACAGCTTCCCTTCATGCTGTGCCTTGCAGAGGCTTTCTGGGAAACACAGGAAAAACGCAAAGGTAATCCAATATGAATCAGTGGTCTCACATCTCGTATTGTCATCTCTTGGGTGCAGATAAGGTTTAGACAGTGTCTCAGACACCATCTGCAGTAATGGCAAGCCTGAAAAGGATGTCAAAAAAACAGTCTCACCTGAGAGAACAAGCTTCCTTGTGCTGTAATCCAAGCAATGTTCAATGATTCCTGTCAGGAGACCCAAAACCCTCCTACAAAGTGCAAACAACCTCGGCCCCCACAATGAGACAATGACCCACAATGAGGAGTCAGCCAGCCTGTTAAAAGTCATTTTGCTCTCCGAAATCACTGGCAGATTCATAATCTGTGGTGAGAGGCAATTCCATCCAGCAACAGTTCAATGAAAGTGCCCCTCCAAAATAAGAAAGTTGTGCACATGAAATGAAACAGACTCTAGATTACCAGGTAAAAGCCTGACACAGATGCCTGCTTCTCATCCGACAGGAATCATGCACCCCTCTGATAGATGTGAGAGGACAAGTTTTCTTTTGGCAGCTGTAACGTGAATATATGGTTTTAAAAGTATCAAATCTTCCCAGTTGTTAATACATGACAGTGTTTAGAAGGAAACATTCACACAATGGATTCCCATGAGAGTCATTCTCCATGAACTGGGAAAAGTTTAGTGTAGTAGTCGCTAGGCCAGACCCATGAAACCCTAAAACAATGAGAATCATGGAAGTCATGAAACGAAGAGGCATGTCTGGAAGCCCCATCCAACCAGCATCAATCCATTCCACCCATATTTGACTTTGGGTATTAAAGCCCACAAATCGGCAGTTTCCCAGGATGGCCCCAATTTGCACTCCAAATGTTCCTTGCACATTGGAATACTCATACCTGAGCACTGAGCCATTCTCTGGACTGCTTTTGCAATTAAGGTAATGCAGGGATGGAGTTGGAAGAAACTTCTTTGTTATCCGTCTTTATTATTTTTTTTTGCAAATAAAGTTGTGGGACCCTATCCACTTTTCACTACATTATATTCTCACCCCATCTGACTTTATTGCTTCTCACACTCTATATCCCAGGATAAAATCCCAAGACAATGGAGGTGTGCCTCCTCAGGACTTGAAGCAGCTGCTCAATTCAGAACAGAATTTGAGGTAAAATTAAGGGGCCCTGCGGACAGGACTGCTAGTGTCTCTTCCTGAGTTGGCCATAGGAATACGAAACACAGGGAGATGTCTGTCTTTTGGTGTTCTGTGCTTTTATTTTTTTCCAGAACTGTGGCTTTTCTTGCAGAGGGAGTTTTTTTGGACACTGGCAGTTTCCTGCCCGCATACCAATTCACTGCGGATTTTTGATCCACATAATAATAAAGAACACGGTGCCCCACTGACCAAGCAGAAACACACAGACAGGTGACCAAAAGGTGGGGAGACTCAAAAAAAAGCCCTGAAGAATGTTAGCCACATTTCTTTAAGATAACTCCACTTACATTCACACACACGTACACATAGACAGACAGAAACACACCATGCCTCACACGCACACACATCCAACATTCCCAACACTTTCACAGAAACACACAATCTGGCAGTGCCTGACACTATGTGGCTCTTCAGGAAGCCTTACCTGGGAGAGAGCAACCCCAAAAAACCCTGGCGGGCTGTACCAAGAAATCACAGTAGAACAAGTTTCAAAAGACTCACCCCTACAACATCTAGGCTGGCCTGAGGAATCTTGCAGGTATTCTTGGAAACTTAGGGATTTTGAGATTTATTCCTGGGGCTCTGTTTGACCTTTCTTGAGGCTGGCTCAAGTCTGCCCTCTCCTAGGATCATGAAACAATCCCTCAGAGGAGACAGGTGAGTCTACTGATGATGCAACTCCATGGAGGTCTCCTTCTCAACCAAGATGCAGGGACTTTTCTCTAGGCAATGATAACATTCATTGTGATGCTAGTCAGCTCTCACAATCAGGCCTGGTCCCCTGAAACTAGTGCATGCATATTTGTAGGCAACCTCTGCTTCCAGGCTGTCAGAGCTGTCAGCCTGCCTAAGCAGAGGGAAATGGTACAGCCAGAGCCATCCTGGTATTATGAAAAAGCTGCCTATGAACACCCACTGTGGGACTCTGAAAGACTGGAACTCAGGGCCTTTTTGGGCGGACTCCGTGGTTGGATCCTACTGCAGCAGGAGGCATTTTCAGACTGTGAGTTTGTTGCTGGAAACTGCTCTTCTGACTGTACTCCTGAAAAAGGCTGTGTGCCAGAATTGGGTCCAGTGGGAATTGGAATATAGTCTGGTGGGTTGTTGAGTGTTCTTTGAATGATAGAATCATACCTGAGACCCCAGAAGTGGGTGTCAGTGAAAGATGGCTGGGCTCTTGATCCACTTCCTTCTCTTCATCTTGGGCCTCACAGGGGCTCTCTGGGAAAGGCAGGTACCAGGTAAAAGGGCAAGCCCAAGGTGTAGCAGTATTCTTACACCTCAGACTGGCCTCTCACTGGTGCAGGTGAGGTTGAGAGAGTGTCTTAGAGGGCATCTGTGGAGATGGCCATCCTGAAAAGTGTTGTGTGAAAAGCAGTGCAGTTGATGGGCACTGCGGATTCCCTGTGAAAGCAAAGAAAATTCAAGGCTCGCCTCAGAGAATAAACTAACTTGTGCTGGAGTACAAGCAGTATTCAACTATTTCTCTCAGAGGACCCAAAATTTCACTGCAAAGTGCAAACAACTTCAGCCCTGACAATGAGACAACCACCCACATGCTAGAGCTCAGCCAGCCTACCTGAAGTCCCTTTTGCTCTCTGAAATCACTGGCAGCTAAGTAATCTGTGGACAGAGGCAGTCCAATCCAGCAATAGCCCAATGAAAAGCCCTTCCACAATGAGAAGGCCAGGCAGATGAAATGAAATGGAGGCTAGCTTACCAGGCCAGTTAGACAAATCTGCCTGCTTCTCATTCTAAATGATCATGCAACCCTCTAATAGAAGTGGGAAGACAATAGTTTTGTTGTTGGCGTCTGTGATACAAATTTACCGTTTTAAAAGTGTCAGAACTTCCCAGTCATTAAAACATGACAGTGTTTAGAAGGAGACATTTATGCGATGGATTCCCATGCGTGTCATTCACTGTGAACTGGGAAATGTTTACTGTGGAAGTCGTTGAGCCAGACCCAGGAAACCCTAGGGCAATGCGGAACATGGAAGTTAGGATAAGAATAGGCAACTGTAGAGGCCACATTCCACTCAGCATCAATATATTCTATTCCCATTTTGCTCTGGGTTTGAAAGCCCTCATTGGGAGTGCACCACGATGGCCCCAATTTTCACTCCAAATGTTCCTTCCATGTTAGAGTACTTCCACCTGAACACTGGGCCACGGTAAGGACTTCTTGTGCAATTAAGCTGAGGAGAGGTCACTGCTCTTACTGTTTAATGGCTCTGAAGAGAAGGAGAAAGTAAAAGCTAAAAAACAGGAGAATGCTATCAGTGTCAAGACAAGCCAGCACCACTAATGACCAAGCCTGAGGCTAAAGGATTAATCCACCTCTCTAACCACATGTGCTATCTATAGACCTCAAGCTATTGCCACCATTTCACATGGAATCCCTTAGATTTGTAAGCCCTTAAATGGGCCAGGAATTCTTTCTTCAGGGAGCTTGGTTCTGGAGATATGAGTCTGCCAATGCTCTTGGCTGAATGAAGCCACTTTCTACTTTAATCCGGTGTCTGAGGGGTTTTGTTTGCCACCCATGCTGCTACATTTCTTGGTTGCCTGACCGGGAAGTGAGGTGATTAATAGAACATCGAGGCAGCCCCTAAGGCAGTTTTGGCCTGCCCTGAAACATATCTCTTCAGGGGACTCCAGCCACCTTCAGCAACATGCATCCTGAGAGCACTCCTGTGCAGGCATTTTCCCCAGTGGAATGCCTTATCAGAGCAGTACACTGCAGGCCTCCACAAAGGATCAACGCAGTGGCTGTACACCAGGAAGAAACTGGTGATTGGAGTCCAAACATCTGGAATTTGGTAGAACTGGTCCCGGGATCTTGCCCACTGCATTTGAGTGGAAACGTGGCCTGATAACCCAGTATGTGCCCTTATCGGCACTTTGGTATTGATTTTCATTTGGCTTGACTTGTTTGCAAGAAGAAAAGTGAAAGTGAGTGGGTGCTTGAGTTTGAGATGAGTGAGATGAGTGAGTGACCCCTTTACCCTTTCCTTCTTGTGGTGTGAGTGTTGTTCTGACTCAGGAGGAAGTTGGGTGGAATGCAAAGTAAGCCCACTCTGTTAGAAACCATGCTGAAAAATTTCAAGACACCTGGAAAACTTAGAACTTTATGCGAGATAGACTGGCCGGCATCTGACTCTACAAAAAAACTTGAGGAAAAATAAACATTGAATCGGAATGAATCATAGAACATTGATTAGAATAATACTTGATGTTTGTGATGATTGTGGTACAAGACAGTTTTAGGTACATTTTTAGTATTTTTGAAGTTTAGGAAAATATTTTCTAAGACCAGTTTTAGATGACTCATATTTCTGTAGTAATATTCAATGTGTGTATCTACTTGGTTTTTAGAAGAAAGCTAGAAGTTGAATTCAGGCACTTTCTTCCAGTACAGCTTATTATGTCTCACTCTCTTTGATAAGCCATAGAATTGGATTAGTAATTTTAATTACATCTGTGATTTCTGCACTTTTGGTGCTAATTCAGAGAAATGTAAAGTGCAAGTGAGATTTTCTGGCGTCATTGGCATTCCAGGTTTTTTATTTTTGTCCAGTGTCGTATTTGAATATGTCTGCTTCTATAAATAAATTTTGAATATTAGAAATGGGTT
The DNA here is from genome assembly GCF_028885625.2 of Pongo pygmaeus. Classification (NCBI taxonomy): domain Eukaryota; kingdom Metazoa; phylum Chordata; class Mammalia; order Primates; family Hominidae; genus Pongo; species Pongo pygmaeus. Next base: position 15,205,517 of record NC_072397.2, on the reverse strand, counting down.
GGCCATCAGAAGGAAGCCTAGATAGGCCTCCTGTTTCAAAGGTGTGGCACAAGGTGACTGGTAAGCCAGGATACCCAGTCCAGTTTCTGTACACAGAAACTTGGTTACAGCTGGTATTAGACCCCCACCCACTTCTGCAGAGTGGTTGAGAGGACAGGCAGCAGTAGTACTAGTAGCAAAGAGACAGATAGCCAAGGAAGATTCCCATGCCACCCACTGAGCAGAATTGGCTCCTGAAGTCCTGATCCAAAATCATAGGACTCATGGCAAGAAATGGTGCCAGTGGCCCCCACTTCACCAAGAATGAAGGCCTCCCACTCCTGAGCCCACTGGGCCCAAGCTTCAACATGGCTTACATATTCCTAGGCCACCCAGAGTAGAAAAGAAAGGATGTGAGACATCAGGAGAAAACCCTCCATTGGCAGCACGTTTGAGGCATAGAACCGGGATACAAATTCCCTTGCGAGAACAATGATATACTGGCGTAGACAAGGATGGGCATATGGTGGAAAGGCATGCCTTTGTGTATCAATCCTTCACCTCTGCCGATCTCCACAACTGGAAAAACAATACCCCATAATATACCAAAAAGCCTCAAACTATAACTTATTTCCTCCAAACTATTATTCAAAGACACAACCTCACAAGGGCTTATTGCCCTCAGTTGCTCATGTTCATCTTTAACACAGATTAAAAGAGGAGAGTGTTCCAAGCAGCAACTAAGTGGCTAGAAGAACATATTCCAGCTGATTACCAAAATGCCCAAGAGTATGTAAGAATCCAATTACCAGGAACAGACCTCCAAAAGGATCTAAATGAAAGGCAGGGTAGGCAAAGCCTAAACCGGTACAGGGAAGCCCTTCTGGAATTGTTAAAATAGGGAGCTCAGAAGGCCATAAATGTTCTACAATAGACTAGGTGAGGCCTATCATATGTATACTCCATTTGATCCCAGTAGCCCTGAAAATCAGCACATGATTAACATGGCTTTAGTGACTCAAATTATAGAAGACATTAGAAGACAATTGCAGAAACAGGCTGGATTTGCAGGCATGAATACTTCACAGTTATTGGAGATAGCCAACCAGATGTTTGTAAACAGAGATACAGTAAGCTGCAGAGGGAACCTCAGAGAGAGTGAATGCCAAGCCCACTGAAACGTCGACCTTCTAGCTGCAGCCATTAGAGGGGCCCCCCCAAAGGGGCGAGAGAAGGGGGGCCCTAGGAAAAATACCCAGTTTGGTCATCCATGCTTGCAGTGTAACCAGTGTTCTTGCTGTAAGGAAATAGGACATTGTAAGGACAAGTGCCCCAGGTTGAAAGGGAAATAAGGTGACTCTGAGCAGCAGTCCTCAGACAAGGATGAAGGGGCCTTGTTCAGTCTGGCAGAAGTGTTATTGGACTGTGGAGGTCTGGGCTAATGTGCAGTAGTAACCACCCTGGTCACTCTCTTTTCTACAAAGACTAGTAATATAATCAGATACACAGGGGTCTTGGCAAAGCAAACTTTCTGTTTGCCCTAGACCTGCACTGTGGGACATGCGGGGGTCATTAAGTGATTCACCAGTTCCTGTACATGCTTGACTGCCCCTTGCCTTTGGTAGGAAGGGACTTGCTTAGCAAGCTGACAGCCACCATCTCTTTTACAAAGCATGGCTCTTCACAGCTAAAGTCACCTGGAAGGAGAGTCACCATGGCCCTTATTTTTCCTTGCGAGAAGGAATGGAGATGCCTCTTAACTCAGTTAAGCTAAGATATAAGACCAGCTCTGGCTAAGTGATGGCCAAAAGTGTGGGCAGAAAAGAACCCTCCAGGGTTGGCAATTAACTAGCCCCTCTTACTCATAGAAGATAAGTCTATGGCCCAGCCAGCCAGGCAAAAAACATCCCCAGTCCCCAGAGAAGCTCTTGAAGGTACCCAGGTCCATCTCAAGCACCTGAGGGCCTTTGGAATTATAGTCCCTTGTCAGTCTCCATGGAACACTCCCTCCCTGTCTGTTCCCAAGCCAGGGATCAAGGACTACAGGCCAGTACTGGAGTTGTGTTCAGTCACCCAAGCTACAGTGACTTTGCCCCAGTTGTACCTAACTCATACAAATTGTTGGGGTTGCTGCCAGCTGAGGACAGCTGAAGGATGCCTTTGTTAGCATCAGACTAGCCCTTGGGAGCCAGAAACTCTTTGCCTTTCAGTGGAAAGATGCAGGGCCAGGTGTCACTGCTTAGTACACTTGGACCTTGGTTCCCCAAGGGTTCAAGAACTCCCCCATTATCTTTGGGAAGGTACTGGCTCGAGACCTCTAGAAGTTTCCCACAGAGACCTAGACTGTGTGTTGCTCTAGTCTATTGATGACCTCCTGCGGGGACATCCAACAGTAGTCGGGTGCCCCAAGGGAATGGATACCCTGCTCTGGCACCTGGGGGACTGTGGGTATGAGGTGTCTGAAGAAAGCTCAGATCTGCTGACAGCATTTACATTATCTGGGATTTACTATCCTACAATGGAGCACAGCCTGGGATCAGAAAGAAAGCAGGTAATTTGCAACCTACTGGAGACTAAAACCAGAAGGCAGATGAGAGAATTCTTAGCAGTTGTATTTGCAGTACTGTACAAAGTCACAAAGGGAGGTAACAAAGAGCATTTTGAATGGGAGTCCCAACAATAATGAGTTTTCATGAGTTAAAAGAGAAACTCACGTCAGCCCCAGCCCTGGGGCTACCTGACCTCACAAGGCCATTTACACTACATGTGTCAGAGAGAGAAAAGATGGTAGTTGGAGTTTTAATCCACATGGTGTGGCCCTGGCCAAGACTGGTAGCCTACTTCTCCAAACAGCTAGATGGAGTTTCTAAAGGTTGGCCCCCATGTTTGAAGGCCTTGGCTGCAACTGCCCTGCTAGCACAAGAAGTGGATAAACTAACTCTTGGGCAAAACCTGAATATAAAGTCTCCCCATGCTGTGGTGTTATTAATGAATACCAAAGGACATCATTGGCTAATGAATGCAAGACTAGCTACCAAAGCTTGCTCTGTGAAAATCCCCACACAACCATTGAAGTTTGCAACACCTTGAACTCCACCACCTTACTTAAACCTTACCGGTGTCAGAGAGCCCAGGTGAACATAACTGTGTAGAGGCGTTGGAAACAGTTTATTTTAGCAGGCTCCCCATTGAGACCATTCTTGGACATCAGTAGATTTGGAGCTGTACATGGATGGGATTAGCTTGTCAATCTACAAGAAAAGCAGTCATACACTGCAGACGAAACCAGCAAGCTTCCACCTCGATTGCCTTGGAGAACTCCCAAGCTGACTCAGAGGCTTAGAAAGCAGCATCCATCCCCTACCGGGCATCAGTCACAACCCTGTTGCTCCATCAGGTACCTGACCTTGTACCTATTTATTCTACAGAAAAGAAAGACTTTCTCCAAGCAGAGGGAGGGCATGTGATAAAAGAGGGAAGGATTCTGTTATTTGATGGAAGAATAGCCATGCGACAACTGCTAGTATCCACAGTGGTACTGGCTGTGCATGAGACCACCCACCTAGACTGAGAGTCAATGTGTCACCTTTCCACAGCACAATGCTAGGCAAGGTCCAACCTTTTTGCCCAGCATGCAAGTTATGGGTTAGCTCTCTTTGAAAACATCCAAACAGACTTCCCCAAGATACCCAAATGTAGAGGTAACAAGTATTTGCTAGTTCTAGTGTGTACATACTCTGGGTGGGTGGTGGCCTATCCAACAAAAATGTAGAAAGCTCGTGAAGTATCCCGTGAACTTCTCTAAAATGTCATCCCTAGGTTTAGACTGCCATTATGAATGAGCTCGGACGACATGCCATCATTTGTTGCTGACTTGGCACAAAAGGCAGCAAAGGTATTGGAAATAACGTGGAAACTACGTACTGCTTATTGACAGTAGAGTTGCAGAAAGGTGAAGCAATGAACTGGACTATCAAAAATAGTTTAGAAAAAGTGTGTTAAGAAAGAGGATCAAAGCTGGTACAAGCTCTCCTAAGGTATTGTTTAAGATGAAATGTATTTCTTCTAAAAGAACAGGATATTCCCCTTATGAAATATTATATCATAGGCCTCCTGCCATACTATGCGGACTCCGAGGCACTCATTGAGAGCTAGGTAAAATTGAGTTACAACAACAGCTACAGGCTTTAGGGAAAATTAGACAAACAATTTCAGCCAGGGTAAATGACAGGTGCCCAGTTCACCCTTTCTCCCCAGACGATCAGGTGTGGATCAAGGATCGGAAAGTAGCCCCCTTGTGGCCACAGGTGGAAAGGACACTAGGCCTTCCTCTTGACCACTCCCACAGCCATAAAGGTAGAGAAAATTCTAGCCTGGATCCATCATAGCCACCTAAAACTGCAGCACCTGAGACCTGGGAGGAGAGACCAAGCCCAAATAACACCTGCAAGGTGACTTTGAAGAACATGACAAGCCCTACTCCAGTCATTCGTAGGAGCTGACTGGTCCACGCATGGCCAAAGCATGAGGAATCTCATTGTGGGACTCATTTTTCTTAAATTTTGGACGTGTACAGTAAGGACTTCAGCTGACCTTCCTCAGACTGAGGGCTGTTCAAGTTACTGAGGTAGGGAAAAAAGGTAAAGCAGTCTTTCTGTTTTATAGTTATTATGAATGTACTGCAACTTCAAAAGGGATGACTTTCTATAATGCCACCCAATACAAAGTATGCAGCCCAGGAAGTAACCAGCCTGATGTGTGAAAACTCATTAGAACTACTTGATCCCCATTGGAAAACAGGAGAGTATGTAATTCTAGGAATCAATGGAAATGGACTGGATCCCCAAGTAAATATTTTAGTCTAAGGGGAGGTCCACAGGCCCTCTCCCAAGCCGGTGTTTACTCCCTGTATGGTGTATGGTACTTGTACTTTTACCATCTTAGTTCATCAAAAGACCACAGCACAGTTGCATTACATAAATCACTATCAATCTGTTTCACAGAAAGACCCGGCTAATGAAGATGAGAAAGAGAACTCCCACTAGTGAGCGAGGTTCTCAAAGAGGGGGATGAGGAGAAAGGCCATTTCTCTTACTGTCTCCTGTTCTCTGAATAGAAGGAGGAAGTAAAAGCTGAAAAACAACAGAAATGAAATCATTAGCAAGACTAGCTGGTGCCACTAATCAACAGGCCTGAGGTTAAAAGTTTAACCCACCACTCTAACCACATGTGCTATCTCTAGATCTCAATCTATTACAACCCTTTCACGTGTAACCCCTTAAAGTTGTAAGCATTTAAAAGGGCCAGGAACTGTTTCTTCCAGGAGCTCAGTTCTTGAGACAGGAGTCTGCCAACACTCCCAGCAGAATAAAGCCACTTTCTTCTTTAATCCAGTGTCTGAGGGGTTTTGTCCATGACTTGTCTTGCTACAAAGGGAATGCAGTGATGGAGCTGGAAGAAACTTCTGTGTGATTTGTGTTCATTTTTTTTTTTGGAGGTAAAGTTGTGGGACCTCATCCACCCTTCATCTACTTATATCCTCACCCCTATATGACCTTATACCTGCTCACACTCTATGTACAGGGATAAAATGCCAAGATGATGAAGGAGTGCCGCCTCGTGATGAGAAGCACTTGCTCACCTGGAAAGTGAATTCGAGTTAAACACGAGGGGTCCTGCGGTCAGGACTGCTAGTGTATCTTCATGGGTTGGGCTCAGGACAATGAAACACTGGGAGATGTCTGTTTTTTGTTGTGTTATGTTCCTCTTTTTATAAGAAGAGTGGCTTTTTTTTCTTTCTTTTTTTTTTTTTTTTGCAGTGAAAGGTGGTTTGGATGCTGATGGATCTCAGCACACCTCCCAATTCACTTTACATTCATAATTCACAGAAAAATAAAGAACACAGCACCCCACAGCAGAAGCAGAGCCACACAAACAGGCCACTGAAAGGTTTGAGACTCAAAAAAAAGAAGTGCTGCAGTGCATTAACCACTTTCCTTTAAGCAGACTATACTTATAGTCACACACACACACACAAACACACAATGCCACACACACAGGCAGACATCCAACACTCGCAACATTCCCACAGAAACACATGGCCTGGAAGCTCCTGAGGCTTCCTGCTTCTGCAAGAAGCCCCCATCTGGGAGAGAGCAACTCCAGGGAAAACAGGCTGGCTCTACCTAGAAATCACAGTGGTGTAAGTTTCAAAAAGACTCACCCCTACAATGTCTAGGCATGAATGAGGAGCTCTGAAGATCATTTGGGATTATTAGGGATTTCATGGTTTATTGCTGGAACTCTGCCTGAGGTATCTTCAGGCTGGCTCATGTCTGCCGTCTCCCAGGATCATGGAACAATCCCATGGATCCCACAGTGAAGACAGGTGAGAGTCCACCTCTGACACAACTCCACAGAGGTCTTCTTCTCCACCAAGCAACAGGGACTACTTGTTGCTAGGTAATGCTTATCTTCATTGTGATGCTAGCCAGAGCTCACAATCAGGCCTGGTGCCCTGAGAGTAGTGCATGCCCATTCCTGTGGCAGCCTCAGTTGTCTGTCTGTCAGAGCTGTCAGCCTGCTTAAGCAGAGTAAAATGGTACAGGCAGTGCCAGCCTGGTAATGAGAAAAAAGGCTGCCTGTGAAATCCCACTGTGGAACCATAACTGGGAACCTCAAGGTCCCTTCGTGGCATCTCCATGTCCATGTCATGCTGGAGGAGGAGGCATTTCAAGACTGTGAGCTGATCGCTAGAAACTGCTCATCTGACTCCATTCTCAAAAGAGGTTGTGTGCATGAATTGGGTACGATGGGGATACAAATATAGTTTGCTGTGTTGTTGAGGGTTATTTGGGTGATAGAATCATACCTGAGACCCCAGAAGCTGGGATCAGTGTAAGATAGTTGGGCCCTTGACCGCACTGCCTCCCTTCCTTTTGGACATCACAGGGGCTCTCTGGGAAAGGCTGGACCTAAGATAAAGGCAAGTGTAAGGTGGAGCACTGTTCTCACACCTTGGACTGACCAGTCATGGGTGCAGATGAGGTTGAGACAGTGTGTCAAAGGCCATCTGTGGCATGGCAAGGATGAAAAGTTGTCCAGTACTGCTGTTTAGGGGTACTGTGGATTCCCCATGAAAGCAAAGAAAAATAAAACCTCATCTGTCTAGAATGAGCTGCCTTGTGCTGGAGTCCAAGCAATGTTCAATGATTCCTGTCAGAGGATCCAAATGCCTCCTGTAAAGTGGAAGGAACTTCAGCCCCCCAAATGAGACAATGACCCAGAACCTGGAGTGCAGCCAGCCTACCTGAAGTCCCTTTTCCTCACTGAAATCCTGGAAACCAAATTATCTGTGCAGAGAGGCAATGCTACTGAAAAACAGCTGAATGAAAGAGCCCCTCCACAATAAGAAAACCAGGCAGATGAAATGAAACAGAGGATAGATTACCAGGCAAAAGCCAGACATGGATACCTGCTTCTCATCCTGCAGAAATCATGCAGCCCTTTGATAGGACTGGGAGAACAAGAGTTTGCTTGTTGGTGGCTGTAACAGGAATTTATTGTTTTAAAAGTATCAAAACAGCGCAGTAATTAAAATGTGGCAGTGTTTAGAAGGAAACACTCACACAATGGATCACCATGAGGGTTGTTCTTTGTGAACTGGGAAACATTTTGTGTTGGAAGTTATTGAACCAGACCCAGGAAACTGTAGGCCAATGAGGAACATGGAAGTCAGGAAAAGATGAGGGAAGTGTGGAGGCCACATTCCACCTAGCATGAATTTATTCCACTCCCATTTGGTTCCAGGTATGAAAGCCCTCAAATCGGGAGTTTGCCAGGATGGCCCCAGCTGGTACACTCACCTGGACACCAAGCCATGGTATGAACTGCTTCTTCAAATAAGGGAATGTGGGGATGGTGTTGGAAGTACCTTCTGTGTCACCTGTCTTCAAGTGACAACCTTCACCAGATTGAATTCTCACCCCTATCCGATGTTATTGCTGCTTATACTCTGTGTCCCAGAATAAAATCCCAAGATGATGGAGGAGTGCTCCCTCAGGACGTGAAGCACTTGCTAAACTGAGAACTGAATTTGAGGTAAATTGAAGGGGCCCTGCAAACAAGACTGCTAGTGTCTCTGTCTGGGTTGGCCACATAACAATGAAACACTAAAGATATCCATGTTTTTGTGTGGTGTGCTCCTCTTATTTCTAGAAAAGTGGCTTTTTGTTTTGTAGGGAGAGGTTATTTGGACATGGGTGGGTTATGGCCTGCCTCCCAATTCACTGAGATTTATGATGTGGCTCAAGCAGAGCCACATAGACAGACCACCAAAAGGGTTGGAGACTCAAAAAAACAAGCCCTGAAGTGCGTTAGCCACTTTTATTTAAGCACCCTCCACTTACAGGCACACAGACACACAGACACACAAACACACACACACAAAATGCCACACACAGGCAGACACCCAAAACTCACAACACTCCAACAGAAACACACAGCCCAGCAGCTCCTGAGGCTTCGTGGTTGTGCAAGAAACTTAACCTGGCAAAGAGCAACCCCAGGGCATACAGGCAGGCTTTACCTAGGCTTTTCCTAGGCTTTACCTAGGAAGCACAGTGGGGCAAGTTTCAGAAAGACTCACCAATACAGCATCTAGCGAGGCTGAAAAAATCCTGCAGATCCTTTTGGATCCTTAGGAATTTTGCGGTTTATTCCTGGGGCTATGCCTGATGTTTCTTTAGGCTGGTTCACATCTGCCCTCTCCTCTGATCACGGGACTATCCTGAGGCTTCCACAGGGAATAAAAATGAGAGCCCACAGCTGATGCACCTCCACAAAGGTATCCTCCTCAGCCAAGTCACAGGGACTTGTCGCTAGGCAAATGTGGCATTCATTGTGATGCTAACCAGAGCTCAGATCTAAGCCCTAGCGTCCTGAGACTAGCGCTAAAATTCTCGACTTTAGAACCCCTTTGGGACATCTGCATCTTTGGGTATCACTGGAGGAGGAGGCGTTTCAAGACTGTGAGGTGATTGCTTAGGAGAGCCCTTCTGACTCCATTCCTGAAAGAGCCTTTGTACAAGAATCAGGACCCATCTAAATTGGAATATAGTCTGGTGAGTTGTTGAAGGCTTTTTGTGTAATGGAATAATACCTGAGACACCAAAATTGAGTGTCAGTAAAATATAGCCAGTCCCTTGATCTCATTGCTTCCCTTCATCATGGTCCTCACAGGGGCTCTCTGCGAAAGGCAGGAAACATGAAAAAGGTAGGTCCAATGCCAAGCTGTTCTTACACCGAACTGGAGTGTCATGGGTGCTGTTGACATTGTGAAATTGTCTCAGAGGCCATTTCTGGCAATTGCAAGCCTGATAATGGTGGCCAGTATTGCTGCTGAGGGGCAATGTGGGCCCAGCATGAAAGCAAAGAAAAATAAAGGCTCACCTGTGAGAATGAGCTGACTTGTCCTGGATTTCCACAAATGTTCAAAGGTTTCTGCCAGTGGAACCAAAAGCCTCCTGCAAAGTGCAAACAACCTCAGATTTTACAACAAGCCCACAACACAAAATCTGGAACACCAGCAGCTGATCGAAGTCCTTTTGCTGCCTGAAATTCCTGGTTGCCAAAAGATCCATTGTGAGAGGCAGTCCCAGAAAGCAAAACTCAATGAAAGACTCTGTTTACAATGAGAAAGCAAGTGCAGATGAAGTGAAACACAGCCTTGGTTACTAGGCAAATCCAAACACTGCTCCCTGCTTCTCATCCTACAGGAGTCAAGCAGCCTTCCAATAAAAGTGGGAGAACTAAAGTTTCCTCGTTGGTAGCTGTAATGGGAATTTATGCTTCAAAAATAAATACAGCTGCCCATTCATTAAAACGTGACAGTGATTAGAAGGAAACACTCATGCAATGGATTCCAATTAGTTCGACCTCCGTGAAGTGGGAAAGGTTTAGTGTTGAAGATATTGAGCCACACGCAGCATACCATAGGCTTATGAGGAACATGGAAGACACGAAGAAAAGAGGCAAGTGTAGAGGCCACATTTCACCCAGCACCAGTCCATCCCATTCCCATTTGGCTTTGCGTATGAAAGCCCTCAAATCTGGAGTTTGCCAGGATATCCCCAGTTTGCACTCCAAATGTTCTCTGCACGTTGGAGTACTCCCACCTCAACAATGGGCCATGGTGTGGACTACTTCTGCAAATAGTGGAATGTAGGGATTCAGTTGGAAGCATCTTCTGTGTCATTTGTCTGCAACTTATTTGCAGGTGAAGTTGTGGGACCCCATCCACAAGATTGTATCCTCACTCCTGTCTGACCTTATTGCTGCTCACACTGTCTGTCCAAGGATGAAAACCCAAGGTGAAGGAGGAGTGACCCTCATAATGTGAAGCACCTGTTCACCTGTGAATAGAACCTGAGGTAAATTCAAAGGCCCTTGCAGACAGGATTGCTAGTGTCTCTCCCTGGGTTGGCCAAATTACAATGAAAAACTGGGAGATGTCTGCTCTTGGGTGTGGTTTGACACTCTTCTATCCAGAAGAGTTGCTTTTTTTGCAGGGCAAGGCGACCTGGACAGCAGCATGTCTCGGCCAGTCTCCCAACTCACTGCATTTTCATGATTCACAAAAAAATAAAGAACATGGAGCTCTACATCCCAAGCAGAGGCATACAGGAAGACACCAAAAGGTTGGAGACTCAACAAAATGAAGGACTGCAGTGCATTAGCCACATTCCTTTAAGCAGACTCCACTTACAGGCACACACACACACACACACACACACACACACACACACAAATGCACAAAGTCAAACACACAGGCAGACATCCAACACTGGCAGAACTCCCACAGAAACACACAGCCTAGCAGCTCCTGAGGCAGCGTGGTTCTGCAGGAAGTCACACCTAGGAGGGAGCAACACCAAGGAACACATGAGGGCTGTACCTAGACATCACAGTGGGGCAAGTGTCAAAAGGACTCACCCCTCACTCACTCACATGGGTGAGGATACAGTGCCCAGGCAGGACTGAGGCATCTTGCAGATCCTTTTGGATCCTTCTGGATTTCATGGTTTATTTCTAGTGCCCTTATTGACATTATTTCAGGCTGGTTCATGTCTGCCCTCTCCTAAAATCATGGGACTATCCAGTAATTCCCACAGAGAAAACAGGTGAGAGTTCATCACCAATAGCACTTGTAAAAAGTTCTTCTTCTCTGCCAACCTGCAGGAACTTGTCTCTAGGAAATTGTGGCATTCACTGTGATGTTAACCAAAACTCACAGCTCAGTCTTTGTGCCTTGAGACCAGTGCCTTTGCATTCAAGAGGCATGTTTTGGGGCCTGGCTGTCAGAGCTGTCAGCCTGACCAAAAAGAGGAACAAAGAACAGGCACTGTGATAAACCACTGCTGGACCCAAGACGTCTAGACCATAGGGCCGTTTTGGGCAGTCTCCGAGGTCAAGTTACACTGAAGGAGAAGTCATTTTGAGATTATGAAGTGGTTGCTGCAATCAGATACTCTGCCTCCATTCTGGAAACAGACTGTGGGCAAGAGGCAATTCCTATGGGGATTGTAATACAGACTGGTAAGTTACTGGGCCTTACAGGGGCTCTCGGGAAATGGTAAGAACCATGACAAAAGAAAGTCCAAGATAAAGCATTGTTTTCACACCTTAAACTGGCCCATCACGGGTGCAGGTGAGGTGGAAACAGTTTCTCAGTGGCCGTCCGTGGTGAATGCAAGCCAGAAAAGGGTGTCCAGTAGTGCTGATGAGGGGCAACGTGGAACCCTCATGAAAGCAAAGAAAAATGAAGACTCATCTGAGCAAATAAGCTGACTTGGGCAGGAGTCCAAACAATATTCAAAGATTTTTGTCAGAGGACCCAAAAGCCTCCTACAAAGAGCAAACGACATCAGCCTCCACAACGAGACAAAGACCCAAAACCTGGAGCATAGCCAGCATATGCAAAGACCTTTTGGCTTCCTGAAGTTCCTGGCAGCCAAAACATCTGTAGGGAGGAGGCAGTCCCATCCAGAAAAAGCCAGTGAAATATCCACTCCACAGTGAGAAAGGACTTGCAGATGAAGTGAAACAGAGCCAAGATTACCAGGCAAATGCAGACATGGCTGCCTGCTTCTCATCCTAAAGGAATCATGCAGTTGTCCAATAAAAGTGGAAAAACATGAGTTTCTATGTTGGTGGATGTAATGGGAATTTATGCTCTTAAGTGTATCACAGCTGCCCAGTCATTAAAATGTGACAGAGTTTAGAAAGAATCCCTCACGTAATGAATTCCCAAGAGAGTCGTCCTCCATGAACTGGGAAACTTTTAGTGTGGAATACATTTAGCCAGGAAACATGTATTCCTTTGGCCAGGAAACCTTAGGCCAAAGAGGATCATAAAAGTCAGGAAAAGAAGAGGCAAGTGTGGCAGCTACATTCCACCCAGCATCAATCCATCACCCTCTCCTTTGTCTTTGGGTATGAAAGCCCTCACAGTGGGAGTTTGCCAGGATGGCCCCAGTGTACTCTGCATACATTGGAGTACGTCCACCTGAACACCAGGCTATTTAGCTGGAAACAATCTCTGTGTCATCTGTCTTTTTCCTTTTTTTTGTTTACAGGTACAGTTGGGGTATCCCATGCACCTCCCCAGAATTCATCTTTACTCCTATGTGACATTATTGCTGCTGACACTCTATGCACCAGGATGAAATCCAAAGATGATATTTGAGAGCCCCCCCACCCAAGACATGAATTACTTGCTTGGCTTGGAATCAAATTCGAGGTTAATTCAATGTGCCCTGTGGACAGGACTGCTAGCGTCTCTCCCTGGGTTGGCTGCAAGACAATGAAACACTGGGAGATGTCTCATTTTTGGTGTGGTGTGCTCCTTTTCTTTCTAGAAGAGTGGCTTTTCTCACACACACAATGCCACACAAACACTCAGACATCCAACATTCACAACACTCCCACAGAAACATACAAACCAGCTACTACTTAGACTGTGTTGTTGTAGCACCACCTGGGAGAGAGCCCCACAGCCCAAGCAGACCCATACAGAAAAGCCACCAAAAGATTGGGAGGTGCAAATACAGCAAACACTGAAGTGCATTAGCAATATTCCTTAGGCAGACTGCACTTACAGTCTCTCTCACACACACACATACAAACACACAATGCCACCCACATGCACGTAGACATCCAACACTCACAGCACTCCACCAGAAATGTTGACAGACTAAAGAAGAAAGAAGTGCTGAGGTGTGTTAGGCACATTATTTTAAGCACACTCCTCTTACAGGCACATACATACACACATACAAAAACACAAAATGTTACACACACACACAGCCATCCATCACATGCAACACTCTCATAGAAAAGCAAAGACTGGCAGCTCCTGAGGCAGTGTGGTTCTGAAGGAATCCCAACCTGGGAGACAGCAACCCCAGGAAACACAGGGGAACTGTACCTAGAAATCACGGTGGTGCAAGTTTCAAAGAGACTCAACCCTACAAACTTCTGGGTAAGCCTGAGAAATCCTGTATATCCTTTTGCATCCTGAGGGATTCTGCAGTTTATTCCTGGAGCTGTACTTGACTTTTCTTCAGGCTGGATCATGCCTGCCATTTTCTAGGATCATGGGACAATCCCATGAACACCACAAAGAAGTCAGGCAAGAGTCCATCGCTGATGCATCTCCAAGGGGGTCTCCTCTGCCAAGCCACAGGGACTTGTCACAAGGCAGCAGTGACATTCACTGTGACACTAGCCAGTGCTCAGTCAGGCCTGGTGCTCTGAGACTAGCACATGTGCATTCCTGAGGCAGGCTCAGGCACTCTTCAGAGCTGTCAGCCTGCCTAAGCAGAGGAAAATAGTACAGGCAGAGTCTGCCAGGTAATGGGAAAAATGCTGCCTGCAATAACCGATAGGGACCTTTTGGGCAGTCTCCAAGTTTGGGTTCCACAGAAGGAGAAGTCATTTTGAGACTGTGAAGGGGTCACTGCAATCTGCACCTCTGCCTCCATTCCCAAAAGAGGATGTGTGCAACCGTTAATTCCCATGGGGACTGAAATACCACTTGGTGAGTTTTTGAGGCATCTCTGGGTGATGGAATCATCACTGAGACCCAAGAGGTGGGTATCAGTGAAAGACGGCTGGGCCCTTGACCTCACTGCCTCCCTTCATCCTGGGACTCACAGGGGCTCTCTGGGAAATACAGGAACCACAACAAAAGCAAGTCCCAGATAAAGCATTGTTCTCACACCTCAGACTGGCCTTTCACGGATGCAGATGTGTTTGAGAGAGTATCTCCAAGGCAGTCCGTGGCAATTGCAAGACAGAAAATGGTGTCCAGTAGTGCTGATGAGGAGCAATGTGGACTCCCCATGAAAGCAAAGAAAAATGAAGGTTCACCTGAGTGAACAAGCTGACTTGTGCAGGAATAAAAGCAAAGTTCAAAGATTCCTGTCAGAGGACCCAAAAGCCTCCTGCAAAGTGCAAACAATATCAGCCCCCACAAGGACACCATGATTCATAACCTGGTGCATAGCCAGCATATACAAAGTCCTTTTGGCTTCCTAAAATTCCTGGCAGTAAAAAGATCTATAGCAAGAGGCAGTCCCATCCAGCAAGAGCCAATGAAAGATCCACTCCACAGCAAGAAAGGACAGGCAGATAAAGTGAAACAGAAATGCAGAACACGGCTGCCTGCTTCTCATCCTACAGGAATCATGCAGCCCTTTGATAAAAGAGGGAGAATAAAAGTTTCCATATTGGCAGTTGTAATGGGAATTTATGCTTTTAAAAGTCTCATATTGACCAGTCATTAAAATGTGACAGAGTTTAGAAAGAAACACTGATGCAATCGATTCACATAAGAGTCATCCTCCGTGAACTGGGAAACTTCTAGTGTAGAAGATGTGGAACCAGACCCAGAAAACCCTAGGCCAAAGAGTAACATGGAAGTCAGGAAAAGAAGACACAAGTATGGTGGCCACATCCCACCCAGCATCAATCCATCACACTCTCATTTGGCTCCCGGTATGAAAGCCCTCACATTAAGAGTTTGCCAGGATGGCCCCAGTTTGTTCTCAAAATGTTCTCTGCATGTCCACCTGAACACCAGGCTATTTACTTGGAAGCAGCTTCTGTGTCATTTATCTGTATTTTGTTTTGTTTTGTTTTTTTTTTTTTTTTTTTTTTTTTGCAGGTGATGTTGCAAAACCTTATACACCCCTCACCAGATTTTGTCCTTACCGCTATCTGACTTGATTCCTGCTCATACTGTATGTCCCATGATGAAATCAAAAGATGATGGAGGAGTAACCCCCCTACAAGATGTGAATCACCTGCTCAGCTGGGAACCAAATTCAAGGTTAATTCAAATTGCCCAACAGACAATTGACTGACAGGACTGACAGTGTCTATGCCTGGGTTGGCCTCATGGCAATGAAACACTAGGAGATGTCTATTTTTGACATGGTGTGCTCCTCTTCTTTTTGGAAGAGTGGCTTTTTTTGAACACACAATGCCACACACACATTCAGACATCCTACACTCACAATACTTCCATAGAAATACACAGCCCAGCAGCTACTGAGGCTGTGTTGTTGTGCGGGAAGCACTACCTGAAGGGAGTCCCACAGCCTAAGCAGAGAAACACAGGCCACCAAAATGTTGGAAGACTCAAAAACAGAAAGCACTGAAGTGCGTAAGTAATATTCCTTTAAGCAGACTCCACTTACAGTCACACACACACACACACACACACACGATGCCACACAAACATGCAGACATCCAATCCTCGAAATACTCCACCAGAAATGTTGGGAGATTAAAAAAAAAAAAAGAAGGAAAAAGGGCTGAAGTGGGTTAGCCACATAATTTCAAGCACACTCCACTGACAGGTGCACACACACACCCAATGCCACACACACACGCAGACATCCAACACTCACAACACTCCCACAGGAAAACACAGCTCAGCAGCTCCTGAGGCTATGTGATTCCGCAGGAATCCCATCCTGGGAGAGAGCAACCACAAGAAACTCCAGTTGGCTATACCTAGAAATCACAGTTGGGCAAGTTTCAAAAGACTCATGCTTACAACATCTAGGCTGGCCTGAGAAATCCTGCAGATGCTTTTGCCTGTGTTTAAGCAAGCTGACATCCTAAGCAGAGAAAAATGGTATAGGCAGAGTAGGACTGTTGTTTATAAAAAGGCAGTGTGCGAAAACCCACTGTGGGACCCTAAATGTCTCGACCTCAGGGCCCCTTCGGGCTGTCTCCATTGTCAGGTCCCACTGCAGGAGGAGGTATTTTGAGATAGTAACCTGTTCACTGGAAACTGCCCTCCTGACTCCATTTTTGAAACAGGCTGTATGCAATAATTTTGTCCCATAAGAATTGGAATGTAATCTGTTTTGTTGTTGAGGGTTCTTTGGGTGATAGAATCATACCTGAGACCTTAGAGGTGGATGTCAGTGAAAGAAGTTTGGGCTCTTGACCTCACTGCATCCCTTCATCCTGGGTCTCTCAGAAGCTCTCTGGGAAAGGTAGAAACCACAACAATGGCAAGTCCAAGGTGGAGGGGTGTTCTGATACCTCCGACTGGTCTTTCGCTGTGCAGTTGAGGTTATTCTCATACCTCAGACTGGCCTTGGACTGTGCAGATAAGGTTGAGACAGTGAAACACTGCAAGATGTCTGTTTCTGTTGTGGTGTGCTCCTCTTCTTTCTAGAAGAGTGGCTTTTTTTTTTTTTCAGGAGGAGTTGATTTGGACACCTGCGTGTCTTGGCCTACCTCCCAATTCACTGCAGATTCATGATCCACAGAAAAATAAAGAACACGGAGCACCACAGCACAAGCAGAGCAACAGACAGGCCAACAAAGATTGAAACATTCAAAAAAGAAAAAAAAAGCAGCAGCAGCACTGAAGTGTGTTAGCCACATTATTTAAGCCGACTCCACTTACAGTCACAAACACATTCTCAAACACCCAATGACACACACACATATCCAACAGTTGCAACACTCCCACAGAAAAACATAGCCCAGCAGTGCCTGAGGCTGTGTAGCTCTGCAGGAATTCCCACCTGGGAGAGAGCAACCACAAGGAACATAGACATGCTGTACCTAGAAACCACAGTGTGGCAAGTTTCAAGAAGACTCACCCCTACAATATCTAGGCAGGCCTACGATATCTTGCAGATCATTTTGGATGCTTAAGGATTTTGCAGTTTATTCCTGTAGCTATGCCTGATGTTCCTTCATGCTGGCTAACATCTGCCATCTCCTAGGATCATGAGACTATTCGTGGATTTCACAGAGAAGACAGACGAGAAGACACCACTGACGCACCTCCACGGAGGTCTCCTTTTCCACCAAGGTGCAGATACTTCTTGCTAGGCAATGGTGACATGTATTGTGATGCTAGACAGAGCTCACAATCAGACCAGGTGCCCTGAGACTAGTGCATGCGCATTTGTGAAGCAGACTCACAAGCCATGTTGTCAGAGCTGTCCGCCTGCCTCAGCAGGGGATAATGGTACAGGCAGAGCCAGCCTGGTATCGGGAAAAAGTCTGCCTATAAAAACCCACTGCAGGACCCTGAATGTCTTGACCTCAGGGACCCTGCTGGCCATTTCCTTGGTCACGTCCCACTGGAGGAAGAGGTGTTTTGCGACTGTGAGGTGGTCGCTAGAAACTGCTCTTCTAACTCCATTAGCAAAAGAGGGTGTGTGCAAGAATTGGGTCCCATGGGGATTGGAATATAATCTGGTGTGTTGCTGAGTGTTCTTTGGGTGACAGAAACATACCTGAAATGCCAGAGGTGGATGTCAGCAAAAGATGATTAGGCTCTTGAACTCAATGCCTCCCTTCATTCTGAGCCTTGCAGGGGCTATCTATGAAAGGCAAGAACCATGGCAAAGGCAAGTCTAATGCGGAGCAGTGTTCTCACATCTCGGACTGTCCTCTCACTTGTGCAGATGTAGCTGAGACAGTGTCTCAGAGGCCATCTGTGGTAATGGCAAGCTTGAAAATGGTGTCAGTGCTGCTGTTTGGGGACACTACGGATTCCCCAAGAAAACAAAGAAAAATCAAGGCTCACCTAAGAATGAGCTGCCTTTGCTGGAGTCCAGGCAATGTTCAAGATTCCTGTCTGAAACCAAAAGCCTCCTGCAAAGTGCAAACAACTGCAGCCTCTACGACAAGAAAATGATCCACAACATGGAGTGCAGCCAGTTTATCAAAGTCCCTTTTACTCTCTGAAATCCCTGGCAGCAAAATAATCTGTGGCAAGTGGCAGTCCTAGCCAGCAACAGCCCAGTGAAAGGGCCCCTCCACAATGAGAGGTCCATGCAGATGAAATGAAACAGAGGCTAGACTATCAGGCAAAAGCCAGACATGGCTGCCTTCTTCTCATCATACAGGAATCATGCAACCCTATGATAGAAGTGGGAAAACAAGAGATTCCTTGTTGGCAGGTGTAACAAGAATTTACCATTTTAAAACTATCAAAGCTTCCCAGTCCTTAAATTGTGACAATGTTTAGAAGGAAACACTCATGCAATGGATTCCCAGGAGGGTCGTTCTCTGTGAACTGGGAAACATTTAGTGTGGAAGTCATTCAGCCAGAAACAGGAAACCCTAAGTTGATGAGAAACATAGAAGTCAGGGGGAAAAATGCAAGTACTGATGTTGATGGGCACTATACATATCTTATGAAAGGTTTGCCATTCGCCCTTATGAAAGCAAAGAAAAATCAATGCTCACCTGAAAGAATGATCTGTCTTGTGCTGCAGTCCAAGCAATGTTCAAAGATCCCTGTCAGAGGACCCAAAAGCCTCCTGTAAAGTGCAAAAAACCTCAGCCCCAACGACGTCACCATGGCTCACAACCTGGATTGCAGCCAGCCTACCCAAAGTTTCTTTTGCTCCCTGAAATCCCTGGCAGCCAAAAGATCTGTAATGAGAGGTAGTATAATCCAGCAACAGTCCAGTAAAAGACCCCTTCCACAATGAGAAAGGATGTGCATATGAAATGGAACAGTGCCTAGAATGCCAGGCAAAAGCAAGATATGGCTGCCTGCTTCTCACCCTACAGAAATCGTGCAGCCCTCCAACAGAAGTGGTAAAACAAGAGTTTCCTTGATGGCAGCTATAATAGGAAATCATGGTTTTAAAAGTATCACAGCCACTAAGTAATTAAATTGTGACATTGTTAATATGAATCCATTGTGTGAGTGTTAATATGAATCCATTGTGTGAGTTAATATGAATCCAAACAATGGATTCTCATAAGGGTTGTAATCACTGTATGGGGAAATGTTCAGTGTGGAAGACATTGAGCCAGACCCAGGAAACCCTAGGCTGATGAGGAACATGGAAGTCAGGAAAAAAAGAGGCAAGTGTGGATGCCATATCCAAACCAGGATAAATTCATCGTACTCCCATTTGGCTCTAGTATGAAAGCCCTCAAATCGGCAGCTTGCAAGATGGCTTCAGTTTGCACTCCAAATGTTCCCTGCACCTTGTAGTACTCCCACCTGAACAATGGGCCATGGTGTGGACTGCTGTGCAATTAAGGGAATGCAGGGATGCAGTGTGAAGCACTTTCTGTCTTCTGTCTTTACCTTTTTTGCATGTGAAGGTGCAAGTCCTCATCCACCCCTCACCACATTGTGTCTTCATCTCTCTGTGACCTTATTGCTACTGACATTCTCTGTTCCAGAATGAAATCCCAAGATGATGAAGGAGTTCTCCTTCACGATGTGAAGCACCTGCTTGGCTGGGAACTGAATTCGAGGTACATTTAAAAAGCCCTGCAGACAGGACTGCTAGTGTCCCTCCCTAGGTTCGCTGAAGAACAATAAAACACTGGGAGATTTCTGTTCTTGAGGGTGGTGTGGTCTTCTTCTTTCTAGAAAAGTGGCTTTTTTTGGCAGAAGGAGGTGGTTTGTTACCTGGTGGATCTCATCCTGCCTTAGACTTCATTGCAGATTCATGATCCATAGAAAAAGAAAGAATACAAAGCCCCTCAGCCTGAGACAATCCACTAAAAAGTTGGAAGACTTAAAAAAAGGGGGGCTGCCGTGCTTTAGCAACATTACTTTAAGCAGACTCCCCTTACAGACACACACACACACACACAGCCACACATACACGCAAATATGCAACACTACCAACACTCTCACAGAAACACAAAGCCCAGCAGCTTCTCAGGCTTTGTGGTTCTGCAGGAAGCCCCACATGGGAGACAGCCACCCCAGGAACACAAGTGGGCTTTACCTACAAATCACTGTGGGACAAGTTTCAAAATGACTCACCCCTGCAACATCTAGGCAGGCATTAGAAATACTACATGTCTTTTAAATCATTAGGAATGCTGCAGTTTATTCCTGAGGCTGCCCTTGAGGTTTCTTGAGGCTGGCTTCTGTCTGCCCTCTTCTAGCATCATGGGACTGTCCCATGCATTTTACATAGAAGACAGATGAGAGTCCACTACCAGTGCCCCTACATGGAGTTTTCCTCCCTCAATCTGCAAAGACTTGTCATTAGGCAATGGCGGCATTTATTGTGACACTAGTCAGAATTCCCAAACAGGCCTTTTGCACTGAGACTAGAGCATGCACATTTGCCAGGTAGATTTCGGCGCCTGGCTGTCAGAGCTGTCAGCTTGCCTAAGCAGGCTGATGTAGACAGAGATGGCCTGCTATCATGAAAAAGTCTGTCTGTGATAACCAACTGCAGGACCCTAAAAGTATTGATGCTAGAGCCCCTTCAGGATGACTCTGTGGCTGGGACCTGCTGAAGGACGCGGCTTTTCCAAACTGTGAGGAGTACACTGAAAAGTGCTCTTCTGACTTCATTCCTGAAAGAGGCTGTGTGCAAGAATCAGGTCCCATGGAGACTGGAATATAGTCTGGTGAGCTGTTGAGGGGATTTTCTGTGATGGAATCATACCTGAGACCCCAGAGGCAGCTTTCAGTGAAGTGGGCTGGGCCCTTGACTTCATTGCCTCCTATCATCCTGGGCCTGGCAGGGGATCTATGAGAAAGACGGGAACCATGACAAAGGCAGGTCCAAAGTCAAGCAGTATTCTCACATGTCGAACTGGCCTGTCACTGGTGCAGATGATGTTGAAAAATGTTCACAGAGGGTGTCTGTGCAAATTGCAAGTCTGACAATGTTGTCCACTAATGCTGTTGAGGGGGAATGTGGACCCAGCCTGAAAGGAAAGAAAAATAAAGGCTTGCCTGAGAGAAGGAGCTGACTTGATCTGGAGTACAAGAAACTTTCAAAGATTCCTGTCAGAGGAACCAAAAGTCTCCTGAGAACTGCACACAACCTCAGCTCTCACAATGAGACCACGAGCCACAGGAGGGCAGCCAGCCTATGCAAAGTCATTTTTGCTTTCTGAAATCAGCGGCAGCAAAATCTGTATTTAGAGACAGTCCTATCTAGCAACAGTCAATGCTATACACCCTCCAGAATGAGAAAGGACTTGCAGATGAAATAAAACAGAGCATAGATTACCAGAAAAAAGCCAGACACTGCTGTCTGCTTCTCATCATACTGGAATTATACAGCCTTTTGTTAGAAGTGGGAGAAAAAGTGTTTCCCAAGGGCCAGATGTGGTGGCTCAAGCCTGTAATCCTAGAACTTTGGGAGACTGAGGTGGGAGGATCATAAGGTCAAGAGAATGAGACCATTCTGGCTAAAATGGTGAAACCCCATCTCTACTAAAAATATAAAATGTAGCCAGGCATGGTGGAAGGCACCTGTAGTCCCAGCTACTCAGGAGGCTGAGGAAGGAGAATGGTGCCAACCCAGGAGGCAGAGCTTGCAGTAAGTGGAGATCATGCCACTGCACTCCAGCCTGGGCAACAGAGTGAGACTCTGTCTAAGAAAAAAAAAGAAAAGAATTTCTCTGTTGGTGGCTGGAATGGGAATTTATGATTTTAAAATTATCACAGCAGCTCTGTCATTAAAAACGTGACCGTGTTTAGAAGGAAACACTGATGAAATACATTCCCATGAGGGCCATCCTCTGTGAACTGGGAAACATTTAGTGTGAAGGATGTTTCGCCAGACCCAGGAAATTCTAGGCCAATGAAGAACATGAAAGTGAGGAAAAGAAGAGGCAAGTGTCTAGGCCAGGCCATATCCCACACAGCATCATTCCATCCCACTCCCCCTTGGCTCCGAGTACAGAAGCCCTGCAATAGAGAATTTGCCAGCATTGCCAAAGTTTGCACTAACATTGTTTCCTGCAACTTGGAGTACTGACACCAGAACACAGGGCCATGGTGTGGAATCCTTTTGCAATTAAGGGAATGTTTAAATGCAGTTGGAAGCACCTTCTGTGTCATCTGTTTTTACCATTTCTGCCGGTGAAGGTGCGGGACCCCATCTACCCTTCACCAGATTATATCCTCACCCATACCTGACCTTATTGCTGCTCAAACTGTGTCCTAGAATGAAATCCCAGGATGACAGAGGATTGCCCTCTCACGACGTGAAGCACCTGCTCAGCTGGAAACCAAATTTGAGGTTAATTCAAGAAGCTCTGCAACATGACTGGTAGTGTCGCTTTTTGGGTTTGCTGCAGGACAATAAAACATCCTCCAGGAATCATGCAGCTCTTCTATAGAAGTGGGAGAACAAGAGTTTCCTTGTTTGTGGCTGTTGCAGGAATTTACAGTTTTAAAAGTACCACTGCTGCCCAGTCATTAAAACATGATAGTGTTTAGGAGGAAATACTCACACAATGGAATACCCTGAGGGTCATTTTCCATGAACTGGGAAATGTTGAGTTTGGAAGACATTGAGCCAGACCAAGGAAACCCTAGGCCAACGAGGAACATGGAAGTCAGGAAAAGAAGAGGCAAGTGTGGAAGCTACATCCCACCCAGTATCAATCCATCCCACTCACATTTGGCTCCATGTTTGAAAGCCCTCAAATTGAGAGTTTGCCAGGATGGCCCCAGTTTGCACTCCAAATGTTCCCTGCATGTTAGAGTACTCCCACATGAAAATGGGGCCATGGTGTGGACTGCTTGTCATATTAAGGGAATACAAGGATGCAGTTGGAAATAACTTCTTTGTCATTTGTCTTCACCTTTTTTCAGGTGAGGGCGCGGGACCCCATCCACCCGTCACCAGACTGTATCATTACCCCTATCTGACCTCACTGCTGCTCACACTCTCTGACCCAAAGTGAAACCTCAAGATGATGGATTAGTGCCTCTGTACAAGGTGAAGCACCTGTTCAGCTGGGAACTGAATTCGAGGTAAATTCAAGGGGCCCTGTGGACAGTACTAGTGTCTATCACTGGGTTGGCTGCAGGATTAAAAAACACTGGGAGATGTCTGTTCTTGAATGTGGTGTGCTCCTCTTCTTTCTAGAAGAGTGACTGTTTTTCCAGGGAAAGGTGATTTCGATCTCTGCCAGCCTCCCAATTCACAACAGATTCATTATCCACAGAAAAATAGAGAACATTGAACCCTGCAGCCAAAGCAGAGTGACACCGACAGGCCACCACAATGTTGGGAGACTTGAAAAATGAAGTGCTACAGTGCATTAGCCAGATTTTTTTAAGCAGACCCCACATACAGGCACACACACACACAAAAACAAACACCCAAAGCCACACACACACACATGCAGACATCTAGCACTCCCAACACTCCCACAGCAAAACCCAGCCCTGCAATTTCTGGGTTGTGTGGTTCTGCAGGAAGCCCCACCTGGGAGAGAGCAACCATGGGGAAAACAGGCTCTACCTAGAAATCACAGTAGGGCAAGTTTCCAAAAGACTCACCCCTACAATGTCTAGGCAGGCCTAAGGCATTCTGCAGATCTTTTTGGATCCTTAGGGATTTCAAGGCTTATTCCTGGCTCTGATTGACGTTTTTTTCAGTCTGGCTCACCTCTGCCCTCTCCTGGGATCATGGGACTATGCCATGAATCCCACAGAGATGACAGGCGAAAGTCCAATGCCAACACCCCTCCATGAAATTCTCCTTTTCCGCCAAGCCATAGGGACTTGTGACTAGTCAATGGTGGCATTGATTGTGATGTTAGCCATAGTTCACATCTCATGCCTGGTGCCCTGATACTAGCACGTATCCCTTCATGAGGCAGTTGGCTGTGCCAGGCTCTAGGAGATGTCAGCCTGCCTAAACAGAGGAAAATGTTACGGGCAGAGACGACCTGGTGTCAGAAATAATGCTGCCTGTGATAATTCACTGTGGGACTCTAAAATTTTGAGCTTAGGGCACCTTTGGGCCATCTCTTGGTCATTCCCTCTGGAGGAGGAGACATTTTGATACTGTGAGGTGGTAGCTGGAAAGTGCCCTTCTGATTCCATTCCTAAAAGAGGTTGTGTGCAGGAATTGGGTCCCATGGGTATTGAAATATAGTCTGGTGAGTTGTTGAGAGGTCTTTGCATGATGGACTCATACCTGAGACCCCAGAGGCAGATGACAGTGATAGATAGCCAGGGCCTTGGCCTCACTGCCTCCCTTCATTTTGGGCCTCACAAGGGCTCTCTGGAAAAGGTAGGAACCACGACAAAGGCAAATCCAGTGTGAAGCAGTGTTCTCACACCTCAAACTGGCCTTTCATGGGTGCAGATGACGTTGGGACAGTGTCTCAAAGGTTGTCTGTGGTGATCGTAAGCCTGAAAAGAATGTCTATTAGCACTGTTGAAGATAACTGTGGACCCCCCATGAAATGAAAGAAAAATCAAGACTCCCCTGATTGAATGAGGTTACTTGCACTGGAGTCCAGGCAATGTCCAAATATTCCTGTCAGAGAACCCGAAGCCTCCTACAAAGTGAAAACCACCTGAGCCTCCACAATGAGAAAACAACCCACAACCTGGAGTGTAGCCAGCCTTCCTGAAGTTTCTATTTTTCGTGAAACCCCTGGCAACCAATAGATCTTTGGCAACAGGCAGTCCCATCCAGCTATAGCATAGTGAAAGAACCCCTCCACAATGAGAAAGGATGGGCAGATCCAATAAAACAGATCCTAGATTACCAGAAAAAGCCACACACGGCTGCCTCCTTCTCATCCTACAGGAATCATGCTGCTTTCCGATAGAAGTGGAAGAAACAGAGTTTCCTTGTTGGCCACTGGAATGGGAATTTATTGTTTTAAAAGTATCACAGCTGCCCAGACATTAAACTGAGAGAGTGCTTAGAAGGAAATAATCACACAATGGATTCCCATGAAGATATCGTCCTTGTGAAGTGTAAATGCTTATTGTGGAAGACTTAGATCCAGACCCAGAAAACCTTAAGTCGATGAGAAACATGGAAGTGGGAATACAAAGATGAAAGTGTGGAGGCCACATACCACCAGCATCAATCCCTCCCAATCCCATTTGGCTCCAGGTATGAAAGCCCTCATACGTGGAGTTAGCCAGCCTGGCCCCAGTTTGTACTCCAAATGTCCCCTGCATGTTGGAGTACTCCCATGTGAACACAGGGCCATGGTATGGGCTGCTTGTGCAACTAAGAGAATGCTGGGATGCAGTTGGAAGCAACTTCTGTGTAACTTGTCTTCAACTTTTTTTTTTTTTTTTTTTGCAGGTGAAAGTGCAGCATGGCATCCACCCCTCACCAGAGTGTATCCCCACCCCTATCTGACCTTATTGCTGTTCAAAGTCTCTATCCCAGACTGAAATCCCAAGACAATGGAGAAGTTCCCCCTGATGATGTGAAGCACCTATTCCTCTGGGAACCAAATACGAGGTAAATTTAATAGGCTTGGCAGAGAGGAATGATAGTGTCTCTGGGTTGGCTGAAAGACAATTAAACACTGGTATATTTCTGTTCTTGGGTGTAGTGTTCTTCTGTTCCTTCTACAAGGGTGGCTTTTTTGACAAAGGGAGGTGATTTGGACAGCGGTGTTTCTCAGCCAGCCTGCCAATGCACTGCAGATTCATGATCCTCAGAAAAATAAAGAACACGGATCCCAGCAGCCCAAGCAGATCCACACATACAGGCCACTAAAATGTTTGGAGACTCAAAAAAAAAAAAAAGAAAGAAAGAAAAATGAATCACTGCAGTGCATTAGCCACATTCCTTTAGGCAGACTCCACTTACAGGCACACACACACTCAATCACACATACACACTACCACATACACGCAGATTTCCAACACTGACAACACTCTCACAAAAACACATAGCCCGGCAGCTTTTAGGCTTCTTGGTTCTGCAGGAAGCCCTGCCTTTGAAAGAGCAATCCCGGGGAACAGAGGCGGCCTGTACCTAGAAATTACAGTACGGTAAGTTTTAAAAAGACTCACCTCGACAAAGTCTGGGAGGCTTGAGGAATCCTGCAGATTCTTTTGGATCCGTACAGATTTTGTGGCTTATTCTTGGGGCTGTGCTTGACTTTTCTTCAGGCTGGCTCACCTCTTCCCTCTCCTAGGCTCATGCAACTATCGCGGGAATCCCACAGAGAAGATACGCGAGAGTCCACCGCTGAGTCACCTCCACAGAGTTCTTCTCCACAAAGCCACAGGGACTTATCCCTAGGCAATGGTGTCCTTCATTGTGATGCTAGCTGGAGCCCATAGCTCAGTCCTTGTGCCTAAGAGTACACAGGCTTGCGCGACGAGCTGTCAGACCTGTCAGCCAGCCTAAACAAAAAAAAAAAGAAAAAAAAGGTACAGGAAGAGCCGGCATGGTATTGAAAAAATGCTGCCTACATTAACTCAATGCAGGACCGTAAAAGTCTCAACTGTAGTTCCTCTACGAGTTGTTCCTGTGGCCGGGTCCCACTGGAGAAGGAGGTGATTCGAGACTACGAGGTGGTCTTTGGAAAGTGTTACTCTGACTTCATTCCTGAAAGATGCTGTGTGCAAGAATCGGGTCAAATGGAGATTAGAATATAGTCTGGTGAGTTGTTGAGGGCTCTTTGGGTGGCGGAATCATACCTGAGAGACCAGAAGTGGGTGTCAGCAAAAGATGGCTAGGCTCTTGACCTCACTGCCTCCCTTCATGCTGGGCCTTGCAGCAGCTCTCTGGGAAAGGAAGGAACCACGAAAAAAGCAAGTCCACGGTAGAACAGTGTTCTCTGACCTCGAACTGAACCCTAATGGATTCAGATAAGGTTAAGACAGTGTCTCAGAGCCCGTCTGTGATGTTTGCAAGCCTAAAAAGGGTTTCCATTAGTGCTGTTGAGGGGCGCTGTGGACCCAAGATGAAAGCAAAGAAAAATCAAGGCCCACCTGAGAGAACCACCTGACTTGTGCTGGAGTCCAAGCAACATTCAAAGATTTCTGTCACAGGACCCTAAAGCCTCCTGCAAATTGCAAACAGCATCAGCTGCAACAATGAGATCGTGACTCACAAGCTGGAGCTCAGCCAGCCTACCTAAATTTCCTTTTGCTTTTGAAATCCCTGACAGCCAAAAGATTTGTGGTGAGCAGCACTCCCACCCAGAAACAGCCCAGTGAAAGATCCCCTCCACAATGAGAAAGGACATATAGATGAAATGAAATAGTGTCTAGATTTCCAGACAAAAGACAGAAATGGCTGCCTGCTTCCATCCTAGAGAAACTGTGTAGCCCTCAGATAGAAGTGGGAGAACAAGAGTTTCCTTGTTGGTGGCTGCAATGGGAATTTACAGTTCTAAAAGTATCACAACTGTCTAGTCATTGAAATGTGATAGTGTTTAAAAGAAAACATTCACTCAGTGGATTCCCATGACGGTCATCCTCCATGAACTGGGAAACATTTAGTTTGGAAGACATTGAGCCAGACCAAGGAAACCCTATGCTGACAAGGAACATGGAGGTCAAGAAAACAAGAGGCAAGTGTGGAGGTCACATCCCACCCACCATCTATCCTTTGCCGTCCCATTATGCTTCAGATATAAAAGCCCTCAAATCGGGAGTTTGTGAGGATGGCCCCAGTTTGCACTCCAAATATTCCCTGAATGTTGGAGTACTCCTACCTGAACAACAGGGATGGTGTGGACTGCTTGTGCAACTAAGAGAATTTGGGGATGCAGTTGGAAACACCTTCTGTGTCATCTGTTTTCAACTTTTTTGCAGGCTAAGGTGTGGGACCCCACACACCCCTCAGCAGATTGTATCCTTACCCCTATCTGTCCTTATTGCTGCTCACACTCTCTGTTCCAGAAAAAAAAATCCCAAAACAATGGAGGAGTTGCCCCTCATGACATGTAGAACCTGCTCTCCTGGGAACCAAATTCTAGGTAAATTCAAAGGGTCTGTGAACAGCACTGCTATTGTCTCTCCCTGGGGTGACCACAGAACAAAGAAAAACATTGTGATGTCTGTTCTTAGGTGTGGTTTCCTCCTATTCTTTCCTGAAGAGTGACACTTTTGCAGGAGGAGGGGACTTGGACCCTGGCAGGTCACAGCCAGCCTCTCATTTAACTGTGGATTCATGATCCACAGAAAAATAAAGAACACACATCCCAAGTAAAGCAGCAGAGACAGGCCACCAAAATTTTTGGAGACTCAAAAAAAATGCTACAGTGCAATAGCCACATTCCTTTAAGCAGACTCCACTTAACAGACACACACATGCACGCACACACAAACACACAATGCCACACACACATGCAAATTTACAACATTTGCAACACTCCCACAGAAACATACAGCCTGGCATCTCCTGAAGCTGCGCGGTTCTGCAGGAAACCCCACATGGCATAGAGCAACAATGCACAACACAAGGGGGGCTGTAACTAGAAATCACAGTGGGGCAAGTTTCAAAAACACACCCCTACAATGTCTAGGCAGGCCTGAGGAATCCACTTCTGCCCTCTCCTAGGATCGTGGGACTATGTCGTGGATCCCACAGAGAATAAAAGCAGAGTCCACTGCAGATGCACCCCCATGAAGGTCTCCTTTTTCCACCAAGCCTCAGGGCCTTTTTGCTAGGCAATGATAACATTCATTGTGATGCTCAAAAGAGCTCACAATCAGGCCTGGTGCCCTGAGACTAGTGCAAGCACATTCATGAGTTAGGTTCACACAGCTGGCTGTGAGAGCTGTTAGCCTGCCTAACCAAGGAAAATGGTACATGCAGAACCTGCCTGGTATCAGAAAAAAAGCAGCCTGTGAAAACCCATTGCTGGACCCAAAAAAGTCTCCATCTCTGGGCCCCTTCATCCATCTCTGGGATCGGGTCCCACTGGAGGAGAAGGCATTTTGAGATTATGAGGTGGTCTCTGGAAACTGCTATTCTGACTCCATTCCTGAAAGAGGATGTGTGCCAGAATCAGGTCCCATGGAAATTGGCTTATAGTCTGGCACACTTTTGAGGGGTTTTTGGGTGATAGAATCAGACTTTGCTGAGGGTTTTTTGGGTAAAAAAATCATACTTGAAACCCCAGAAGCAGAACTTTACCTATTCTTACACCACAGACTGGCCTCTCATGGGTGCAGATGACGTTGAGACAGTGTCTCAGATGTCATCTGTGGTAATGGCAAGGGTGAATAGTATGTGCGGTAGTACTGTTGGGGGACACTGTGGATCCACCATGAAAGCAAAGAAAAATCTAGGCTCGCATGAGAGAACGAGCTGCCTTGTGCTGGAGTACAAGCAATGTTCAATGATTCCTATCTGAGGACCCAAAAGCCTCCTACAAACGGCAAACAACCTCAGCCCCCAGAAAGAGACAACAACCACAATGTGGAGGCTGTCCAGCCTACACAAAGTCCATTTTGCTCTCTAATATCCCTGGCAGCTAATTAAACTGTAGAGAGAGGGAGTCCCATCCAGGAACAACCAAAAGAAAGAGCCCCCCCACAATGAGACGGCTGTGCAGATGAAATAAAACAGAAACTAGATTACCAGGAAAAAGCTAAGCGTGTTTGCCTGCTTCTTATCCTTCAGAAATCACGCAGCTTTCTGATACAAGTGGGAGAAGAAGAGTTTCTTTGTTGGTGGCTGTAACACAAATTTACGGTTTTAAAAATATTAAAGTTGCACAGTCATTAAAATGTGACAGTGTTTAGAAACAAACACTCACGCAATGGATTCCAATGAGGGTCATTCTTCATGAACTGGGAAATGTTTAGTGTAGAAGTTGTTGACCCAGACACAGAAAACCCTAGGCCGATGAGGAACACAGAAGTTAGGAAACGAAGAAGCAAGTGTGGAGGCCACATGCCACCCAGCATCAATACATTGCACTCCCATTTGGCTCCTTGTATGAAAGACCTCAAGTCAAGAGTTTGCCAGGATGGTCCCAATTGGCACTCCCAATGTTCCTTGAATGTTGCAGAACTCCCACCTGAACATTGGGCCATGGTGTGGACTGTTTGTGCAATTAATTAAATGTGAGTACAGAGGTAGAAGCACTTCCTGCATCAATTGTCTTCATTTTTATTGCAGGGGAAGTTGTGGGACCCCTTCCACCCCTCATCTAATTGTATCCTCACTCCGATCTCACCTTATTCCTTCTCATAATCAATGTCCCAGGATGAAAACCCAAGACAATGGAGAAGCACCCCTTCATGATTTGAAGCACCTGCATGGCTGGAAACCGAATTCATGGTAAATTCAAGGGCACCTGCAGACAGGACTGCTAGTGCCTCTCCCTGGGTTGGACACAGGGCAATGAAACAGTGGCAGATGTCCATTTGTCTACTTTTTGTGGTGTGTGCTTTTCTTCTTTCTAGAAGAGTGGATTCTTTTTTCAGGGAGAGGTGATTTGGATGCCAGTGGATCTCTGCCTGCCTCCCAATTCACTGTGGATTCATGATACACAGAAAATTTAAAAACATGGAGCCCCGCAAGCCAAGCAGAGCCACGTATAAAGGCCAAACAGAAGGTTTGGAGGCACAGAAAATGAAGCAGTGAAGTGTGATAGCCACATTTCTTTAAGCAGACTGCACATCCAAGCACAAACACAACAGAGACACACAATCACATGATGCCACACACATATGCAGACTTCCAACACTCACAACACTCCCACAGAAACACACAGTCTGGCAGCCTCTGAGTCTGTGTGGTTCTGCAGGAAGCCACACTTGGCATAGAGCAACCCTGGTGAAAACAGGTGAGCTGTAACTAGACATCAGAGTGGGGCAAGTTTCAAAAAGACTCACACCTACAATGTCTAGGCAGGCCTGAGGTATCCTGCAGATCCTTTTGGACTCCTAAAGATTTTGCAGTTTATTCCTGGGACTGTGCTTATGTTTCCTCACACTGGCTCTCATCTGAAATCTCCTAGGATCATGGGACTATCCCACAGATTCCGCAGAGAAGACAGGTGACAATCCACAATGGGCAAACCTCGATGGAGGTCTCTGTCTCTGCCAGGAGGCAGGGACTTGTGGCTAGACAATGGTGATATTCTTTGTGATGCTAGCCAGAGCTCACAATCTGACCTGGAGACTAGTGCATGTGGATTCACAAAGCAGGCTCGGGCGCCCAGCTCTCAGAGCTGTCAGTCTGGCTAAGCAGAGAAAAATGGTAGAGGCAGAGCCATCCTACTATCAGAAAAAATGCTGCCTGTGAAAACCCACTGTGGGACTCCAAAAGTCTCAACCTCAGGGACCCTTCAGGCAGCCTCTGTTGTCATATCCCACTGGAGGAGGATGCATTTCAAGACTATGAGGTTGTCGCTGGAATCCACTCTTCCAGCTTCCTTCCCATAGGAGGCTGTGTGCCAGAATCGAATAGGATGGGGATTGGAATATATTCTGGTGTATTGTTGAGGGGTGTTTTGGTGATAGAATCATACCTTAGACCCCAGAGGCAGGTGTCAGTTAAAGATGGCCAGGCTTTTGACCTCACTGTCTCCCTTCATCCTGGGCCTTGCAGGGATTCTTTGGGAAAGGAAGGAATCATGAAAAAGCCAAGTCTAATGTAAAGCAGTACTTTGGACTGGCCTCTCATGGGTGCAGATAAAAATTGAGACCATGTCTCAGAGGTTGCCTGTGGCAATGGCAAGCCTGACAAGAGTGTCGAGTGGTGCTGTAGAGGGGCACTGTGGATTCAACATGAAAGCAAAGAAAACTTAATGTTCACCAGAGAGAATGGGCTGCCTTGTGCTGGAGCCCAAGAAATGTTCAATATTTCCTGTCAGAGGACCCAAAAGCCTGCTGCAAAGTGCAAACAACCTCAGTCACCACAATGAGAAAATGACCCAAAACCTATAATGCAGCCAGCCTACCCGAAGACCTTTTTGCTTTATGAAATCCCAGGCAGCCAAATAATTTGTGGTGAAAAGCAGTCCAATCCAGCAGCAATAATAATATATTCACCAAAAATAAATCACTTCCACAATCAGAAGGCAGTGCAGATGAGATGAAACAAAGGCTACATTACTGGGCAACAGCCAGGCATGGCGGCCTGACTTTCATTCTTCAGGAATCATGCAGCCCTCCAATAGAAGAGGGAGAACAAGAGTTTTCTTGTTGACAGCTGTGATGGGAATTTATTGTTTTAAAAGTATCTAAGAAGCCCAGTCATTAAAACATGACTGTTTAGAAGGAAACACTCATGCAATGGATTCCCATGAGGGTCATTCTCTGTGAACTGGGAAATGTTTAGTGTGGAAGTCACTGAGCCAGTCACAGTAAACCCTTGGCCAATGATGAACATGGAAGTCGGGAGAAGAAGAGGCAAGTCTTGGGGTCACATCGCACACAGCATCAATGCACTCCACCCCCATTTGGCTGAGATATGAAAGCCCTCATAAGACGAGTTTGCCAGAATGGCCCCAATTTGTATACCAAGTGTCCCTTGAAGGTTGGAGTAATTCCACCTGAAACCAGGACATGGTGTGGACAGCTGATGCAATTAAGGGAATGTGGGGATGTTTTGGAAGTGCCATCTGTGTCACCTGTGTTCTTTTTTTTTTTTCTTTGCAGGTGAAATTGTGGGACTCCATCCATCCCTCAGCAGATTATGTACTCACCCCTATCTGACCTTATTGCTGCTCACATTCTATTTCACAGGATGAAATCCCAAGACAATGGAAGTGTGTCCCTTCATGACATGAAGCATCTGATCAAATTCGAGGTAAATTCAAGGGGCCCTGAAGACAGGACAACTAGTGTCTCTCCCAGAGTTGGCTGCAGGATGAGAAAACACTGGGATGTTTGTTTGTGTGTGTGTGGTGTGCTCCTCTTCTTTCTAGAGAGGGCCTTTTTTTCAAGGGGAAGTAATTTGGATGCCGGGGGGTCTCAGGCCTCCTCCCAGTTCACCATGGATTCATGATCAACAGAAAAATAGAGAACATGGGGCCCTGCAGCTCCAGCAGAGCCACACAGACAGGCCAACAAAAGATAGGAGTCTCTGAAAGAGAGCAACTTTGGGGAACACAGGTAGGCTGTATCTAGAAATCGCAGTGGGGTAGGTTTCCTTTTTTTTATTATACTTTAAATTTTAGGGTACATGTGCACAATGTGCAGGTTTGTTACATATGTATACATGTGCCATATTGGTGTGCTGCACCCATCAACTCGTCATTTAGCATTAGGTATATCTCCCAATGTTATCCCTCCCCACTCCCCACACCCCACAACAGTCCATGGTGTGTAATGTTCCTCTTCCTGTGTCCATGTGTTCTCATTGTTCAATTCCTACCTACCAGTGAGAACATACAGTGTTTGGTTTTTTGTCCTTGTGATAGTTTGCTGAGAATAATGGTTTCCATCTTCATCCATGTCCCTACAAAGACATGAACTCATCCTTTTTTATGGCTGCATAGTATTCCATGGTGTATATGGGCCACATTTTCTTAATCCAGTCTATCATTGTTGGACACTTGGGTTGGTTCCAAGTCTTTGCTATTGTGAATAGTACCACAATAAACATATGTGCGCATGTGTCTTTATAGCAGCATGATTTATAATCCTTTGGGTATATACCCAGTAATGGGATGGCTGGGTCAAATGGGATTTCTAGTTCTAGATCCCTAAGGAACTGCCACACCGACTTCCACAATGGTTGAACTAGTTTACAGTCCCACCAACAGTGTAAGTGTTCTTCTTTCTCCACATCCTCCCAGCACCTGCTGTTTCCTGACTTTTTAATGATCGCCATTCTAACTGGTGTGAGATGGTATCTCATTGTGGTTTTGATTTGCATTTCTCTGATGGCCAGTGATGATGAGCATTTTTTCATGTGTTTCTTGGCTGCATAAACATCTTCTTTTTAGAAGTGTCTGTTTGTGTCCTTTACCCACTTGTTGATGGGGTTGTTTGTTTTTTTCTTGTAAATTTATTTGGGTTCATTGTAGATTCTACAATGTAAAATTGTAGAGTTCATTGTAGATATTAACCCTTTGTCAGATGAGTAGGTTGCAAAAATTTTCTCCCATTTTGTAGGTTGCCTGTTCATGCTGATGGTGGCTTCTTTTGCTGTGCAGAAGCTCTTTAGTTTAATTAGATTCCCTTTGTCAATTTTGGCTTTTGTTGCCATTGCTTTTGGTGTTTTAGACATGAAGTCCTTGCCCATGCCTATGTCCTGAATAGTATTGCCTAGGTTTTCTTCTAGGCTTTTTATGGTTTTAGGTCTAACATGTAAGTCTTTAATCCATCTTGAATTAATTTTTGTAGAAGGTGTAAGGAAGGGATCCAGTTTCAGCTTTCTACATATGGCTAGCCAGTTTTCCCAGCACCATTTATTAAATAGGGAATTCTTTCCCCATTGCTTGTTTCTGTCAGTTTTGTCAAAGATCAGATAGTTGTAGATGTGTGGCATCATTTCTGGGGGCTCTGTTCTGTTCCATTGGTGTATATCTCTGTTTTGGTACCAGTATCATGCTGTTTTGGTTACTGTAGTCTTGTAGTATAATTTGAAGTCAGATACCGTGATGCCTCCAGCTTTGTTTTTTTTTTTTTTGGCTTAGTATTGACTTGGCAATGCAGGCCCTTGTTTTGTTCCATATGAACTTTAAAGTAGTTTTTTCCAATTCTGTGAGGAAAGTCATTGGTAGCTTGATGGGGATGGCATTGAATCTGTAAATTACCTTGGACATTATGGCCATTTTCATGATATTGATTATTCCTACCCATGAGCATGGAATGTTCTTCCATTTGTTTGTATCCTCTTTTATTTCATTGAGCAGTGGTTTGTAGTTCTCCTTGAAGATGTCCTTCACATCCCTTGTAAGTTGGATTCCTAGGTATTTTATTTTTTTGAAGCAATTGTGAATGGGAGTTCACTCATGATTTGGCTCTCTGTTTGTCTGTTATTCGTGTATAAGAATGCTTGTGATTTTTGCACATTGATTTTGTATCCTGAGACTTTGCTGAACTTGCTGATCAGCTTAAGGAGATTTTGGCCTGGGATGATGGGGCTTTCTAGATATAGAATCATGTCATCTGCAAATAGCGACAATTTGACTTCCTCTTTTCCTAATTGAGTGTCCTTTATTTCATTCTCCTGCCTGACTGCCCTGGCCAGAACTCCCAACACTATGTTGAATAGGAGTGATGAGAGAAGGCATCCCTGTCTTGTGCCAGTTTTCAAAGGGAATGCTTCCAGTTTTTGCCCATTCAGTGTGATACTGGCTGTGGGTTTGTCATAGATAGCTCTTATTATTTGGAGATACGTCCCATCCATACCTAATTTATTGAGAGTTTTTAGCATGAAGGTTGTTGAATTTTGTCAAAGGCCTTTTCTGCATCTATTGAGATAATCATGTGGTTTTCATCTTTGGTTCTGTTTATGTGCTGGATTATGTTTATAGATTTGCATATGTTGAACCAGCCTTGCATCCCAGGGATGAAGCCTCCCTGATCATGGTGGATAAGCTTTTTGATGTGCTGCTGGATTCAGTTTCCCAGTATTTTATTGAGGATTTTTCATCAATGTTCATCAAGGATATTGGACAAAAATTCTCTTTTTTTTGTTGTGTCTCTGCCAGGCTTGGGTATCAGGATGATGCTGGCCTCAGAAAATGAATTAGGGAGGATTCCCTCTTTTTCTATTGATTGGAATAGTTTCAGAAGGAATGGTACCAGCTCCTCCTTGTAACTCTGGTAGGATTCAGCTGTGAATCCATCTGGTCCTGGATGTCTTTTGGTTGGTAAGCTATTAATTATTGCCTCAATTTCAGAGCCTATTATTGGTCTATTCAGAGATTCAACTTCTTCCTGGTTTAGTCTTGGGAGGGTGTATGTGTCAAGGAATTTATCCATTTCTTCTAGATTTTCTAGTTTATTTTTGTAGAGGTGTTTATGGTATTCTTTGATGGTAGTTTGTATTTCTGTGGGATCCATGGTGATATCCCCTTTGTCATTTTTTATTGCATCTATTTGATTCTTCTCTCTTTTCTTCTTTATTAGTCTTGCTAGTGGTCTATCAATTTTGTTGATCTTTTCAAAAAACCAGCTCCTGGATTCAAAGCAGTGTGTAGATGGAAATTTA
This sequence comes from Pongo pygmaeus, assembly GCF_028885625.2. Taxonomy (NCBI): domain Eukaryota; kingdom Metazoa; phylum Chordata; class Mammalia; order Primates; family Hominidae; genus Pongo; species Pongo pygmaeus. Next base: position 15,169,128 of record NC_072397.2, on the reverse strand, counting down.
TAGCACTAAATGCCTACAAGAGAAAGCAGGAAAGATCTAAAATTGACACCCTAACATCACAATTAAAAGAACTAGAGAAGCAAGAGCAAACACATTCAAAAGCTAGCAGAAGGCAAGAAATAACTAAGATCAGAGCAGAACTGAAGGAAATAGAGATGCAAAAACCCTTCAAAAAACAGTGAGGTAGGTTTCAAAAGACTCACCCCTACAACATCTAGGCATGCCTGAGGCATCCTGAAGATCCTTTTACATCCCTGTGGATTTTGTGGTTTATTTCTGAAGCTCTGCTTGATGTTTCTTCAGGCTTGTTCATGTCTGCCCCCTTCTAGGTTCATGGGACTATCTCAAGGACCCACACCTCCATGGTAGTCCCCTTTTCTGCCAAGATGCCTAGACTTAGGCAACTGTGGCATTCATTGTGATGCTAGCCAGAGCTCAAAGCTAAGGCCTTGTGCCCTGAGACTAGTGAATATGCATTTGTGAGGATGGTTCATGCACACAGCTGTAAGACCTGTCAGCCTAGGCAGAGGAAAATGGTACAAGTAGAGCCAGCTTCATAATGAGAAAAAGGCTCTCTGAGATAACACACTGTGGTACTCTAAATGTCTCGAACTTAGGGCCACTTCTTGTCATCTCTGCGGTTGGGTCCCACTGGAGTATGAAGTGTTCCGGGACTGTGAAGTGGTGGCTGGAAACTGCTCTTCTGACTTCATTTCCAAAAGAGGCTGTGTGCAATAATCTGGTCCCAAGGAGATTGGAATATAGTATGGTGAGTTTCCTTGTTGGTGGCAGTAATGGCAATTTACGATTTTAAAAGTATCAAAGCTGCCCAGTCATTAAAATATAACAGTGTTTAGAAGGAAACACTCACGCAGTGGATTCCTATGAGGGTCATTCTCCATGCAGGGGGAAACCTTTAGTGTGCAAGTGATTAAACCAGACTCAGGAAACTGTAGGCTGACAAGGAACATGGAAGTCAGGAAAAGAAGAGACAAGTGTGGAGGCCACATCCCATTCAACAACAAACCTTTCCACTGCCATTTGACTCTGGGTATGAAAACCCTCAAATTGGGAGTTTGCCGGAACAGCCCCAATTTGCACTCCAACTTTTCCTGACACATTGGGGGGATCCACCTGAACACCAGGTCATTGTACAGACTGCTTGTGCAATTAAAAGAATGTGGTGATGGTGTTGGAAACACCTTCTGTGTCATGTCATTTTTTTTGCAGGTGAAGTTGCGGAACCCCATTTACTCCTCATCAGATTGTATCTTCACTCCTATCTGACTTTATTGCTACTCACACTCTGTGTCCCAGAAGGAAATCCCAAAATGATGGAGGAATGTTTCCTCATGATGTGAAGCACCTCCTGGGCTGGGAACCGATTTCGAGGTACTTTGAAGGAGACCTGCAGACAGGACTGCTAGTGTCTGTCTGTGGGTTGGCCACAGGAAAATAAAACACTGGGAGATGTCTCTTTTTTGGTGTGGTGTGCCCTCTTCTTTCTAGAAGAGTCAATTTTCTTGCAGGGTGAGGTGACTTGGATGCCTGTGGGTATCAGCCAACCTTCCAATTCACTGTGGATTAATAATCCAGAGAACATGGAACTCCAGAGCCCAAGCAGAGCCACACAGAGAGGCCACCAAAAGGTTTTGAGACCCAAAAAATAAGTGCTGAAATTCATTAGCCATCCTCCTTTAAGCAGACTCCACTTACAGGCACACACACATATGCACGCATGCACACACACACACACACACACACCAAGCCCCAAACACATGAAGACATCCAACACTTGCAAAACACTCCCACAGAAACACAGCCTGGCAGCTTCTGATGCTGCCTGGTTCTGCAGAAAGCCCCCACTGAGAGAGAGCAAACCTGGGGAACACAGTTAGGCTGTACCTAGAAATCACAGTGGGGCAAGTTTCAAAAAGATTGACCCTACAACCTCTAGGCCAGCATGTAGCATCATGCAGATTTTTTGTATGCATAGGGATTTCTTGGTTTATTTCTGGGGCTCTTCTTGACATTTCTTCAGGCTGGCTCACATCTGCCCTCTCCTAGCATCATGGGACTATTCCTTGGATCCCACAGAGAAGAGAGGGGAAAGTCCACCACCAAAGCATCTCCACCGAGGTCTCCTTTTCTGCCAAGCTGCAGGTAGTTGTCACTAGGCAAAGGTGGCATTCACTGTGACTCTAGCCAGAGACCACAGCTCAGGCCTGGTGCCCTGAGACAAGCACATGCACATTCATGAAGTCGGCTCTGGCACCCAGCTGTCAAACTGTCAGACTGCCTAAGCAGAAGAAAATGGTACAGGCAGAGAATGTTTGGTGTCAGAAAAAAGGCTACCTATGATAAGGTACTGTGGGATCCTAAAGTCTCCACCTGAGGGCCCCCTTCAGGGTGAGGCATTTCGAGACTCTGAGGTGGTTACTGAAAACTACTCTTCTGACCCCATTTTTGAAAGAGGCTGCCTGCAAGAATCAGGTCCCATGGGGATTGGAATATAGTCTGGTGTGTTTTTGAGGGGTCTTTAGTTGACAGAATCAAACCTGAGACATCAGAGGTGGGTGTCAGTGAAAGATGACTGGGTCCTTAACCTCACTGCCTCCCTTTACCCTGGGCCTCACTGCCACTTTCTGGGAAAGCCAGGAACACCAACAAAGGAAAGTCCAAGTTGGAGCAGCATTCTCACACCTCGAAAGGCCTATCATGCATGCAGATGATGCTGAGACAATGTCTCAGATGCCCGCTGTGGTGATTGCCAGCCTGAAAAAAGTATCCAGTACTGCTGTTAAGGGACACAGTGGACCACATATGAAAGGAATGAAAAATCAAGGCTCTCCTGAGAGAACGAGCTGATTTGTGCTGGAGTCCTAGCAATGTTGCAAGATTCCCATCAGAGGACCCAAAATCCTCCTGTAAAATTCAGACAACCTCAGCCCCCACATACGGACCATGACCCATAACCTGGAGCACAGAAGCCTATCCGAATTCCCTTTTGCTCCCTGAAATCTCTGGCTGCCAAAAGATCTGTGGCAAGAGGCAGTCCCATCCAGCAACAACCCAATGAAAGACAGTCTCCACAATGAGAAAGTATGTGCAAATGAAATGAAACAGATCCTAGTTTACCAGTTCAAAGCCAGACACGATGGCCTCCTTCTCATCCTACAGGAATCATGCAGCCCTCTGATAGAAGTGAGAGAAAAAGAGTTTCCTTGTTAGTGGCTGTAATGGGAATTTATGGTGTTAAAAGTATCACAGCTGCCCAGTCATTAAAACATGACAGTGTTTAGAAGGAAACACTCAAGCAATGGATTCCCATGAGGGTCATCCTCTATAAAGTGGGAAATGTTTAGTATGAAAGACTTGGAGCCAGACCCAGGAAACCCTATGCCCGTGAGAAACATGGAAGTCAGAAAAAGAAGAGGCAAGTGTGGAGGCCACATCCCACCCACCTTCAATCCATCTCACTCCCACTTGGCTGTGGGTATGAAAACCCTAAAATCTGGAGTTTGCCAGGATATTCCCAGTTGCAGTCCAAATGTTTCCTGCACTTTGGAGTACTTCCAACTGAACACCATGCTATGAGGTTGTAAGCACATTTTGTGTCATCTGTCTTCATTTCTCTTGCAGGTAAATTTGTGTCACCCCATGCATCCCTCACCAGATTGTACCATCACCCCATCTGACCTTATTGTGGTCCACACTCTATGTCCCAGGATGAACTCCCAAGATGAAATCCCAAGATGATAAAGAAGTGACCCCTGCTCACAAGATGTGAATCACCTGTTTGGCTGGGATGCGAATTCGAGGTTAATTCAAGGGGCCCTGTGGACAGGACTGCTAGTGTCTCTCCTGGGTTGGCCAAAGGACAATAAAACACTGAAAGATATCTCTTTTGGTGTGATGCTCTTCTTCTTTCTAGAAGGGTGGTTTTTATGGCACACACAATGCCACACACACACTCAGACATCCAACATTCACAACACTCCCACAGAAACACCCAACCCAGCAACTACTCAGGATGCATTGTTGTGCAGGAAACACCATGAGGGAGAGAGCCCCACAGCTCAAGCAGAGTCACATGGACAAGCCAACAAAAGTTTGGGAGACACAAAGAAAGGAAGTGTTGAACTGCATTAGCAACATTCCTTTAAGCAGGCTGCACTTACAATCACACATACACATACATGCAAACACTAAATGCCACACACACATGCAGACATCCAACATTCACAACACTCCACCAGAAGGGTTTGGAGGCAAAAAAAAAAAAAAAAGAAGAAGCACTGAAGTGCATTAGTCACATTATTTTAAGCACACTCCACTTACAGACACACAAACATACACAATGCCACACACACATGCAGACATCCAAGACTTGCAACACTCCCGCAAAGAAAAAAAAGTGTTGGACAACTTCTGTTGCTGTGTGGTTCTGCAGGAATCCCAATCTGGAAGAGAGCAACACCAAGAAACACAGGGGAACTGTACCTAGAAATTACGGTAGGGCAAGTTTCAAAAAGACTCACGCCTACGATGCCAGGCCTGAGGATTCCTGCGTATACTTTTGCATCCTTAGGGATTTCACAGTGTATTCGTGGAGCTGTGGTTGATGTGTCTCCAGGCTAGAATTATGGGACAATCCCGTGGATACCACAGAGACTAGTGCCTGTGCATTCGTGAGGAAGGATCAGGCACTTGGCTCTCAGAGCTGTCAGCCTGCTTAAGCAGAGGAAAATGGTACAGGCAAAGCTGGCCTGGCATGGCCAGAAAAACTGCCTGTGATAATCCACTGCCAGACCCAAAAAGTCTAGACCAAAGGGCTGTTTTGGGCAGTCTCCAGGGTCAGATTCTGCTGAAGGAGTTGTTTCGAGACTGAGAACTGTCTTTGCAATCTGCACCTCTGCCTTCATTCCCCAGAGAGGCTGTATGCAAGATTCCATTCCCGTGGGGATTGCAATACTGTCTGGTGAGTTTTTGATGGGTCCTTTGGTGATGAAACCATCACTGAGACCCAAGAGGCAGGTATCAGCAAAAGATGGCCAGCCCCTTGATCTCACTGCCTCCCTTCATCCTGGACCTCACAAGGACTCTTGGGGAGAGGCAGGAAGCACAACAAAAGCAAGTCCAAAATAAAGTGTTCTCACACCTCAAACTGGCCTCTCACAGGAGTTTGGGACAGTGTATTAGAGGACGTCTGTGGCAACTGCAAGCCAAAAGTGTGTCCAGTAGTGCTGATGAGGAGCAATGTGGGCCCCCCATGAAAGCAAAGATAAACGAAGGTTCACCTGAGAGAGCAAGCTGACTTGTGTGGGAGTCTAATCAATGTTCAAAGATTTTTGCCAGAGGATTTAAAAGCCTCCTGCAAAGGGCAAACAACATCAGCCCCCATAAGAAGACCATGGCCCACAAACTGGAGCTTAGTCAGCACAGACAAAGTCCTTTTTGGTTCCTGAAGTTTTTGGCAGCCAACTGATTTGTAGCAAGAAGCAGTCCCATTCAGCAAGAGCCAATGAAAGATCCACTCCACATCGAGGAAGGACGTGCAGATGAAGTGAAACAGAGCCAAGATTACCAGGCAAATACAGACATGGCTGCCTGTTTCTCATCCTACAGGAATCATATAGCCCTTTGATAAAAGTGGGAGAACAAGGTTTTTCACGTTGGCCGCTGTATCGGGAATTTACTCTTTTAAAAGTAGCACAGCTGCCCGGTCGTTATAATGTAACAGAGTTTAGAAAGAAACACTCAGGCAATGGATTCCCATGAGGAAACAATGGATTTCCCATTAACTGGGAAATTTTAGTGTGGAAGACATGGAGCCAGACCCAGGAAACCATTGGCTGAAAAGGAACATGGAAGTCAGGAAAAGAAGAGGCAAGTGTGGAGGCCACAGACTACCCAGCATCAATCAATCACACTCTCATTTGGCTCCTGGTATGAAAGCCCTCACATCGAGAGTTTGCCAGAATGGGCTCAGTTTGTAATGTTCCCTGAACATTGGAGTACTTTCACCTGAACACTGGGCTAAGGAGTTGAAGGCACCTTCCATGTCATTTTTCTTCATTTTATTTGCAAGTGATGCAGAACCCCATGTACCCCTCACCAGAATGTATCCTCATCCCTAAATGACTTTATTGCTGCTCACACTTTATGTCCCAGGTTGAGATCCCAAAATGATGGAGAATTGCCCCCTAAAGATGTGAATCACCTTCTTGGCTAGGAACAAAACTCGAGGTAAATTCAAGTGGCCCTTTGGACAGGACTGCTAGTGTTTCTCCCTGGTTTGGCCACAGGACAATGAAACATTTGGAGATGTCTCTTTTCTTGTGTGATGTGCTCCTCTTCTTTCTAGAAGAGTGGCTTTTTTGGCACACAGAATGCCGCGCACACACACACACACACACACACACACACACACACACTCAGATGTCCTACACTACACCACTCCCACAGAAACACACAGCCCAGCAGCCCCTGAGGCTCTGTTGTTGTGCAGGCAGCACCACCTGGAAGAAAGCCCCATAGCTCAAGCAGAGCCAAACAGGCATGCCACCAAGGGTTGGGAGACTCAAAAAAAAAAGGAAGTGCTAAAGGGCATTAGCAACATTCCTTTAAGTAGACTCCACTTACAGTCATGCACACAAACACACAATGCCACACACACACACACACACACACACACAGCTATCCAACAGTCACAACACTCCACCAGAAAGGTTTGGAGACTAAAAAAAGAAAAAAAGATGAAGAAGTGCTGAAGTGTGTTAGCCTCATTATTTTAAGCACACTCCACTTATAGGAACACACATACACAAACACACAATGCCACACACAAAGGCAGACAAGCAACATCACAACACTTCCACAGAAAAATAAATCCCAGCACCAATTTAGGCTGTGTGGTTCTGCAGGAATCCCCATCTGGGGGGAGAATAACCCCAAGAAACACAGGCAGGCTGTGCTCCACAGTGGGACAAGTTTCAAACAGATTCCCTTCTACAACATCTAGGTAGGCCTGAGGAATCCTGCAGATCCTTTTGCATCCTTAGGGATTTTACAGATTATTTCTGGGGCTGTGCTTGACCTTTCTTCAGGCTGGCTCACATTTGCCCTCTCCTAGGATCATGAGACAATCACATGGATACCACAGAGAAGACAGGTGCAAGTCCACCACCGACACACCTCCAAGGAGATATCCTTCTGTGCCAAGCCACAGGGACTTCTTGCTAGGCAATGGTGACATTCATTGTGATTCTAGCCAGAGCTCACAATCAGGCCTGATTCTGTGAGACTAGCACACATGCATTCATGAGGCAGGTTAGGCAGCCAGCTGTCAGAGCTGTCAGCTTGCCTAAGCAGAGGTAAATGGAACAGGTAGAGCCAGCCTGGTATCAAGATAAAGGCTGTCTCTGAAAACCCACTGCAGGATGCTAAATGTCTCAATCTCAATTCCCCTTTGGGCCATCTCTGTGGTTGGGTCCAGGTGGAGGAAGAGGCATTTTGAGACAGTGAGCTGGTCGCTGGAAACTGCTCTTCTGACTCCGTTCCAGAAAGAGGATATGTACAAGAATCCGGTCCCCTAGGGATAGGAATGTTGTCGGGTGTATTGTTGAGGGTTCCTTGGATGATAGAATCATACCTGAGTACCCAGAGGCAGGTGTTAACAAAAGACAGGAGGGCTCTTGACCTCACTGCCTTCCTTGGTCCTGGGCCTCACAGGGGCTTATTGGGAAAGACAGGAGCAACAATAAAGGCAAGGTGGAGCATTGTTCTCATCCTTGGACTGGCCTTTCACCCACGCAGGTGAGGTTGAGACAGTGTCTCAGAGGCCGTCTTTGGGGATGGTAAGCCTGAAAATGGTGTCCTGTTGTGCTGTTGAGGGGCACTGTCAATTCCCCTGGAAAGCAAAGACAAATCAAGGCATAATTGAGAGAATGAGCTGCCTTGTTCTGCAGTCCAGGTAATGTTCATGATTCCTGTCAGAGGACCCAAAAGCCTTCTGAAAGTTGTAAACCATCTCAGTTTCAACAATGAGACAAGAAGCCACAACCTGGAGCATAGGCAGCCTACTTGAAGTCCCATTTGCTCTTTGAAATCCCTGGCAGCTAAATAATCTGTGGCCAGCATCAGTCTCATCTAGCAACAGCCTAATGAAAGAGCCCCTCCATGATGAGAAGGTCATCCAGATGAAATGAAACAGAGGACAGATTACCAGGCAAAAGCAAGACATGGCTAAGTGCTTCTCATCCTACAGGAATTATGCAGCCCTCCAACAGAAGTGGGAGAATAAGAGTTTCCTTGGTGGTGGTAGTAATGGGAACTTAGGATTTTAAAAGTATCAAAGCTGCCCAGTCATTAAAACATTACAGCGTTTAGAAGGAAACACTTACGCAATGGATTCCCATGATAATCATTCTCCATGAACTGAGAAATGTTTCCTGTAGAAGTGGTTAAGCCATACCCAGGAAACCCTAGGCCAACAAGAAACATGGAAGTCAGTTAAAGAAGAGGCAAGTCTGGAGGCCACATCCCACCCAGCATCAATCAATTCCACTCCCATTTGGCTTTGAGTATGAAAGCCCTCAAATCAGGAGTTTGCCAAGTCGGCCCCAATTTGCAGTCCAAATATTTTTTGCACATTGGAATACTCTCACTTGAACACTGAGCCATGTTGTGTCTGCTTGTGCAAATAAGGGAATATGGGGATGGAGTTGGAAGGACCTTCTGTGTCATCTGTCTTCACTATTTTTACAGGTGTAGTTGTGGGACCCCATCTACCCTGAACAGATTGTATCCTTACCCCTATTTGACCTTATTGCTGCTCACTCTCTATGGCCCAGTATAAAATCCCAAGATGATGGTGGAGTGCCCCCTCATGATATAAAGCACCTCCTCAGGTGGGAACCAAATTTGAGGTAAATTCAAGCAGCCCTGAAGACAGGACTCAGTGTCTCTCCCTGGTTTGGCCAAAGGACAATGAAACACTGGGCGATATCATATTTTTGGTGTGATGTGTTCCTTTTCTTTTTAGAAGATTGGCTTTTTTTGGTACGGAGAGGTGACTTGCACACAGGCGTGTCTCGACCCACCTCTCAATTGACTGCAGATTTATGATCTTCCAAGAAATAGAGAACATGGGGCCCCATAGCCCAAGCAGAGCCACACAGCCAAGCCAACAAAATGTTGGGAGGAAAAAAAAAAGAAGAAGCGTGGAAGTGTGTCAGCCACATTATTTTAAGCAGACCCACTGACAGGCACACACACACAAACACAATGCCATAAACACACACAGACATCTAACACTCACAACTCTTCCACAGAAAAATACAAGCCTAGCAGCACCTGAGACCACATGGTTCTGCAGGAATCCCGACTTAGGAGAGGGCAACCCCAAGGAACACAGGATAACTGTACCTAGAAATCATTGTGGGGCAAGTTTCAAAAAGACTCACTGCTACAACTTGTTGGCAGGCCCACGAAATCTTGCAGATTCTTTTGGATTCTTAGGGTTTTCAATGTTTATTCCTGGGATCAGCTTTACCTTTCTTCATGCTGGTTCACATCTGCCCTGTCCTAGGATAATGAGACTATGCAGTAAATCTCACAGAGAAGATAGGCGAGAGTCCACTGCCCACACAATTACATGGAGGTCTTCTTCTCTGGCAAGCCACAGTCACTTGTCTCTAGGCAATGGTGACATTTATTGTGATGCTAGCTAGAGCTCACAATCAGGCCTGGTGTCCTGAGAGTAGCCCATGCACATTTTAAGGCAGGCTCAGGCAACCAACTCTCAGAGCTCTCATCCTGACTAAGCAGAGGAAAATGGCACAGGCAGAACTGAATTAGTATGGGATAAAAGGCTGCCTGAGATAACCCACTGCCTTACCCAAAAAGTCTAGACCCTAGAGCCCTTTTGGGCAGTCTCTATGGTCAGGTCCAACTGAAAGAGGAGTCATTTTGAAACTGTGAGGTGGTCACTGCAATCTGCTCCTCTGCCTCCATTCCAGAAAGAGGCTGTGTATAAGAGTTCGTTCTCATGGGGATTGGAATACCATCTGGTGAGTCTTTGAGGTGTCCTTGCATGATGAAATCATTGCTGAGACCTAAGAGGTGGGTGTCAGCAAAAGATGGACAGGCCCTTGACCTCACTGCCTTCCTGCATTCTGCTTATCACAGGAGCCCTCAGGGAAAGGCAGGAATCATGACAAAAGCAAGTCAGAGATAAAGCATTGTTCTCACACTTCAAACTGGCCTCTCACAGGTGCAGATGAGGTTGAGACAGTGTATCAGAGGCCGTCTGTGGCAATGCAAGCCAGAAAATGGTGTCCAGTAGTGCTGATGAGGTGCAAAGCAGACCCCCCATGAAAGCAAAGAAAAATGAAGATTTGCCTGAGAGAACAAGTTGACTTGTATGGGAGTTCAAGCGATATTCAAAGATTTTTGTCAGAGTAACCTAAAGCCTCCTGCAAAGTGTAAACAACATCAGCCCCCCAACAAGGAGACCACAACACACAACCTGGAGCATAGCCATTCTACACAAAGTTCTTTTGGATTCCTGAAATTCCTGGCAGCCAAAAGATCTATAGCAAGTGGCAGTCCGATCCAGCAAGAGCCAAGGAAAGATCCACTCCACAGTGAAGAAGGACATGCAGATGAAGTGAAACAGAGCCAAGTTCACCAGGCAAATGCAGAATGGCTTCCTGCTTCTCCTCCTACAGGAATCATGCAACCCTCTGATAAAAGTGGGAGAACAAGAATTTCCATGTTGGCAGCTGTAATGGAAATGTAAGCTTTTAAAATATCACAGCTGACCAGTCATTAAAACATGACAGAGTTTAGAAAGAAACACTCATGCAATGGATTTCCATGAGGGTCTTCCTCTGTGAACTGAGAAACTTTTGGTGTGGAAGATGTGGATCCAGACCCAGAAAACCTTAGGCCAAAGAGGAACATGGAAGGCAGAAAAAAAAGAGGCAAGTGTATAGGCCACATACCACCCAGCATCAATCCATTACACTCTCCTTTGGCTCCAGGTATGAAAGCCTGCACATCAGGAGTTTACAAGGATGGCCCCAGTTTGTACTTGAAATGTTCCCTGCATGTTGGAGTACTTCCAGCTGCACACCCAGCTATGGAGTTGGAAGCACCTTCTGGGTCATCTGTCTTAATTTTTTTTTTTTTTTTTTTTTTTTTTGCAGGAGATGTTGCGGGACCCCATGCACTGCTCACCAGATTGTATCCTCAACCCTACCTGAACTTATTGCCTCTCATTATGTTCCAGGATGAAATCTCAAGGCAATGCTGGAGTGGCCACTCATGACATGAAGCACATGCTTGGCTGTGAACCAAATATGAGGTAAATTCAAGCGACTCTGCAGACAGGACTGCTAGTGTTTCTCCCTGGGTTCACCGCAAGACAATGAAACACTGGGAGATGTCTATTTTTGGTGTGGTGTGCTCCTCTTCTTTCTAGAAGAGTGGCTTTTTTTGCAGGGGGAGGTTATTTATATGCCAGTGTGTTTCTACTTGCCTCCCAATTCAGTGCAGATTCATGATCCACAGAAAAATAAAGACCATGGAGCCCTGCAGCCCAAGTAGAGCCACACTGACCACCCAACAGAATGTTGGGAGATTCAAAAAAGAAGAAGCGCTGAAGTGCATTACCCACATTATTTTAAGCATATTCCACTTACAGGCACATACACAAACACACACTCACAATGCCACACACACACACAAACAACACTTGCAACACTCCCACAGATAAACACACACTGGCAGCTACTGAGGCTGTGTGGTTCTGCAGGAATCCCCACCTTGGAGAGAGCAACCCAAAAAAACATTCAGGCTGTACCTAGAAATCACTGTGAGGCAAGTTTCAAAAAGATTCACCCCTGCAACATCTAGGCAGTCCTGAGGAATCCTGCAGATCTTTTGCATTCTTGGGGATTTTGTGGTTTATTCTTGGGGCTGTGCTTGATGGTACTTCAGGCTGGCTCATATCTGTGCCCTCCTAGGAACATGGGATTATCTCGTGGATCCCACAGAGAAGGCAGGTGAGAGTCCAAAGCCTACGCACTTCCATGGAAATCTTCTTCTCCACCAAGACACAGGGACTTGGTGCTAGGCAATGGTGACATGTATTGCGATGCTAGCCAGAGCTCAGAATCAGGCCTGGTGCCCTGAGACTAGCACGTGCACATTTGTGAGGGAGGCTCAGGTGCTGTGCCGTCAGAGCTGTCAGCCTATCTAAGCACAGAAAAATGGTACAGGCAGAGCTGGCCTGGTATCAAAAAAAAGGCTGCCTGCAAAACCCCACTTTAGGACCCTAAAACTGTCAAACTGATGGACTCTCCAGGCCCTCTCGGTGATCAGGTCATGTTGGAGGCAGAAGCATTATGTTACTGTGAGGTGGTCACAGGAAACTGCTCTTGTGACTCCATTCAAGGAAGACCTATGTGCAAGAATTGGGTCCAATGAGGATTGGAATATAGTCTGGTGTGTTGTTGAGGGTTCTTTTGGTGATAAAATAATACCTGAGATCCCAGAGGTGGATGTCAGTGAATGGTGGCCAGGCTCTTGACCTCACTTCCTTCCTTCATCCTGAGCCTCACAGGGCTCTCTGGAAAAAGCAGGAACCAAGACAAAGGCAATTCCAAGTGGGAACAGTGTTCTCACACCTCAGATTGGCCTCTCACTAGTGCAAATGAGTATAGACAGTGTCTCAGAGGCTGTCTGTGGTGATGGCAAGCCTTAAAATGGTGTCCAGTAGTGCTGTTGATGGGCACTGTAGATTCCCCGTGAAAGCAACAGAAAATCAAGGCTCACCAGAGATCAAGCGGTCTTGTGCTGGAGCCCAAGTAATGGTCAGTGATTCCTGTCAGAGGACCCAAAAGCATCCTCCAAAGTGCAAACATCCTTAGCCACCACAAAGAGACAACAACCCAAAACCTTGAGTGCAGCCAGACTACCCGACATTTTTTATGATCTCTGAAATCCCTGGCCACTTAATAATCTATGGTGAAAAGCATTCCAATCTGGCAACATCCCAATGAAAGAGCCCCTCCACAATAAGAAGTCCATGCAGATGTCATGAAACAGAGGCTAGATTACCAGGAAAAGGAAGACACTGCTGCCTGTTTCTCATCCTGCAGGAATCACACAGGCCTCAGACAGAAGTGGAAGAATAAGCCATCTTGTGGATGGCTGTAATGGGACTTGATGGTTTTAAACCATCAAAGCTTCCTACTCATTAAAACATGACAGTGTTTAGAAGACGACACTCACAAATGGATTCCCATGAGGATAATTCTCCATGAACTGGGAAACTTTTTGTATGTGTGCTCCCTTTCTGTCTAGAAGAGTGGGTTAGAGTGGGTTTTTGTTTGTTCGTTTGTTTGTTTTGCAGGTGGAGGTTATTTGGATGCTGGCACATTTTGGCATGCCTCCCAATCCACTGCAGACTCATGAATGATTCACAGAAAAATAAAGAACACAGAGCGACACATTCCAAGCCAAGCCACACAGACAGGCCACCAAAAGTTTGGGAGACAAAAAAAAAGAAAGAAAGAAATGCTGTAGTGCCTCAGCCACATTCTTATAAGCAGACTCCACTTACAGGCACACATGTACAAACACACACACCCAATGCCACACAGACACACAGACATCGAACACACAGATATTCAACACTCACAACACTCCCACAGAAACACACAGTCCAGGAGCTCCTGAGGCTCTGCAGTTCTACAAGCAAACACAGGCAGTCTGTAGTTAGAAATCACAGTGGGGCAAGTTTCAAGAAGAGTCATCGCTACAATGTCTAGGCAGGCCAGAGGAATCCTGCTGATCCTTTTGGATCCTTATGGATTTCGTGGTTTATTCGTGGAGCTGTGCTTCACATTTCTTCAGGCTGCCTCACGTCTGCCCTCTCCTAAGATCATGGGACTATCCTGTGGATCTCACAGAGAAGACAGGCGAGAGTTCACTGCTGATGCACCTCTACAGAAGTCTCCTTCATCAAGCCAAAGGGACTTGTCGCTAGGTAATAGTGACATTTATATTGATGCAAGCCAGAGTTCACAATGAGGCCTGGTGCCCTAAGGCTAGTGCATGCACATTCTTGAGGCAAGCTGGGGAGCATGGCTGTCAGAGCTACCAGCCTGCCTAAGTAGACAATAATGGTACAGGCAGAGTCCTTTTGGTATCATGAAAAAGGCTGCCTGCAAAAACCCACTGGAAGACACTAGAACTGCCGACCTCAGGGACCCTTCAGGCCATCGCGGTGGTTGGGTTCTGCTGGAGGAGGAGCCATTTTGTGACTGTGAGGTGGTCGCTAGAAACTACTCTTCAGATTACATTCCCAAAACAGGCTGTGTGCAAGAATTGTGTACCATGGGGATTAAAATATAGTCTGACGTGTTCTTGAGGTTGCTTTGTGTGATAGGATCATACCTGAGACTCCAGAAGTGGGTGTCATGAAAAGATGGTCGGATTCTTAATCTCACTGCCTCCCTTCATCTTTGACCTTGCAGGGGCTCTCAAGGAAAGGCAGAAACTACAACAAAGGCAAGTCAAAGTTGGATCACTGATCTCACACCTCATACTGCCCTCTATTGGGTGAAGATGAGGTTGAAACAGTGTCTCAGAGGCCGTTTGTTTGGATAGCAAGCCTGAAATGGGTGTCCAGTAGTGCTGTTAAGGGATAATGTAGATTCCTCATGAAAACAAAGAAAAATCAAGTCTCACCTGAGAGAATAAGCTGCCTTGTGCTCGAGTCCAAGTAGCGTTCAGTGATTCCTGTCAGAGAACCCAAAAGCCTCCTGCCTCGTACAAACATTCTCAGCCCCCACAACAAGACAATGACATGGAGTGCAGTCAGAGTACCCAATGTCCCTTTTGCTCTCTGAAATCCGTGGCAGCTAAATAATCTCTAGCCAGAGGCAGTCCCATCAAGCAACAACCCAATGAAAGAGACCCTCCACAATGAGAATGCCACACACATGAAATGAAACAGAGGCTAGATTACTAGGAAAAAGGCAGACACAGCTGCCTGCTTTTCATCCTTCAGGAATCATGCAGCCCCCCCGATAGAAATGGGAGAACAAGAGTTTTCTTGTTGGTGGCTGTAATGGAAATTTACGGTTTTAACAATGTCAAAGCTTCGTAGTCATTAAAACGTGACAGTGGTTAGAAGAAAACACTCATGCAATGGATTCTCATGAGGGTCGTTCTCCATGAACAGGAAAATATTTGTTGAGGAAGTCGTTGAGCCAGACCCAGAAAACAGGCGAGAGTTCAATGCCAACGCAACTTCACGAAAGTCTCCTTCTCTGCCAAGCCTCAGGGACTTCTCACTATGCAACAGTTATAGTCATTGTGATGCTAGCAAGGTCTCACAATCAGTCCTGGTGCCCTGAGACTAGTGCATGCAGACTTGTGAAGCAGGCTCCGGTGCCCATTTGTCAGAGGTGTCAGTCTGCCTAAGCAGAGAAAAATAGTACAGGCAGAGCAAGCCTGGTATCAGAAGAAGTCGTGGCTGCAAAAACCCACTGCAGGACCCTAAAATTCCTGATATCAGGGCAACTTCAGGCTGTCTCCGTTTTCAGTTTTCATTGGAGAAGGAGGCATTTTGAGACTGTGAGGTGGTCACTGGAAACTGCTTTTCTGACTGCATTCCCGAAAGAGAATGTGTGTGTACAAGAATCAGGTCACATGGGGATTGCAATACAGTCTGGTGTGTTGTTGAGGGTTATTTGAGTGATAGAATCTTACCTGAGACCAACCCCAGAGGTGTGTGTCAGCAAAAGATGGCCGAGATCTTGACCTCACTGCCTCTCTTCATCTTGGGACTAACAGGGGATCTGGGAAAGGCGGTTACCATGACAAGGCAAGTACAAGGAGGAGCAGTGTTCTCACACCTCCAACTGGCCTCCAACGGGTGCAGATGAGGTTAAGACAGTGTCTCCAAGACCATCTATGGTGATGGCAAGCCTGAAAAAGGTGAATACTAGTGCTGTCTAGATTCACTGTGAAATACCCATGAAAGTAAAGAAAAATCAAGACATTTCTTACAGAATGAGCTACCTTGTGCTGGAGTCCAAGCAATGTTCAGTGATTCCTGTCAGATGATCCAAAACCCTCCTGCAAAGTGCAAACAACCTTAGCCCCTCAATAAGGCAATGACCCACAACCGGGATGGCAGAAGGATTTCAAAGGTTTGCCCTCTGAAATCCCTGGCAGCTAAATAATCTGTGGCAAGAGACAGTCACATCCAGCAACAATCCAGTGAATGAGCCCCTCTGCAATGAAAAGGCTGTGCAGATGAAATGAAACAGAGGCTAGATTACCAAGCAAAGGCCAGACATGGCTTCTCATCCTACAGGTATTATGCAGCCATTTGATAGAAGGGGGAGAAAAAGAGTTCCTTTGTTGGCAGTGGTAATGAGAATTTTTGGTTTTAAAATATCAAAGCTGCCCAGTCATTAAAATGTGACAGGGTTTAGAAGGAAACACTCATGCAATGGACTCCCATGAAGGTCATTCTCTGTGAACTGGGAAAGCTTTAGTGTGGAACTTGTTGAAACAGACACATGAAACTCTAGGCGGATGAGGAACATAGAAGTCAGAAAAAGGAGAGGAAACTGTGGAGGCCACAACTCATCCAGAATCAGTTCATTCCATTGCATTGGTCTCTGAATATGAAAACCCTCAAATCGGGAGTTTGCCACGATGGCCCCAATTTGCACTCCAAATGTCCATTGCGCATTGTAGTATTCCCACCTGAACACTGTGTCATTGCCTATACTGCTTGTGCAATTAAGGGAATGAGGGGATGGAGTTAGAAACACATGCTGTGTCATCTGTCTTTATTTTTATTGCAGGTGTAGTTACGGGACCCCAACCACCTTTCACCAGATTGTATACTCACCTGTATCTGACCTTATTGCTGCTCACACTCTAGGTCCCCGGATAAATTCCCAACATGATGGAGGAGTGCCCCCTCATGATGTGAAGCACCTACTGGGCTTGGAACCGAATTCAATGTAAGTTCAAGTGGCCCTGTGGACAGGACTGCTAGTGTCTCCCCCTGTGTTTGCTGCAGGACAATAAAACACTGAAAAATGTCTGTTTTTTGATATGGTGTGCTCATTTTCTTTCTAGAAGTGTAGATTTTTCTGCAAGGGGAGGTGATTTGGATGCCAGTGGGATTCAGCTCACTTCCCAATTCATGTCAGATTCATAATTCACAGAAAAATAAGGAACACAAAGCTTTGCAGGCCAAGCAGAGACACATAGACAGGCCTCCAAAATGTTGGGAGACTCAAAAAAAAATAACACTGAAGTTTGTTAGCAACATTTGCTTTAACCAAACTACCTTTACAGGCTCTCACACACACACTTACAAATGCACACAGAGAAATACACAATGTCACACACACACAGAGAGACATCCAACATTTGCAACACTGCCACAGAAAAACATAGCCCAGCAGCTCCTGAGGCTGCATGGTTCTGCAGGTATCTCTGCCTGGGCGAGAGCAACCTTGGGGAACACAGGTGGGCTGTACCTAGAAATTACAATGGGGCAAGTTTCAAAAAGACTCACCTCTATAATATCTAGGCACCCCTGAGAAATGTTGTAGATGTTTCTGGATCCTTAGAGATATTGTGGTTTATTCTTGGGATGCTTCTTGACGTTACTACAGGCTGGCTTATGTTTGCCGTCTCCTACACTCATGGGACAATCCCATGGATCACACAGAGAAGACAGGTGAGAGTTCATGACAGACGCACCTCCACAGAAGACTCCTTCTTTGCCAAGATGCAGGAATTGTCACCAGGCAACGATGAAATTCACTGTGGCGCTAGTTACAGCTCACAATCAGGCCTGGTGTCCTTTGAGTAGTGCAAGCTCTACAGCATGTGCTCTACAGCATGACAGCTCTAACAGCAGGCCCTGCTGACTAGCACATGTGCATTTGCGGGTGGCTCAGTGCCTGTATGTCAGAGGAAAATGGTACAGGCAGGGCTGGCCTGGTACTGGGGAAAAAGCTGCTGCATGTGATAACCCACTGTGGAACCCTAAAAGTCTCAACTTATGGCCCCTTTCTGCCATAGCTGTGATCTGGTCCCACTGGAGGAGGAGGTGTTTAGACTGTGAGGGGGTTTTTGAGAACTGCTTATTTGACTTCATTCCTGAAAGAGGCTGTGTGCAAGAATCGGGTCCCATGGGGATTGGAAGGTTGTCTGGTGAGTTGTGGAGGGTTCTTTGGTTGATAGAATCATACATGTGACCCTAGAGGTGGGTGCCAGTGAAATATGGCCAGGTTCTTAACCTCACTGCCCCCATTCATCCTGAGCCTCGCAGGGGCTCTTGGTGAAAGGCAGGAACCATGACGAAGGCAAGTCCAAGGTAGAACAGTATTCTCACAGCTCTAAGTGGACTCTCGCGGGTGCAGATGAGGTTGAGACAGTGTCTCAGAGGACATCTGTGATGACTGAAATCCTGAAAACTTTGTCAGGTAGTGCTGTTGAAGGGCACTGTGGACCCCCCATATAAGCAAAGGAAAATCAAGGCTCACATGACAGAATGAACTGCTGTGTGCTGTAGTCCAAGCAACATTTAGAGATTTCTGTCAGAAGACCCAAAAGCCTCTTGCAAAGTGCAAATAATCTCAGCCCCCCAAGGAAACCATCACCCCAAACCTAAAGTACAGCCAGCCTACCCAAAGTCCCTTTTGCTCTCTGAAATCCCTGGCAGCCAATAAGTCTGTGGCAAGAGGTAGCCCCATCCAGCAACAGCCCAATGAAAGAGCCTTCCGCAATGAAAAAAGACAAGCAGATGAAATGAAACAGAGCCTAGCTTCTCAGGCAAAAGCCAGGTACAGCCACCTGCTTCTCCTCCTACAGGTATCAAGCAGCTGTCTGATAAAAGCTGGATAAGAAGAGTTTCCTTCTTGGCTACTGTTACAAAAATTTACGGTTTTAAAACTATTAAAGCTGCCCAGTCATTAAAACCCAATAGTATTTAGAAGAAAACACTCATGAAATGGATTCCCTTGAGGATCGTCTTCCATTAAGCAGTAAACGTTAAACGTGGAATATGTAGAGCCAGACCCAAGAAACCCTAGGCCGATGAGGTACATGGATGTCAGGAAACTAAGAGGGAAGTGTGGTGTCTACATCAAACCTTGCATCAAATGATCTCACTCCCATTTGGCTCCTGGTATAAAAGCCCTCAAATAGAGAGTTTGCCAGGATGGCTCCAGTTTGCACTCCAAATGTTGCCTGAATATTGGGGTGCTCCCAACTGTACACCAGGCCACAGTGTGGACTGCTTGTGTAATTAAGGAAATGCGGGGATGCAGTTGGAAGCACCTTCTGTAACATCTGTCATCATATTTTTTTGCAGGTGAATGTGCAGAACCCCATCCACCCCTCACCAGCTTGTATCCTCACCTTTATCTGATGTTAAAAGTATCTTTCCCAAAATGAAATCCAAAGATGATGGAGGAGTGCCCCCTCATGATGTGAAGGTCCTGCTCAGCTAGCAACTGAATACGAAGTAAATTCAAGGGGCCCTGCGGACTGGACTGCTAGTGTTTTGAAATGGGGTGTACACTGGACAATAAAACAGTGAAAGATTTCTGTTCCTGGGTTTTGTGTGCTCCTTTTCTTTCTAGAAGTGTGGCTTTTTTTTTTTTTTTTCTTGCAGCGGGGAGGTTATTTGGACCATGGCGGGTCTCATGCAGCCTCTCAATTTATGGCAGATTCATGATCTGCAGAAAAATAAAGAACACAAAACCCAGCAGCCCAAGAAGAGCCACACAGACAGGCCACAAAAAAGGTTGGGAGACTCAAAAACAAAGAAGCACTGCAGTGTGTTAACCACATTTTTTAAAGCGGATTCCACTTACAGGCACACACACACACAAACATGCACACACACAAACACAGACATCCAAAACTGGCAACACTCCCACAGAAACACACTCCCAGCAGCTTCTGAAGCTGTGTGGTTCTGCAGGAAGCCCCACTTGGGAGAGAGCAATCCCGGGGAACACAGGCATGCTATATGTAGAAATCACAGTGGGACAAGTTTCAAAAGACTCACCCCCTGCAAAGTCTAGGCAGGCCTGAGGCATCTGGAGATCCTTAGCATATTTAGGGAATTCGCGGATTATTCCTGGGGCTCTGCTTGATGCTTCTTCGTGCTGGCTCACATCTGCCCTCTCCTAGGATCATGGGACTATCCCGAGGATTCCACAGAGAAGAGAGGTGAGAGTCCACCGTGAAGCATCTTCATGGAGGTCTCCTCCGCCAAGCCGCAGGCACTCTGAGGTTATGAGGCTAACCAGAGCTCACAACTCAGGGGTGGTGCCCTGAGACTAGCGCATGCGCATTCATGAGGCAAGCTTAGGCGCTAGGCTGTCAGAGCTAAGCAAAGGAAAATGGTACAGGCAGATGCGGCCTCATATCAGGAGAAAGGCTGCCTGCGATAACCAGCTGTGCGACCCTAAATATGTCAACCTCAGGATCCCTTCCATCCATCTCCTTGGTCATGTCCCACTGGAGGAAGAGGTGTTTTGAGACTGTTAGGCTGTCATGGAAAACTGCTCTTCTGACTTCATTCCTGAAAGAGGCTATTTGTAAGAATCAGGTCCCATAGGGATTGGAATACAGTCTGGTGAGTTGTTGAGGGGTCTTTTTATCATGGAATCATATGTGAGACTCCACAGGTGGTTGTCAGCGAAATATGGCCAAGCCCTTGTCCTCATTGCCTCTCTTCATTCTGAGCCCCCCAGGGGCTCTCTGGGAAAGGCATGAACCACAACAAATGCAAGTCCAAGGTGGATCAGAGTTCTCAAACCTCAAAATGCTCTCTCATGGATGCAGATGTGGTTGAGACATTGTCTCAGAGGTCGTCTGTGGCTATTGCAAGCCCGAAAAGTGTCTCCAATAGTGCTGTTGGGGGGCAATGGGGACACCCTATGAAAGCACAAAAAACTCACTGCTTGCCTGAGAGAATGAGCTAACTTTTGTTGGAGTCCAAGAAACATTCAAAGACCCCTGTCAGCATACCCAAAAGCCTCCTGAGAAGTGCAAACAACTTCAGCCTCCACAATGAGACCGTGATCCACAACCTGAAATGCAGCCACCCTACCTGAAGGCCCCTTTGCTCCCTAAAATCGCTGGCAGCCAAAAGATCTGTGGTGAGTGGCAGTCACATCCAGCAATGGCTGAAAGACCCTCTCCAAAATGAGAAAGGACCTGCAGTTGAAATGAAACAGACCATAGATTACCAGGCAAAAGTCAGACATGGCTGCATGCTTCTCATCCTATGGGAATCAGGCAGCCATCTGATAGAAGAGGGAGAACAAGAGTTTCCTTCTTGGTGTCAGTACTGGGAATTTATGGTTTTAAATGTATTACAGATGCCCAGTCATTGAATTCTGACAGTGTGATGTGTCTTCACCATTTTTGCAGGTGAATGTGCAGGACCACATCCACCCCTCACAAGATTGTATCTTCACACCTATCTGACCTTATTGCTGCTCGTACTCTCTGTCCAAGAATAAAATCCCAAGACAATGGAGGATTGTGACAAAAAGCACCTGTTCAGCTGGGAATCAAATTCCCGGCAGATTCAAGGGGCCCTGTGGACAGGACTGAAACTGTCTGTCCCTGGGTTTGCTGCAGAACATGAAACACTGGGAGATGTCTGTTCTAGGGTGTGGTTTGCTCTTCTTTCTAGAAGAGTGATTTGTTTTGTTTTGTTTTTTGCAGTGGTACATAATTTAACTTTGGCATGTCTCAGCCAGTCTCCCAATTCACGGTGGATTCATGATCCACAAAAAAATAAAATAAAATAAAGAAAGAAAGGACATGTAATCCCACAGACCAAGGAGGGCCACACAAACAGGCCACCAAAAGTTTGAGAGACTCAAAAATAAGAAGTGCAGAAGTGCAATAGCCACATTCCTTTAAGCAGATTCCACTTACAGGCACACACACACACACACAAACACAGCCACACCAACACTCAGCACTCCCACAGAAACACACAGCCAAGCAGCTTCTGAGGCTGTGTGGTTCTGCAGGAAGCCCCACCTGAAAGAGACGATCCCTAGGGAACACAGGTGGGCTGAATCTAGAAATCACATTTGGACAAGTTTCAAAAAGACTAACTGCTACAATGTCTCGGAAGGCTTCAGGCCTTTTGCAGATCCTTTTGGATCCTTAGGGATTTCACGGTTTATTCCTGGGGCTCTGCTTCATGTTTCTTCAGGCTGGTTCACACCCAGCATCAATCTATTCCACTTTCATTTGGCTATAGCAATGAAAGCCCTCAAATCAGGAGTTTGCCAGGATGCCCCCAATTTGCACTCCAAATCTTCCTTGCACGTTGGAGTACTCCACCTTGAACAGCAGGCCTTGGTGTGGACTGGTTGTGCAATTAAGGGAATGCAGGGATGGAATTAGAAGCACCTTCTGTGTTATCTTTCATTTTCTTTGCAGGTGAAGTTGCTGGACCACATCCACCCCTCACCAGATTGTATCCTCCCTCCTATCTGACCTTATTGATTCTTACACTCTGCGTCCTACAGTGAAATCCCAAGATGATGGAGGGTGCGCCCTCATGATGTGAAGCACCTGGCAGGCTGGAAACCGAATATGAGGTAAATTCAAAAGGCCTGTGGACAAGACTGCTAGTGTGCTCCCTGGGTTTCCCTCAGGACAATGAATCTCTAGGAGAGGTTTGTCTTTTTGGTGTGGTGTGCTCCTCTTCCTTCTAGAAAGGTGCCTTTTTTTGCATAGGGAGGTGATTTGGATGCCAGCGTGCCTCAGCCTGCCTCTCAATTCATTTTCAATTAATGATCCACAGAAAAATAAGAACACTGAGCCCTGCAGCCCAAGCAGAACCACACAGACAGGCCAACAAAAGGTTAAGAGACTCAAAAAAAAGAAGGACTGAAGTTCATTAGCCACATTCCTTTAAGCACACTCCACTTACAGGCCCACACAGACATACACATAGACACACAAACCCACAATAACACACACACACACACACATACAAACATCCAACACTCACAACTTTGTCACAAACACACAGCCCAGCAGCTCCTGAGGCTGCATAGTTCTGCAGGAATCCCCACCTTGGAGAGAGCAACCCTGGGGAACACAGGTGGGATGTACCAAGAAATCAGAGAGGGCCAAGTTTCAAAAAGAGTCACCCCTACAACATCTAGGCAGGCCTGAGGAAACTGCAGATCCCTTTGGATCATTATGGATTTCACAGTTTATTCCTGGGCCTGTGCTTGATGTTTCTTCAGGCTGGCTCATGTCTACACTCTCCTAGGATCATGGGAATATCCCAGGGATCCCACAGAGAAGACAGGCGAGAGTCCACCGCCAATGCTCCCCCATGGAGGTTTCCTTCTCTGCCAAGCTGCAGGGACTTGATGCTAGGCAACGGTGAAGTTCATTGTGACACTAGCCATAGCTCACAATTAGGTCTGGTGCTCTGAGACTAGCACATGCACATTCATGAGGTAGGCTCGGGCATCTGTGAGTCACAGCTGTCAGCCTGCCTAAGCAGAGGAAAATGGTACAGCCAGAGGTAGCCTGGTATCAGGAGAAAGGCTGCCTGTGAAAACCCACCACAGGATCATAAAAGGCTCAAATTTAGGGCCCTTTCAGTGCCTCTACATTGTCAAGTTCCACTGGAGAAGGAGATGTTTCCAGACTGTGAGGTGGTCACTGGAAACTGCTCTTCTGACTCTATTCTTGAAAGAGACAGTGTGCAAGAATCGGGTCCCATTGGGATTGGAGTATTATCTAGTTTGTTTTTGAAGATCCCTCAGGTGACAGAATCATATCTGAGACCCCAGAGGTGAGTGTCAGTGAAAGATGTCCAGGATCTTGACCTCACTTCCTCCCTTTATTCTATGCCTCACAAGGGCTCTTTGGGAAAGGCAGGAACCAGAAGAGAGGCAAGTCCAAGGTGGAGCAGTGTTCTTACACCTCAGACAGGCTGCTCAAGGGTGCAGATGAGGTTGAGACAGTGTCTCAGTGGCAGTATGTGGTGATGGCAAGCCTGAAAAAGGTGTCCAGTAGTGCTGTTGAGACACACTGTGGATTCCCTAAGAAAACAAACAAAAAATCAAGGCTCACCTGAGAGAACTAGCTGCCTTGTGCTGGAGTCCAAGCAATGTTCAATTCTTCCTGTCAGAGGACCCAACATCCTCAGGCAAAGTGCAAACTGCCTATCCCACACAACCAGAAAACTACCCAAAACCTAAAGTACAGCCAGCCTACATGAAGTCCCTTTTGCTGTCTTAAATATCTGGCAGCTAAATAATCTGTGGTGAGAGGAAGTCCCATCCAACAAAAGCCCAATGAAAGAGACCATCTACAGTGAGCAGGCTATGCAGATAAAATAAAACAGAGGCTAGGCTGCCAGGCAAAAGCTAGACATGGCTGCCTGCTTCTCATCCTACAGGAATCAAGCAGCCCCCTGACAGAAGTGGGAGAACAAGAGTTTCCTTGTTAGTGGCTGTAATGGGAATTCACATTTTTAAATATGTCAAAGCTGCCAAGTCATTGAAATATGACAGTGTTTACAAGGAAACACTCATGCAATGGATTCCATAAGGGTCTCTCTCCATGAACTGGGAAATGTTTAATGTGGAAGTCCTTGAGCCAGACACAGGAAACACTCGGCCGATGAGGTACATGAATGTCAAAAAAAAGAAGAGGAAAGTGTGGAGGTCCACATCCTATCCAGCATCAATCCATTCCACTCACATTTGGCTCTGAATATGAAAGCCCTCAAATCAGCAGCTTGCCAGGATATCCCCAATTTGCAGTCCAGATGTTCTGTGCATGTTGGAGTCCTCCCACTTGAACACTTGGCCTTGGTGGGGACTGCTTGTGCAATTCAGGGAATGAGGGGATGAAGTTTGAAGCAACTTCTGTGTCATCTGTCTTCATTTCTATTGCAGGTGAAGTTGCAGGACCCATCCACTCTTCACCAGATTGGATCCTCCACCCTACCTGACCTTATTGCTGCTCACACTCTATGTTCCTGGATGAAATCCCAAGATGATGGAGGAGTGCCCCGTCACGACGTGAAGCACCTCCTCAGCTGTCAACTGAATTCTAGGTAAATACAAGGGGCTCTGCGGACAGGACTGTTAGTGTCTCTACCTGCGTTGGCTACAGGAAAATGAAACACTGGAAGATGTTTGTTTTTCAGTGTGGTGTGCTCCTCTTCTTTCTAGAGGAGTGGCTTTTTTTGCAGGAGGAGGTGATTTGGATGATGGTGGGACTTGGCAAGCTTCTAATTCACTGCGGATTCATGAACCACAGATAAATAAAGAAAACACAGCCCAAGCCGACCCACACAAACAGTCCACCAGAAGGTTTTGAGACTCAAGAAAAATAGTGCTGAAGTGGGTTAGCCACATTTCTTTAAGCAGACTCCACTTACAGGCACAAACACACACACACACAACACAAACACACAGTGGCACACACACATGCAGACATCCAACACTTGCAACACTCCCACAGAAAAACACAGTGAGGCACCTCTAGAGACTGTGTCATTCTGTGGGAAGCCCCACCTAGGAGAGAGCAACCCCAGGGAGCACAGGTGGGCTGCACTTAGAAATCACAGTGGGGAAAGTTTCAAAAACACTCACCCCTACAATGTGTAGGCAGGCCTGATAAATCCTTCTGATACTTTTGGACATTTAGGGATTTTGTGGTTTATTCCTGGGGCTGTGCTTAACATTTCTTCAGGCTGGCTCCCACCTGCCCTCTACCAGGATTATGGAACTATCCCAAGAATCCACAGAAAAGACAGGCAAGAGTACCCCATGGATGCACCACCACAGAGGTCTCCTGCATTGCCAAGATACAGGAACTTGTAGACAATGGTGACATTAATTGTGATGCTAGCCAGAGCTCACAATCAGGAATGGTGTCCTGAAACCAGCTCATGTGCATTCGTGAGGCAGGCTCAGGCACCCAGCTGTCAGAGCTGTCAGCCTTCCTAAGCCAAGGAAAATGCTACAGGCAGAGCTGTCCTGGTATCACGAAAAGGGAGACCTGCAAAACGCACTATGGGAACCTAAAAGTCTTGACCTCAGGTCCCTTTCAGGCCATGTCTGTGGTCAGGTCCTGCCAAAGGAGGAAGCATATCAATACTGTGAGGTGGTCTGTGGAAACTGTTTTTCTGTCTCCCTTTTTGAAAGAGGCTGTGTGAAAGAATCGGGTCCCATGGAGATTGGAATAAAGTCTAATATGTTGTTGATGGTTCCGTGGATGATAGAATCATACCTGAAACCCCAGGACCTGGTGTCAGTGAAAGATAGCCAGGACCTCACTGCCTGCCTTCATCCTGAGCCTTGCAGGGCCTCTGTGGGAAAGGCAGGAGCCACAGCAAAGGAAAGTCCAAGGTGGAGCACTATTCTCATGCCTCAGACTGGCCTCTCACAGGTGAAGATGAGGTTGAGACCAGTGTCTCAGAGGCCATCTGTGGTGATGGCATGCCGAAAAAGGGTGTCCAGTAGTGCTGCTAAGGGGCACTGTGGATTCCCCATGAAAGCAAAGAAAAATTAAGGCTCACCTGAGAGAATGAGCTGCCTTGCGCTGGAGTCCAAGCAATGTTTAGTGATTCCTGTCAGAACACCCAAAAACCTCCTGCAAACTGCAAGAAACCTCAGCCCCCAAAGTAAGACCACGAACCACAAAGTTGAGTGCAACCAGTCTCTGCAAAGTCACTTTTGCTCCCTGAAGTCCCTGTTAGCAAAATAATCTGTGGCAAGAGGTAGTCCTATTGAGCAAGAGCTCCATGAAAGAACCCCTCCGCACAATGGTTGAACTAGTTTACAGTCCCACCAACAGCGTAAAATTGTTCCTATTTCTCCACATCCTCTCCAGCACCTGTTGTTTCCTGACTTTTTAATGATTGCCATTCTAACTGGTGTGAGACGGTATCTCATTGTGGTTTTCATCTGCATTTTGCATTTCTCTGATGGCCAGTGATGGTGAGCATTTTTTCATGTGCTTTTTGGCTGCATAAATGTCTTCTTTTGAGAAGTGTCTGTTCATGTCCTTCGCCCACTTTTTGATAGGGTTGTTTGTTTTTTTCTTGTAAATTTGTTGGAGTTCATTGTAGATTCTGGATATTAGCCCTTTGTCAGATGAGTAGGTTGTGAAAATTTTCTCCCATTTTGTAGGTTGCCTGTTCACTCTGATGGTAGTTTCTTTTGCTGTGCAGAAGCTCTTTAGTTTAATTAGATCCCATTTGTCAATTTTGGCTTTTGTTGCCATTGCTTTTGGTGTTTTAGACATGAATTTCTTGCCCATGCCTATGTCCTGAATAGTAATGCCTAGGTTTTCTTCTAGGGTTTTTATGGTTTTAGGTCTAATGTTTAAGTCTTTAATCCATCTTGAATTGATTTTTGTATAAGGTGTAAGGAAGGGATCCAGTTTCAGCTTTCTACACACGGCTAACCAGTTTTCCCAGCACCATTTATTAAATAGGGAATCCTTTCCCCATTGCTTGTTTTTGTCAGGTTTGTCAAAGATCAGATAGTTGTAGATATGCGGCGTTATTTCTGAGGGCTCTGTTCTGTTCCATTGATCTATATCTCTGTTTTGGTACCAGTACCATGCTGTTTGGGATCTAGAACTAGAAATACCATTTGACCCAGCCATCCCATTACTGGGTATATACCCAAAGGACTGTAAATCATCCTGCTATAAAGACACATGCACACGTATGTTTATTGTGGCATTATTCACAATAGTAAAGACTTGGAACCAAGCCAAATGTCCAACAATGATAGACTGGATTAAGAAAATGTGGCACATATATACCATGGAATATTATGCAGCCATAAAAAATGATGAGTTCATGTCCTTTGTAGGGACATGGATGAAATTGGAAATCATCATTCTCAGTAAACTATCACAAGAACAAAAAACTAAACACTGCATATTCTCACTCATAGGTGGGAATTGAACAATGAGAACACATGGACACAGGAAGGGGAACATCACACTCTGGGGACTGTTGTGGGGTGGGGGGAGCGGGGAGGGATAGCATTGGGAGATATACCTAATACTAGATGATGAGTTAGTGGGTGCAGCGCACCAGCATGGCACACGTATACATATGTAACTAACCTGCACATTGCACACATATACCCTAAAACCTAAAGTATGATAATAATAAATAAATAAATAAAAAAGAAAGAACCCTTCAGCAATGAGACAGCCGTGCAGATGAAATGAAACAGAGGTTAGATTACCAGGTAAAAACCCACAGATGGCTGCCTGCTTCTCATCCTACAATAATCATGCAGCCCTCCAATAGAAGTGGGAGAACAAGTGTTTTCTTGTTGGTGGCTGTAACAGGAATTTACAGTTTTAAAAGTATTAAAGCTTCCCAGTCATTAAAACATGACAATGTTTGGAAGGAAACAATCACACAGTGGCTCCCCATGATGGTCGTTCTCCATGAACTGGGTAACGTTTAGTGTGGAAGTCATTGAGCCAGACCTAGGAAACCCTAGGCTGATGAGGAACATGAAAAGCAGGAAACTAAGAGGGAAGTCTGGAGGCCATATCATACCCACCATCAACCCATTCCACTCCCATTTGGCTCCGGGTATGAAAGCTTTCATATCCGGAGTTTGCCAGGGTTGCCCCAATTTGCACTCCAAATGTTCCTTGCACATTGAAATACTCCCATCTGAACATATGGTGATGGAGTTTGAAGCACCTTCTGTTTCAATTGTCTTCATTTTTTTGCAGGTGAAGCTGTGGGACCCTATCCACCGCTCACCAGATTGTATCGTCACACCTATCTGACCTCATTGCTGCTCACACTCTATGTCCCAGGATGAAATCCCAAGAAAATAGAGGAGTAACCCCTCATGATGTGAAGCACCTGCTCAGCTGGGAATTGAATTTGAGGTAAATTATTGGGGACCTAAGGGTAAGACTGCTAGTGTGTCTCCCTGATTTGGCCACAGGAAAATGAAACACCGGGAGATATCTGTTTTTTGGTGAAAGAATCTGATTTCATGGGTATTGGAATGTAGTCTGGTGTGTTGTTGAGTGTTCTTTCAGTGACAGAATCACACCTGAGACCCCAGAGATGGGTTCCAGTGGAAGATGGCTGGACCCTAGATCTCACTGCCTCCCTTTGTGTTGGGCCTTGCAGAAGCTCTGTGGGACAGGCTGGAACCACAACAAAGTCAAGTGTATGACGGAGGAGTGTTCTTGCACCTCAGACCTTCCTCTAATGGGTGCAGATAAAGTTGAGTCAGTATCTCAGAGACCATCTGTGGTGATGGCAAGCCTGAAAAGGGTGTCCAGTAGCATTGTTGAGGGGCACTATGGATTCACCCATTAAACCAAAAAAAAAACTTGGCTCACATGATAGAACGAGCTGCCTCATGCTGAAATTTAAGCAATGTTCAATAATTCCTGTCAGATGACCCAAAACCTGCTGCAAAGTGCAAGCAACCTCAGCCCCCACGAAGAGACAATTACCCCCAACCTGGAGCATAGCGATTTTTCCTGAAGTCCCTTTTGCTGTGTGAAATCCTTGGCAGCTAAATAATCTGTGGTGTGAGGCAGTCCCATCCAGCATCATCCCAATGAAGAGTCCCCCTACAATGAAAATGCCATGCTGATGAAATGAAACTGAGGCTGTATTACCAGGCAAATCCTGACAGGGCTGCCTGCTTCTCATCCTACAGAAATCATGTGGCATTCTGAAGGATGTGGGACAAGACTTTCCTTGTTGGTGGCTGTAATGGGAATTTATGGTTTTAAAAGTATTAAAGCTGCACAGTTATTCAAACCTGAGAGTGTTTAGAAGGAAACACTCATGCAATGGATTCCCATGAGGATCATTTTCCGTGAACAGAGAAACATTTAGTGTGGAAGTCGTTGAGCCATACCCAGGAACTCCTAGGCCAATGAGGAACATGAAAGTAAAAAAAGGAGAGGCAAATGTGGAGGTCACATCTTACCCAGCATCAATCATTTCCACTCCCATTTAACTCCAGGTATGAAAACCCTCAAAACAGGAGTTTGCCAGGGTGGCCCCAGTTGGCACTCCAAATATTTCTTGCCCATTGAAGTACTCTTACCTGAGCACCAGGTAATGGTGTGGACTGCTTGTGCAATTAAGGGAATGAGGGAATGTATTTGGAAGCATCTTCTGTGTTATCTGTCTTCATTTGTTTTTTTGCAGGTGAAGTTGCAGGACACCATCCACACCTCAGTAGATTGTATCCTTTCCCCATCTGACCCTATTTCTACTCACACACTATGTCCCAAGATGAAATCACAAGATGATGGAGAACTGCCCCCTCATGATGTGAAGCATCTGCTCAGCAGAGAACCAATTCGAGTTAAATTCAAGAGGCCCTTTGGACAAGACTGCTAGTGTCTCTCCCCAGTTTGGCCACAGTACAATCAAACTCTAGGAGATGCCTGTTTTTTGATGTTGTGTGCCCCTCTTCTTTCAAGAAGAGTGGCTTTTTTTGCAGGGGTGGGGGTGATTCGGATGCCAACACATCTCAGCCCACCTCCCAATTCACTGAGGATTCATGATCTACAGAAGAATAAAGAACACAGAGCACCACAGCCAAAGAAGAGCCACCCAGACAGGCCATCAAAAGTGGGGAGACTCAGAAAAAAAAAAAGAATCGCTGAAGTGCGTTAGCCACATTCCTTTAAGCAGACTCCACTTACAGGTGCACACACACACAGAGAAATCCAACACTCACAACACTCCCTCAGAAGCACACAGCCCAGCAGCTCCTACAGTTGTGTGGTTTTGCAGGAAACCCCACCTGGGAGAGAGCAACCCCAGGGAACAAAGGCAGGCTATACCTAGAAATCACAATGGGGCCAGTTTCAAAAAGACTCAACCCCTGCAACATCTAGGGAGGCCTAAGGAATCCTGCAGATTATTTTGGATCCTCAGGGATTCACAGTTTATTCCTGGGGCTCTGCTTGATATTTTCTCAGGCTGGCTCATGTCTGCCCGCTCCTTGGATCATGGGACTATCTGGTCAATTCCACAGAAAAGACATGGGACAGTCCATAGAAGACACACCCCCACGGAGGTCTCTTTCTCTGTCAAGCCACAGGGACTTGTGGCTAGGCAATGGTGATATTCACTGTGAGGCTAGACAGAGCTCACAATCAGGCCTGGTGCTTTTAGACTAGGGCATGAGCGTTTTGAGGCAGGCCCAGACGCCTGGCTGTAAGAACTCTCAATCAGCTTAAGCAGAGGAAAATGGTACAGGCAGAGCCAGCCTGGTATTGGGAAAAACCTGCCTGTAAAAACCCACTTTGGGACCATAAAAGTCTCAACCTCAAGGCCCCTTCAGGGCATCTCCGTGGTTGGGTCCCACTGGAGGAAGAGGTGGTTTTAGACTGTGAAGTGGTCACCGGAAACTGATATTCTGGCTCCATTTCAGAAGGAGGCGGTGTGCAAGAACTGGGTCCCATGGGTCTGGAATATTGTCTGCTGTGTTGTTGAGTGTTCGTTCGGTGATAGAATCATACCTGAGACCCCAGACACTGGTGTCAGTGAAAGATGGCCTGGCTTTTGACCTCACCCTCTCCCTTCATCCTGGGCCTTGCAGGGGCTCTTGGGGAAAGACAGGAATTACAAAGGCAAATCTAAGGTGGTGCAGTGTCCTCACACCTCAGACTGGCCTCACATGGTTGCAGGTGAGATTGAGATAGTGTCTCAGAGGCCATCTGTGGTGATGGCAAGCCTGAAAAGGGTGTCTAGTAATGCTGTGGAAGAGCACTGTGGATTCCTCATGAAAGCAAAGAAAAATCAAGGCTTGCCTGAAAGAACCAACTACATTATGCTGGAGTTGAAACATTGTTCAGTGATCCTTGTCAGAGTACCCAAAAGCCCCCTCTGAAGTGCATACAACCTCAGCTCCCAATGAGACAATTACCCACAACTTGGAGAGCAGCCAGACTACCTGAAGTCCCTTTTGCCTCTGAAATTCCTGACAGCTGCATACTCTGTGGCAAGAGGCTGTTCCATCCAACAACAGCCCAACAAAAACACCCCTCCACTGTAAGAAGGCCATGTAGATAAAATGAAAAGGAGGCTATATTATCAGGCAAAAGCCACACACGGCTGCCTGCTTCTCATTCTACAGGAATCATGCATCCCTCCAATAAAATTTGAAGTATCAAAGCTGCCCTGTCATTAAAATGTGACAGTGTTTAGAAGGAAATTCTCAGGCAATGGATTCCCATGAGAGACCTTCTCTGTGAACTGGCAAATGTTTAGTGTGGAAGTGGTCAAGCCAGATCCAGGAAACCCCAAGCTAATGAGTAACGTGGAACTCAGGAAAAGAAGAGGCATGTGTGGGGCCACTTCCCACCCAGCATTAATACATTCATCTTCCATTTGGCTCCGGACATGAAAGTCCTCAAATCGGGAGTTTGCCAGCATGGCCCCTATTTGCACTCCAAATGTTTCTAGCACGTTGGAGTACTCTGACATGAACACCGGTCCATGGTGTGGACTACTTGTGCAATTAAGGGAAGGCAAAAATGGAGGTGGAAACACTTCTGTGTGATCTGTCTTCACTTTTATTTTAGGTGAAATTTGGGGATCCTATCCAGCCCTCACCAGATTGTATGGTTACCCCTTTCTGACCTCATTTCTGTGCATACTCTATGTCCCAGGATGAAATCCCAAGACAAAGGAGGAGTTTTCCTTTAAGATGTGAATCACCTATTCAGCTGGGAACTGAATTTAAAGTAAATT
This sequence comes from Pongo pygmaeus, assembly GCF_028885625.2. NCBI lineage: Eukaryota > Metazoa > Chordata > Mammalia > Primates > Hominidae > Pongo > Pongo pygmaeus. Next base: position 15,136,265 of record NC_072397.2, on the reverse strand, counting down.
CATGGGGCCCATGGGACAGGACGGCAGGGGCTCTCCCTGGTTTGGCTGCAGGACTGTGAAACACTAGAAGATTCCAGTTTTTTGGTGTGGTGTGCTCCTCTTCTTTCTAAAAGAGTGGATTTTTTTTTTGCAGGAGGAGGGGATTTGGACGCATCCCTCCCAATTCACTGCAGCTTCATGAACCACAGAAAAATAAAGAACACAGAGCCCCACATCCCAACCAGAGCCACACAGACACACCACCAAAAGGCTTGGTGATGGAAAGCCTGCAAAGTATGCCCAGTAGTGCTGCTGAAGGGCACTGTGGATTGCCCATGAAAGCAAAGAAAAATCAAGGCTCACCTGAGAGAAGGAGCTGTCTTGTGCTGGAGTCCAAGCAAGTTCAATGTTTCCTGCCAGAGGACCCAATAGCCTCTTGCAAAGTGCAAACCACCTCAGCCCCCACAACGAGTCAATGACCCAAAACCTGGAGGGCAGCCAGCCTCCCCAAAGTTCCTTTTTCCTCTCCAAAATTCCAGGCAGCAAAGTAATCTGTGGCATGAGGCAGTCCCATTCAGCAACAGCCCAATTAAAGAGAACCTCAACAATGAGAAGACCTTTCAGATGAAATAAATCGGAGGCTAGATTACCAAGTAAAAGCCAGGCATGGCTGCCTGCTTCTCATTCTACAGGAATCATACAGCCTGTTGATAGAAGTGGGAGAACAAGACTTTCCTTGTTGGAAACAAGGATCAAACTGCCCAGTCATTAGAACATTACAGTGTTTAGAGGGAAACTCTCAGGCAATGGATTCCCATGATGGTTGTTCTTTTTGAACTGGGAAACGTTTAGTGTGAAAGTCATTGAGCTAGACCCAGGAAATGATAGGCTGATGAGGAACATAGTAGGAAAAGAAGAGGTAAGTGCAGAGGCCACATCCCACCCAGCATCACTCCATTTCACTCCCACTTGGCTACAGGTGTGAAAGCACCCAAATCAGGAGTTTGGCAGGATGGCCCCTATTTGCACTCCAAATGTTCCTTGCACATTGGAGTACTTTCACCTGAACACTGGGTCATGATGTGACAACTTGTGCAATTAAGGGAATGTGGGGAAGGAATTGGAAGCACCCGCTGTGTCATCTGTCTTCAATTTTTTTGCAGGTGATGTTGCGAGACCCCATCAACTTCTCAGCAGATTGTATCCTCACTCCTATTTGACCTTCTTGCTGCTCACACTCTGTCTTCCAGGATGAAAACTCAAGATGACGGAGGAGAAATTTAAAATCATAAATTCCCATTACAGGCACCATCAAGGAAATTCTTGTTCTCCCACTTCTATTGGAGGTCTGCATGATTCCTGTAGGTTGACAAGCAGGCAGCCATGGCTTTTGCCTGGTAATCTAGCCTCTGTTTCATTTCATCTGCATAGCATTCTCATAGTGGAGGGGCTCTTTCATTGGTCTGTTGCTGAATGGGACTGCCTCTCGTAACAGAGTATTTAGCTTCCAGGGATTTCAGAGAGCAAAAGATGATGGAGGAGTGCTCCCGGACGACAAGAAGCACCTGCTCAGCTGGGACCCGAATTTGAGAACAATTCAAGGAGCTGTACAGACAGGACTGCTAGTGTCTCTGCAGACAATCAAACACTCAATATGTCTGTTTGTTGGTGTGGTGTGCTCCTCTTCTTTCTAGAAGAGTGGGGGTTTTTTGTTTGTTTGTTGTTGTTGTGTTTTTTGTTTTTTGTTTTTTTAATGTGGGGAGAGGTGATTTCAATGCCAGCGGGTCCCGGCTTGCCTTTCAATTCACTGTGGATTTGTGATCCACAGAAAAATAAAGAACACGGATTCCTGCAGCCCAAGTAGAGACACAGAGAGGCCACCTAAAGGTTGGGAGACTCAAAAAGGAAGCAATAATGTGTTAGTCAAGTTTCTTTAAACTGACTTCACATATAGGCACATACCCACACACACAGAATGCCACAGACACACAAACACAGACATTCAACACTTGCAACACTCCCACTGAAACACACAGCTTGGCAGCCCCTGAGGCTACATAGTTCTGCAGGAAGCTGCAGTTGGGAAACAGCAAACCTGGGGAAGACAGGCAGGCTGAACCTGGAAATCACAGTGGGGCCAGTTTAAAAAGACTCACACCTCCAACATCTAGGTAGCCTTCAGGAATTCTGCATATCTTATTGGTTTCTTAGGGATTTTGCGGTTTATTTGTGGAGCTTGTCTTGACGTTTCTTCAGGCTGGCTAACGTCTGCCCTCTCCTAGGATCATGGGGCTATCTCGTGGATCCCACAGAGAAGACAGGCGAGTGTCCACCACCGAAACACCTCCTCAGAGGTCTCTTTCTCCACCAACCCACAAAGACTTGTCACTAGGGAATGGAGACTTTCATTATGACACTAACCAGACCTCACAATCATGCCTGTTGCCCTGAGACTAGTGCATGTGCATTTGTGAGGCAGGCTTGGGTGCCGGGTTATCAGAATTGTCAGCCTGCCTAAGCAGAGGAAAATGGTAAAGGCAGAGCTGGCCTAATATTGGGGAAAAGGCTGCCTGCAAAAACCCATTGCAGGACCCTAAAAGTCTTGACATCAGGGCTCCTTTGTGCCATCTCTGTTGTCAGGTCCCACTGGCGGGGGTGGCATATACAGACTGTGAGGAGGTCCCTGGAAAATACTCTTCTGACACCATTCCCAAAACAGGCTGTTTCCAAGAATCTTTTCCCATGGGGATTGGAATATAGTTTGGTGTATTGCTGAGGTTCTTCGGATGATAGAATCATACTGGAGACCACAGAGGCGGGTGTCAGAGAAAGATGGCCAGACTCTAGACCTCACTGAGTCCCTTCATCCTGGGCCTCGCAGGGGCTCTCTGAGACAGACAGAAACCACGGCAAAGGTAAGTCCAAGAGGGAGCAGCATTCTCACACATCGGACTGGCCTCTCACTTGTGAAGATGAGGTTGAGACAGTGTCTCAGAGGACATCTGTGGTTATGGCAAGCCTGAAGAATGTTTACAGTAGTGGTTTTGAGGGGCACTGTGGATTCCCCATGAAAACAGAAAAACTAAGGCTTGACTCAGAAAAAGAGCTGCTTTGAGCTGGAGTCTAAGCAATGTTGAATGATTCCTGTTAGAGGACCCAGAAGCCTCCTGCAAAGTGCAAAACACCTCAGTCCCCATAACAAGACAATGACCCACAACCTGGAGCACATCCAGCCTACCCAAAGTCCCTTTTGCTTTCTGAAATTTCTGGCTACAGAATAATCTGTTGTGAGAGGCCATCCCTTCCAGCAACAGCCCAATGATAGAGCTCCTCCACAATGAGAAGGTCATGCAGCTGAAATGAAACAGGCTAGATTCCCAGGCAAAAGCCAGACACTGATGTCAGCTTCTCATCCTATGGAAATCATGCAGCCCTCCAATGGAAGTGAAAGTCAAGAGGTTTCTTGTTGGCAGCTCTAATGGGAATTTACAATTTTAAAAGTCAAACCTACCTAGTCATTAAAATGTGACAGTTTTTAGAAGAAAACACCCAGGCAACGGATTCCCATAAGGGTCATATTTTGGGAACTGAGAAACATTTAGTGTGGAAGTTGTTGAGCCAGACCCAGGAAGCCCTAGGCCAATGTGGAATATGGAAGTCAGAAAAAGAAGAGGCAAGTGTGGATGCCACATGCCACCCAGCATCAATCCATTCCACTCCCATTTGCCTCTGGGTATGAAAAACCTCAACTCAAGAGTTTGCCAGGAGGGCCCCAATTTTCATTCCAAATGTTGCTTACATAATGAAATACTCCCACCTGAACACTGGGCCATGATGTGGACTGTTTGTGCAATTAAGGGAATGCTAGGATGGAGTTGGAAGCACCTGCTGTGTCATCTGTCTTGATTGATTGATTGATTGATTGATTGATTGATTGATTTTGCAGGTGAAGTTGCTGGACCCAATTCATCCCTCACCAGATTGTATCCTCACTCCCATCTGACCTTATTGTGGCTCACACTCTATGTCCCAGCATGAAATCCCAAGATGATAGAAAAATGTCCCCTCATGATATGAAGCACCTGCTCAGCAATGAAAAGAATTTGAAGTAAATTCAAGGGGCAACCAAAAGTTTGCAAGACTCAAAAAAAGAAGCACTGAAGTGCATTATCCACAGTCCTTTAAGCAGACTCCAGTTACAGGCAAACACACACATACACACACACACCCACACACACCTAAGCACACAATGCCACACGCACATGCAGACATCCAACACTCACAACACTTTCACAGAAACACGCAGCCCGGTAGCTCCAGTGTTTGGTTGGTTCTTCAGGAAGACCCAACTGGGAGAGATCAACACCAGAGAACACAGTCAGGGTGTACCTAGAAATCACAGTGGGGCAAGTTTCAAAACTACTCACCCCCACAATATTTAGGCAGACCTGAGGAGTCCTGCAGATCTTTTTGATCATTAAGGATTTCACAGTTTATTTCTGGAGCAGAGCCGGCCTAGTATTGGAGAAAAGGCTGCCTAAGAAAACTCACTATCAGACCATAAAAGTCTCCACCTCAGGCCCCATTTGGGTTGTCTCCGTGGTTGGGTCTCGCTGGAGGAAGAGGCATTTTGAGACTGCGAGGTGGTCATTGAAAACAGCTCTTCTGGCTCCATTCCAGAAAGAAACTCTGTGCAAGAATCGGGTCCCATGGGGATTGGAATATAGTCTGGTGTGTTGTTTAGGATTTTTGGGTGATAGAATTATACCTCAGACCTGAGACCACAGAACCAGGTGTCAGTGAAAGATAGCCAAGCTCTTGACCTCACTGTCTCCCTTCATCTTGGCCTCACTGGGGCTTTCTGGGAAAGGCAGAATCCAAGACAAAGTTAAGTCCAAGGTATTACAGTGTTCCCACACCTCAGACTGGCCTCTCATGGGTGCAGATAAGGTTGAGACAGTGTCTTAGAGGCCCTCTGTGGTGATTGCAAGCCTGGAAAGGGTGTCTAGTAGTGCTGATGAGGGGCACTGTGGATTCCCCAAGAAAGCAAAGAACAATCAAGGCTCACCTGAGAAAATGAGATGCCTTTTGCTGGAGTATAATCAATGTTCAAGGATTCTTGTCAGAGGACCCAAATCTTCTTGCAAAGTGCAAACAACCTCAGCCCCCAAAATGATGCAATCACCCATATCCTGGAGTGCAGCCAGCCTACCCAAAGTCCCTTTTGCACTTTGAAATCTCTGACAGCTAAATAATTTGTGGAAAGAGGTAGTCACATCTGGCAACAGCTCAATGAAATATTCCCTCCACAATGAGAAAGGATATGCAGATACAATGAAACACATCCTAGATTACCAAGCAAAAGCCAGACACACTGGCCTCCTTCTCATGCTCCAGGAATACACTGTCCTCTGATAGAAGTTGGAGAGTGACAGTTTCTTTTCCCACAACTGTAATGGGAATTTATGGTTTTACATATATCAAAGCAGCCTGGTCATTAAAACGTGACAGTGTTTGGAAGGAAGCATTCACACAATGGATTCCCATGAATGTCATCCTCTGTGAACTAGGAAACATTTAGTGTGCAAGACATTTAGCCAGACCCAAGAAACCTTAGGTCGATATGGAACATGGAAGTCAGGAAAAGAAGAGGCAAGTATGGAGGCCACATCCCACACAGCATCAATCCATCCCACTCCCATTTGGCTATCATAATGAATCTGAGGTTTGCCCGGATGGCCCCAGTTTGCACTGCAAATGTTCCTTTCACGTTGGAGTACTCCCAGATGAACATGGGGCCATGGTGTGCACTGCTGATGCAATTAAGGGAATGCAACAATGGAGTTTGAAGTAACTTCTGTTTCATCTGTCTTCACCTTTTTTGCAGGTGAAGGTGCTGGACCCCATACACCCCTCATCAGATAGTGTCCTAACCCCTCTCTTACCTTATTGCTGCCCACACCCTCTTTGCCAGAATGAAATCCCAAGAAAATGGAGTGTCCCCTGTAAAATTTAAGCACCTGCTCACCTGGGAATGGAATTCAATGTAAATTCAAGGGGTCCTGTGGACAAGACTGCTAGTGTCTCTCCTTGGGTTGGCTTGAAACACTGGGAGATGTTGGTTCTTGGGTATGATGTGCTGCTCTTCTTTCTAGAAAAGTGTATTTTTTTCAGGGGGAGGTGATTTGGATTCCGGCTCATCTTGGCCAGACTCCTAATTCACTACAGATTCATGATCCACAGAAAAAGAAAGAACACGGAGCCCTGCATCCCAAGCATGACCACACGCACAGGCGAACAAAATGTTAGGTTACTCAAAAAAAAAAAAAAGGAAGAAGAAGAAGTGCTGCTGCAATGCATTAGCCACATTATTTTAAGCAGACTCCACTAACAGGCACACACTCCCACACACACCGCCACAAATACACAAAGCCACACACACAAGCAGACATCCACCACTAGGAGCACTCCCACAGAAATAAACAGACAGCCAGCTTCTGAGGCTGCGTGGTTCTGCAGGAAGACACATCTGGGAAACAGCAACCTTAGGGAACACAGGCGGGCTGTATCTAGTAATCACTTTGAGGCAAGTTTTAAAAAGAGTCACCTCTACAACATCTAACCAGGCTGGAGGCATCCTGCATATACTTTTGGATCATTAGGGATTTCGTGGTTCATTCCTGGAACTCTCCTTAACGTTTCTTCGGGCTGGCTCACATCTACCATCTACTAGAATCATGGGACTGTCCTGTGTAACCCACACAAAAGACAGGGGAGAGTCCACCACTAACACACCTCCACAGAGGTCTCATTATCCGCCAAGGTGCAGGGACTTGTCGCTAGGCAATGGTGTCATTTTTTGTGACACTAGCCAGAGCTCACTGCTCAGGCCCGGTGCTGTGAGACTAGCTCATGCGTATTCATGAGGTAGGCTCAGGTCCCTCCCTGTCAGAGCCATCAGCTGCCTAAGCAGAGGTAAATGGTATAGGCAGAGCCAGCCTGGTATTGATAAAAATGTTGCCTGCACAACCCTAAAAGTCTCGAACTAATTACCCCATCAGGTCATCTTGGTGGTGGAGTCCTGGTGGAGGAGGAGGTATTTAGAAACTGTGAGGTGGTCACTGGAACCTGTTGTTCTGACTCCATTCCTGAAAGAGACCATGTGTAAGAACCAGGTCCCATGGGGATTGGGATAGGGGCCAGTGAGTTGTTGAGGGTTCTTTATGTGATGGAATCACACCTGAGACCCCAGAAGCCGGTGTCTGCAAAAGATGGCTGGGCTCTTGACCTCACTGCTTCCCTTCATCCTGGGCCTTTTAGGGGCTCTCTGGGAAAGGCAGGAACCACTATAAAGGTGATTTCAAGGTGGAGCAGTGTTCTCTCACCTCGAACTGGCCTCACCTATAGGCAGATGAAGTTGTGACAGTGTCTCAGAGGCCATCTGTGGCAATTGCTAACCTGAAAATGGTATCCAGTAGTTCGGTTGATGGGCAATGGGGAATCCCTAGGAAAGCCAAGAAAAATCAATGCTTACCTGAGAGAACAAGCTGCTTTGTGCTGGAGTCAAAGAAATGTTCAGTGATTCTTGACAGAGGACTCAAAATCCTCCTGCAAACTGTGAAAATTTTCACCCGCAACAATGCAACGATTACCCACAACCTGGAGCTCAGCCAGTCTATCCGAAGTCTTCATTACTCTCTGAAATTCCTTTCAGTCAAAAGACCTGTGGTGAGAGGGAGTCCCATCCAGCAACAGCCCATTGAAGGAGATCTGTGACAATAAGAAAAGACGTGCAGATGAAATGAAACAGAGCAAAGATTACCAGGCAAATATTAGACACTGTTGCCTGCTTCTCATTCCATATGAATCAAGTCACCCTCTGATAGAAGTGGGAAGACAAGAGTTTCCCTGTTGGCAGCTCTAAAGGAATTTACAGTTTTAAAAATAATAAAGCTGCCGAGCCATTAAAATGTGACAGTGTTTAGAAGAAAACACTCACACAGTGGATTCCTATGAGGGTCATCCTTTGTGAACTGGGAAATGTTTAATGTGGAAGATGATGTGCCAGACCAAAGAAACCCTAATTCAATGAGGAAGATTGAAGTCAGAATAAAAAGAGCAACTATGGAGGCCACATCCCACCCAGCATCACTCCATCCCACTCCCATTTGTCCCCATGTATGAAAGCCCTCTAAGTGCAAAGACCCAGTTTGTACTCTACATGTTCATGGCATGTTGGAGAACTCCCAACTGAACACCGGGCCCTGGTGTGCACTGCTTGTGCAATTAAGGGGATGTGAGAATGCAGTTGGAAGGAACTTCTGTGTCATGTCTTCACTTTTTTTGCACATGCACATGTGGGACACAATCCACACCTCACCAGATTGTATCCTCTTCTCTATCTGACCTTATAGCTGCCCACACTCTCTGTCCCAGAATGAAATCCCAAGATGATTAAGCAGTGCTCCCTCATGACATAAAGCACCTGCTTGGCTGGTCTCATGTATTGATTAATCATACTTATAATTGTTAACATTCATTGTGTAACATAATGTTTCATTTTTCTTCCTTACTCTCCACCATTTATTTTCTTCTCAGATTAGTTACAGTTTGTAACTTATTTTGTCAAACATATGCAATGAGGTAACACTGCAGTATTGCAGAATACACTGCATTTAAAACAGATTCATATTGAAATGGGGAAACATCCCTTATTACCCGCAGCTGGGAGATCAAGGAGGATGGGATCTGCGGTTCTGACCCCAGGTAGCATCTAGGGGTGAATGCTTACACTTCCTGAATCCCTAGCGTGCATGTTACATGGTGCTAATTTAGTTTATCCATCTGTAGGCTACTAGTGTTAGTTCAATTAGACACCCTGCCTTACTGCAAAGACAGAGGGCTTTCTGGATCCTAGGCTTATCTGCCTTGCTGTACCTGAAGAATTCTGCCTTGCTGTACCTGAAGAATTGGCTCACACATGGGCTTGGAGAAGAAGTGCAAGGTTTCATTGATTGGAAGTGCTCAGTAGATGGATGGGGAGCCAGAATGGAGATGGAGTGGGAAGGTGGTTTTCCCTTGGAATGGGGCAGCTTAGTGCTGTCCTCCCACAGCCCTGCAAACCTCGTGTTCTTCTGTGGTGGATGGCCTGCCACCGCAGTCCTTGTGCTCTCCTTTCTCTGGTGTCCTCTTGAGGTCCAGTTGCTGTGTCTTCTTGTGCTAATGGTTCCTCTCGACATCCAGCTGCTGTGTGTCTGCCTGCTAGGGTCTCAGGGTTTCTTATAACACAGGATGGGGATATGGCAGGCCAGGGTGGTCTTGGAAAATGCAACACTTGGGCAAAAAGACAGAAACACATGCCCTCACCAACTGAGGCAAGAAAATAGAAGTTCCTGTCCTCACCTAGGTCAGTGAGCACAGGCCTGATATTGGATCCCTAGCCAAGAACCACACCCTCCTCTACCAGACACTTCCCTGCCCCCCTTCCATATCAATATATTTTAAATCTAAAACTCCATAAATTATACCCAAATCCTTTATAGAAGACAATTGGAGAAAATGTCATTAGAAGAACCAGTCTAGGATTAGGCTCACTACATAGAAAATGGAAACACAGAGAGCATGTCCTGCGGGCATGGAATCACTGCAGAAACGTATCTCTTACTGAGAAGGAAAAGGAAACAAACTGGCATCTCTCATCTTCTTGTTCTCTAATCTCTGCAGTGTCACCCCTTGACTGAACTGAAAGAGGAAGTAATTTTTATGGGAGCCTAGTAATGTTGCCTCCCAGGGGCCAGGCCTCTCTATTACAGAACAGTGCCATGGAGATGTGAGTGATGTAGCTGTGGGCATGCAAACCCAGGGCCTCACACAAAGGAGTATCAACAACAAATACAGTATCAAGGGATTAAGAGAGAATTATTCTCAGGAATGATTCATGTGTGATATTTGTGAAAAGACCAAAAAGTAAAACAGCTTATGAGGCAGTAAACATAAAAAGAACATAAAGAAAAGCAGCCAAAAATTGTAAAGTCCAGGCTATTTACCTTTCCTTTATAGGATTTTGAAAATCCCTTCCAGAATCCTTTTCCCAATATCTTCCATTCATGGATTCATTCAAGAAATATTTATTGAGCTAGAATGGTCTAAGCATTCAGCAGATGCCATCATATACACTGTTGGTACTTCTATCATTGATAGAAAGAATGTTTCTTTTTTTCTACAATGCTTTTCTCTCAAACATTCTTCTTGCAAATTTGTATCCTTACAGATGCTCTCAATTGTTCCTGTCCTAAGAAGGTTCCCCACACAGGTGTAAACCCAGCTAAGAACTTTCTTCCTCTCCAACTAAGTTACTAAATTGTATATACTGTAACACTTGTCAGAGTACATTCCAATTCTTGCTCTTCCCTTCATTCTCCAATTAATATTTCAAAGGAAAATCTATAAACACAATGGTTTGACACTTGTCAATATTTATTGTGTAAGAGGTTATTAGATATTTATATAAATATTTATCCTAATTTATGGAAAACAGAATAAACAATGTTCACTGCCCATTCCCCCATGAACTGCTCAAATTTAAACAATGTCTAGGATTTTAGAGCAATTATACAAACTTCCAAAAAACACCTGAAAGTGTTTTTATTTGAATTTATTTTGCTTTTTATATTGAATTATTTTGTAGAGACAGTCTTGCCTCGTGGCCCAGGCTGAAGTGCAGTGGGTGATCACTGCTAACTACAACCGTGAACTCCTGAGTAAATAGAACAACAGATGGGTGCCATCATACCCACATTAACTAATTAAATAATTAGTTACATTTTAGATATAGGTTTTGCTGTGTAGCCTGTGCTAATGTCAAACTCTGGGTTTGAAGCAGTCCTCCCTTCTCCGCCTTCCAGAGAGTTGTGATTCCAGGCATGAACCACCAGACCTCAAAGAGGAAATTTTAGATTTTAGAATATTGAAATATATTAGGTTTAATTTCTTCTTTCAATTTTGCCTTTGCAGTGGCACTTGATAATCATTATTACTTATGGTGAGACTGTGATTTCTCATATTTGGTCACCAAATTTTGAAATCTTTATTCTGTTTACTTAAACCCTAATAACTGGTAGTCAGCTGAGCTGAAAGTCGAGTACATGCTTGCTTCTGTGTTGAGGCTATGAAGAAAAATGTAGAGATGCATTACAAACCAAAGACTTTATATATATATATAATATATATATACACACACACACACACACATACACGTATATATACACACACACATATATACACATATATAGTCTTTATATATATATATACTTTATATATATAAAGACTTTACATATATATACACATAAAGACTTTATATATATATAAAGTATTTAGCATGTATATATGTGTGTGTATGTATATATATATATGTATATGTTAAAGCTTTATCCTGGCTGGTGAAGCATCATACATGGCATGGATAGTTTTATAAAATACCCTGAAATACATAGTTTAGTAACCAACTTAGCACTTGCAATTTCCCAACTTTGTTTTAATCATAAGTTAATGATGTACGGCACTTCAAGTAAGTAAATGAATGTTTGAATTGCTGTGAGTTATTTTAGTCATTTCTCAGCTAACCATTTAAGTTATCAAATATCTTTACTTCTACAAAATCATAAATCATAGATATTAAAAATTAATCAACAGGATTTATCTAACTAAAAGCTGCCATCTAATATGATATTTTTCAGTAGGATGACAGCAGTAATTATGCCAAAAAATAGTCATTCCCCTAGTTTGAGCCATTATAGCAATTTCCAATCAAATATTTCACAGGCAGGGTCCAGATCTGGGCAACAGTTATTAATATAATGGTTATTGTTGAGAAGAAATTTTGATACATCTAGCTGTGTTTGGATGTCAGTGCCTTGAAGGGACAGGTTTGGCATATTAATAAGAAAAGGTGCATTGGACTGGATACTAAGGAATGTATTGAATTGTTTTTCTTATCATCTATAACATCAAAGGTGAATTTGAGATATAGAAACACTGGAACATTTCACACTATGGCCTGACATTTCACTGCAATTTTTTTTTTTAACCATGTACAAAATTCATTAAATATGCAAAAGTAGGACTGCTATAGGATGAAAGTGGTGGAATCAGAGGTCACAATCCACAGAAAGGTGATAGTCTCTTGTGGATGGCACCCTGAGCACTGAATTTGGGTGAGAATCTACTTTCAGCTGTTAACAAGGACAAGGAGAATGAAGTTATCAGCAGTTAACATTATTGGATTAATTGAAATGAATGTTGATAGAAATTTTGTTGGCTTTAAATCAAATTGAATATAGTACTTCAAATTGAGTATTTGATGAGGGTAAACTCTTATCAAGTTTCCCACATGTAAAATTGAGAATTAATTAAGAGATTACATAACCCATACAATATTATGGATATCTCATATAGATTTATATACACATGTGCAAACATGCAGTATGTAAATATTTGTCTATATCTAAATATATCTAAATACATTGATGAACAGTTAGAAATTTAGAAATTATTCTCCCATTTTATCATTCACTTTCCTAGAATTTTGTCACAAATATAATTTTTCCATCTGTTTGAAGCCTGCTATCTGGAGACATAATTTATGGATATGGTAAAGCCCTGAGATATGACAGGGTTTGTATCAGAGAAAATAATTACACTGCTGTTATAAAGGATCCATCGTGAGGAGAAAGTTATATTTCACATGATTACAAATACAGAAGTATTATTTCATTGAAAGCTGATATCAGTGAATACAATTTGTTTTTAATGTTTTATTAAAATATTCAACCTCAAAAGGATTTCTTGTGTAGAATAATGATATTGGTAAGAAATAATGATTCAGAATTTCCTTTAATTTGTTGATTATTTAAAATGTAAGTAAAATACTAAAAAGTACTGTATAATGTAGTTTCATGAAGCATTCTCCATGGTATTATAAAATTAATAGACTCAAAGGAATTTTTTGACACAGAGAAATGTCCTTATACAATTTTATTATTTATTATTGTGCTTTCACTTTATTACTTGCTTGCATGTCATAACTGATAGAAATAAAAATATTTTCATTTACACATATACAAAGCATGGATTTTTGTTTATGTTTTCTACTGAGAGAAAATCACCAATAATTTTATCTATATAGGAAAATTCTGACAAGCCCAAACTTCTCAACTTCCTTTTCTTTTGAAGTTTCATATTTCAGTCTAAGTATGAGATCAAATTGACTGTGATTTTTTTTATTTCACTATGACTACTGAGTTTCTGATATATATATATAAAAAACACTATATAAGAAATTCAGTATATATTATATTGTATGTATATATTACATAGTATATGATATGTATAGTGACACTCTCTTTAACCTGGATGGACTCCTAGTCCTTACTACATGGCTATGGCCCAAACTGTTACTCCTGGTTCCCCAGGCGCTGTTTAAAGGTGCAGAGATTGACCAGCAGACACATGAGTTCTTGTCCTCCTGTCCAAGTAATATCCATAGAAATAGTAAAAGAGTGGCACATTAGACTTCATGACATTGTTAAGGCTAACCTCTTTATAAGCATTTCATGCAGATATTTATGAGTTTATCTCATTTATTTTATTTATTTATTTATAGCTCTCATTTCAAAATCAATTTTTGCTTGAGAGTTATTTCAACATATAATCAAATGTTCGGAGCTATGACATATATGTTTCAAGCTTAAAAGTCTGTATCTGCTATTATGTTGGGTAAAACCCATCCAGCACTTATAAAAATAAGTAATTTTTAGGCATGGCCAAGGTAGTGTTCTAAAACACACTTTGAAATTCTTCAGAAACCAATTTGAAAATATTCCTGATGTGATAGAACCCAGTACTTGTTTCTAATTAACAGAAAACAGCGCAAGGATTTTCTGGATACTGGGCTACCTCTGGCCTAGGTGAGAAAAGGTGACACAGCTCTGCCTAAGTCTCCTGCTCTCATGGGGACAAACCCCTCAGGAGCCCCAGACCAGTACATCATGAAGTCTAGCACCCTGATAACACAATGCAGAAGGGACATCCCATGGAGAGATTCATAGGAATAAAAGGAGATGCCTGAGGATCTCAGCAGTCCAGGCCCCGCTATTTGAGTTCTGCTAGCCATGGCACCAGGTAGATGAGAAGACACCTGACAATGTCTCCATCTTGAGCCATCCCTAGATTGTGTCCTCCTGAGTGCCCCTGAACCACAGTCATTTGGCTGAGAGACTCTGGAAGGTTTTAGAGACTGACAGTAAATTATAATCATTGTTTTTAGCCACTGAGTTTTAGATAATTTTGAAAAGCACTTTCAACTCCTAGAAAAACTGAGTTGTCTACTGATTTGAGTAATCGTGGAGAGCTTTAAAGGCCAACATCATGAATGCTAATACCCTGGAAAAGTCAAACAATCAAGGCTCTTCTAAACACAATAGATCTTTAATGTCCCTTTGCTATGGCTGGAAAATAATCTAACATGTATCTGATAGAGTTTTTTGAAAGCGTCTGTTCACATGTTTTGTCTGGGTATGGGTGAACTCTGGTCTGCTTTAGTTCAAATCAACTGCAGCAACTCATATATCATTTTAGGTCCTGGCCTACACTGATCTTTTGATCACTGACTGTGTCTGTGTCTGTGTCGGTATGTTTTGTGTGTTACCATATTTTATCCTAAGGAGCTAAATAATAGTGCTATAGTTGTTTTGTAAACATAAAGCATTCCAGGAAGACAATATTGCTTATCAACTGAACTTTAAAACAGATACGAGGCAGGGCATGGAGGGTCACACCTGCACTCCCAGCAGTTTGGAAAGCCGAGATGGGTGAATCTCTTGACCTCAGGAGTTTGTGATAAGCCTGGCCAACATGGCAAGATCCCATGTCTGATATCATACCAAAGCTAGCTGGTCTTGGTGGTCCATGGATATACTTTCAGCTACTTGGGAGGCTGATGCAGGAGAAACCACTGAAACCCTGGGACAGAGTTTGCATTGAAGTAAGATGATGCCACTGAGCTCCATCCTGGGCACCAGAGCAAGACACTGTCTCAGAAATAAAAATGAAGTTAAATAATAAAATAGGAGAGATCACTGAGAAGAGAAATGCATAAAACTGCGTGGGCATTGTGGCTCATGCCTGAAATCAGCCTTATGAGAGGCTAAGGTGGGTGGATAACTTGAGGACAGGAGTTCGAGATCAGCCTGAGCCAACATTGTGAAACTTGGTCTTTACTAAAAATACGAAAAAAAAGAAAATAACCAAGATTGGTGTCACATGTCTGCAGTCATAGCTACTTGGGAGGGTGTGACTGGTGAATTGCTGGAACACAGGATGGGGAGGTTGCAGTGAGGCAAGATCATGCCACTGCACTTCAGCCTAGGCTACAGAAAAAAAAAAAAAAACAAAGAGAGATACAGAGAAAAGAAAAAGAAGGAAAGAAAGAAAGAAAAGGAAAGAAAGAAAGAAAGAAAAAGAGAAAGAAAGAAAGAAAGAAAAGAAAGAAAGGAAGGAAGGGAGGATGAAGGGAGGGAGGGAGAAAGAGAGAATGAAAGGCATAAAACCAAAAGGAGATGAATAAAAATAAGAATGTGCCATTTTTCTCATTATCCACATGAATTTTGAGCTATGTTTAAAAAAAATTTATGTTTAAAATAATACTAATATTTAGGTGTCCGGTGGACTAACACAAACTTTAAAATAAGCAGGTATATATTGTCAAAATTACTTATTTAACTATGAGTATTGTCAAAATTACTCAAGTAACTAAGCTTCTTGGTGGAGCTGAAACCTAGTTTTCAACAAATAAAATTGACATATGTCATCAAATTGCATAGTATTGGGGCAGGGTAGTCTGTATTATGCTGCCTAATCTACACTAAATTAAAAATGAAATCAAATCTGCAAAAGATTTTCCATTTACTATTACCGGTAAAGACTGTTTTGTTTCCTGACTTGTGGAGGGTTTTATTCCCACTGTTTAGACGGCTCTGGCAGAAAGCCTTCCTGGTCCAAATTCACCTCTTATCATCACAGTATACACATGTTCAGGCATCAAGAAGAAAGAGCATCCAATCCTACCACTTTCCTGCATTGGTTCCCATGCACAAGCAAATATGCTGTGTTAGTGACTATAAAATATTCATACATTTGATCAAGGAGATTTGTGCGTCCAAACAGTAAAACAACAATATTATGATCAGTTGTATTTTTATTATTTATTTACTTAGAGGCAGGGTCTTGCTCTGTCAACAGGCTGAATTATACATCACTCTGGTCTCAGACTTTTGGGCTCAGAGGATCCTCCAAAATCAGCCTTCCAAAGTTCTGAAATTACAGACTTTAGTCATTGTATCCAGCCTCAAGTTTAGAGATAAAGGCTAACGAAGATATTGTAAACCATATAAATAAATCTAATTGCGGTTATCTAGACAGCTGTAAGAAACCACTGAAAAACTGCCATTGTGGACAAGGCTGCTGACAACAATGTCATGCAAGCAGAGGAATAGTTCCTTCCCTCTGAGCCTTCAGATAATACCAGAGGCCAGCATGGCATTTCCATTGCTGCTTTTAGAGAAAACATGAAACATAGTGGTGTGCAGTGTGTGTGTGTGTGTGTGTGTGTGTAAGCATACATGCAAAACCAGTTGAACAAAATAGGATCACCCACAGAATGGAATATGATGCAACTGTTTGTAGATATGGTAGAATGCATCCTGAATCTATCAGTTTCTCAGCTTTTTTTTTTTCTGGCTGGTAGGTTATTTATTAGTAATGAATCAATTTTGGAAATTGAAATTGGACAGGCTGGAGCTGAGACTGGGTCCACTTTGATTCTGTTGTGGAACAGAAAACTGCATGGCTGTAATTTTGGCTGTGATTATTACTGGAATGTTGCTGCACAGATGGGCTAGTTTTCTGCCTGCAGCAGGAGGCCCTGGGGCTGAAAATCAGCTCCCTTGACATCTGCTGTTGAACAGATCACTTAGAGCCTGCTCTCAGCTAAGAAAGTTGCATTTTTCCCAGAAAGTTTCCCAAAGATTATATAGTTCTCTGAGTTAGGGAAGGCCCAGAGCTGAGAGTGGGTCCTCCCCATAGGGGACAAAGTCTGGAGAGTCTAGATACATTTCCTGCTGGATAGAGCCTAGATAGACTACATTCATTGGCTCAGACAGGCAAGTTCCCCAGCAGGGTAGTTGCTTCCCAGCAGAAGAGGGAGGGGCTGGAGCTGAGACTGGGATTCTGTTTCTCAATAAAGTCATGTCCTCTAGAGATTCTAATGCCCCAGTGATTTCCTTTAGATATATCAGAAGTGAACTTCCTTGCAGGGGTACCAAGGCTTATTATATAAGCTACTTGCCCACTGGGTCCAGGTAGAGCTAGAAACTTCATCTTTAACCACTAAATTGTCTCTGATTTTCAGCCTGGGGATTGATGGAGCACACAGGGCTAGGATGGTCAAAAGCATATGGCAGCTGGGATTAGGTGGGTTCACATGCCCCTTCTGTTGATAATCACCAAGTTGCCTCTTTGTCACAGCTTGGAAAGTTTTGCAGAGAAAGCCAGGTTGGAATTTGGCAGTTAGCTAATGATTGGAGCATGGCAGATCCATCAACCATGGTTGGTTGCTGCAGAATGATGCTGTTGCCTAGTTTCTCTGATGGTGCACCTCTGCTGGCTGGAATGCAAAGGCACAAGTAAGATTACTTTTATGGTCAATGTGAGCCCCATCCATGTAGTTTGTTTCTAACTGACCCCAGTTGTCTGATACCCTCAATATTTCCCACTGGGTAAGACTAGAGAGAACATCATGTGAAGAATTGCAAAATGGAAAAGAAAAGCCTGAGTGTACACTTTCAACTCTCTCCACTCTGAAGAAACTGTGATTCCGGGAAAAAAAAATTTATGCAACACTGTGCTGGCTTGGGGAGGAAAAAAAAATAAAAACATCAAATTAAAACTGTTCTTTTATTGTATGTGTGTGTGGCTATTTTCAGTTCTACAGTCAAAAAAGGTGTAATAGATTCAATCTCAAGTTATAGAATCATTCACTAAGGTGTCCTTATCTAAGGATAGTTGTGAGTTGAGTTTTTTTGTGGAGAGTTAGGAATTAGCAGAATTACGGAATGCTTGTTCTGTCACATCAGACCCTAGAAACAGCCAAGTTAAAACATTGGTCCATGCTGAGCACAGTGGCTCATGCCTGTAACCCCAGCATTTTGGGAGGATGAGGCAGGCATATCATGAAGTCGGGAGGTCAAGACCATCCTGAATAACACGGTGAAATCTCCTCTCCACTAGACATATAAAAAAAAATTAGCTGGGCCTGTTGGCCTTTACCTGTAGTCCTAGCTACTTGGAAGGTTGAGGAAGGAATATCTCTTGAACCCGAGAGATGGAGGTCAAAGTGAGCTGAGATCATGCCACTGCACTCCAACATGGGTGACAGAGTGAGACTGGATCTCAAAAAAAAAAAAAAAAAAAAAGGTCCTAAGGGAGGAATGAATGTAAAACGCTGGGGTGCTTCCATGGAGAACCTGAAAGCTAGAGCAAGCCAAGGGTTGGATTTAAGGAAGATCTCACGGGACCATGAAAAACCACTTCTTTGTCCTCTGTGGAATGCAGGAAATAGTGAATGCTGAGGTGCACTGTTTACTGATATAAGCACATTATCAGCCAGAGATACATGCCTTAGTCTTTTTGTGTTCCTCTAAAAGGATGAGACTGGAAAATTTATAAAGAAAAAAGCTTTCATTGGTTCCTGGTTCTGCAGGCTGTAAAAGATGTGTGTGGTGCCAGCATCTGCATCTGGTGAGATCCTCATGAGGCTTCCACTCAGGACAGAAGGTAAAAGGAAAATAGGCATGTCATATGTGGAAAGAGCAAGAGAGAGAGGGGAGGTGGTATCAGGCTCTTTTCAACAACCTATTTAAATATAAGTTGCATTGTGGGAATTAATACAGTGGAAAACTCACTTATTAACCATGGCCAGGGTGCCAAGCCATTTATGAGGGATCCAGCCCCATGACACAAACAAACACCTCACACTAGGTGCCATTTACAGTGTGGAGGACCACATTTCAACCTAAGGCTTGCAGGGACAAATGTCCAAACTATAACAATAGGGAAGTTTAAAAATCACGTAGAGTTATGGTAAAACAATCATTTTTCCTCTTTAGAATCTGGGACTACAAAAAGCTGGAATTCATTAGTTTCCAGAGATTAGCAAGTTGGTATTCAAACTCTTAGGCAGCAACCTGAGATGTCAGGGCCATTGTTAGGTAGTTTAACTTCTTGGAAGGAAAATTTGGGAGCTCAGTATATTGCTAGAGTGAGTGATGATGAAGACTGATGAGAAATGCCTATGTGCCTGCTCTCAGAGGACCTTGACAGATCCAAAAGTCAGGAGAATTAGAAGCAAGATACCTGGGCAGAAGCTATAAAAGTCAAGACATGGCCAAGTGTGGTGGCTCAAGCCTGTAATCCCAGCACTTTGGGAGGATGAGGCTGGGGATCACCTGAGGTCAAGAATTTGAGACCAGCCTGACAAACAAGGCGAAACCTTGTCTCTACTAAGAAACACAAAAATTAGCCTGACATGGTTGTGGTCACCTGTATTCCCAGCTACTCAGGAGGCTGAGGCAGGGGAATCACTTAAGCCCGGGAGGCAGGGGTTGCAGTGAGCCAAGATCATGCCATTGCACTCCAGCCCAGGTGACAGAGCAAGACTCCATCACAAGAGAAATAAGAAAAAAAAAAAGTCAAGGTGTTAGATGTACAATCTAAGTTCTTCAAAGTACAAAGTGGGAGCTGAGCTTTCTTGACTGCTTGAGATCCAGTAAGCCAGGAAAAAACAGTTTAAGAAGTGCTTGAATGTCTATTTAAATCCCTATTTTTTTCTCGGAGGTCCTAGGGAGAGGTGAAGCCACCTGGACTTCCTGGATCGAGTGGTGACTTGGAGAAGTTTTCTGTCTAGTTAAAGGATTGTAAATGCACCAATCAGCATTCTGTAAAAATGCACCAATCAGCACTCTGTATCTAGCAAAAGGATTGTAAATGCACCAATTAGCAGGACGTGGGTGGACCCAAATAAGAGAATAAAAGCTGGCCACCTCGCCCAGCAGTGGCAACCTGCTTGGGTCCCCTTCCATGCTGTGGAAGATTTTTCTTTCTCTCTTCATAATAAATCTTTCTGCTGCTCACTCTTTGGGTCCACACCATCTTTAAGAGCTGTAACACTCACCACGAAAGTCTGTGGCTTCATTCTTGAAGTCAGTGAGACCGAGAACCCACAAGAAGGAGTAAATTCCGGACACATTATGGTGACCATGAAGGGACTATTGCCTATCACAAAGCAGTGAGTACCATCGAACCCCTTTCACTTGCTATTCTGTCTTATTTTTCCTTAGAACTTGGGGGTTACATACCAGGCACCTGTCAGCCAGTTAAAAGCGACTGGCATGGCTGCTGGACTAAAGACATGGGTGACAGGCTTTCTGGGAAAGTGCTCTGTAACAACCCCCAACTCTTCTTAGTTAAGAGAATTGGTTTTCCTGGAAAGAGCTTCTGATTTTCCTGTACTCCTGGGCTGAGCTGAGCGTTGACAGAGAGGAAAGCCATTCAGCTCTGGGGTCCCAATAAGTTGGTTGACCCTGCAGCCATGAGCAGAACTCTCAAAGTCACGTTGTGCAAGCCAGACTCACCCATCTATCCTATCTATCCTGACCTCTGACCTTTGCATACTGGATACTAATGCCTGTCAGACAAACTTCCTCTTGCCTCTTCTCCAAGTCCTGATTTTAAAAACCACTCCCTGTCTCTGGTGCTTTTCTAGAACCTATAAGAATGATTTCGACTCTAAACTCCAGGACTCTATTCCCTTCTTTAGGCACCCAGGCTCACCAATCAGAAAGACATAATTTTTGCCCAAAGCCCTGTTGGGGGTCTTGGGGGACTATCTTATCTAGAATTTTAGGATGCCTCCTCAAACCAGCAGGCCTAACGAAGCTCCTCCTGAAGCTAGGATATGGGGAGTTTCAGAAATCATATCCTTCCTATTCAAATGAGGACAAAAGGCATCACTCTTCCAACCCTGGAGATCACTTCTGTCCCACGAGGTATGGCCCTCCACTTCATTTTTGAGGCATAACATCTTTATAGGACAGGGGTAAAGTCCCAATACCAGTGAGAGAATGCTTAGGATTCTAACAGTTTTTCAAGAATGAGTCAGTAAGGGCGACTAAATTCAATTTTTCTGGTTCCTCTTTGTGGTATAGGAGGACAGGAAATGGTGCAGGTTTTCAAGAATGTGTCGGTAAAGGCCACTAAATCCAACCTTCCTGCGTCCTCCTTGTGGTCTAGGAGGAAAACTAGTGTTCCTGCTGCTGCATCTGTGAGCGCAACTATTCCAATCAGTAGGGTCCAGGGATCATTGCAGGTTCTTGGGCAAGAGGGGTTTCTGCTGCTGCATCAGTGAGCAAAACTATTCTGATCAGCAGGGTCCAGGGACCATTGCAGTTCCTAGGACTGGGAGAGAAAGAAGCAAACCAAAACTGTGGGCAGTTTTGCCTTTCAGATGGGAAACATTCAGACATCAACAGGCTCACCCTTGAAATGTATCCTAAGCCACTGGGACCAATTTGATCCACAAATCCTGAAAAAGAGGTGGGTGGCTCATTTTTTTCTGCACTGTGGTGTGGCCCCAATATTCTCTCTCTGATGGGGAAAAATGGCCACCTGAGGGCAGTATAAATTACAATACTATCCTGCAGCTTGACCTTTTCTGTTAGAGAGAAGGCAAGTGGAGTGAAATATCTTATGTCCAAGCTTTGTTTTCATTGAAGGAGAATCCACAACTATGGAAATCTTGACGTTTACATCCCACAGGAGGACCTTTCATCTTACCCCCATATCCTAGCCTCCCTATAGCTCCCCTTCCTATTCATGATAAGCCTCCTCTAATCTCCCACTCCCAGAAGGAAACAAGCAAAGAAATCTATAAAGGACCACAAAAAAACCTGGGCTATCAATTATGTCCCCTTCAAGCTGTAGGAGGATGGGAATTTGGCCCAACCTGGGTACATGTCCCCTTCTCCCTCCCTGATTTAAAGCCAATCAAGGCAGAGCTGGGGAAGTTTTCAGATCATCCTGATAGGTACATAGATGTCCTACAGGGTCCAGGACAAACCTTTGACCTCACTTGGACAGATGTCATGCTATTGTTAGATCAAATCCTGGTCTTTGATGAAAAGAATGTGGCTTTAGCTGCCACCCAAGAGTTTGGAGATACCTAGTATCTTAGTCAAGTAAATGATAGAATGACAGCTGAAGAAAGGGACAAATTTCCTACCAGTCAGCAAGTCATCCCCAGTATGGATCCCCACTGGGGTCTCAACTCAGATTATTGGGACTGAGTTCACAAACATCTGTTGACCTGTTTTCTAGAAGGACTAAGGAGAATCAGGAAGAAGCTCATGAATGATGCAATGATGTCCACCATAACTCTGGCATAGGAAAAAAAATCATTCTGCCTTCCTCGAGCAGCTACAGGAAACCTTAAGGAAATATTCTCCCCTGTCACCTGATTCCCTCAAGAGTCAACTGATCTTGAAAGATAAGTTTATTACCCAATCAGCTGCAGATATCAGGAGAAAGCTCCAAAAGTCAGCGCCAGGCCCTGAACAAAATCTGGAGGCATTATTAAACCTGGCAATCTCAGTTTTCTATAGTAGGGACCAAGAAGACCTGGCCAAAAAGGAAAAGTGAGATCAGAGAAAGGCTGCAGCCTTAGTCATGGCCCTCAGACAAACAAACCTTGGTGGTTCAGAGAGGACAGAAAATGGAGCACGCCAATTGCATGGTGGGGTTTCTTACCAGTGTGGTTTGCAAGGACACCTTAAAACAGGGTGTCCCACAAGAAACAAGCTGCCCTCTTGCCCGTGTTCACTATGCCGAAACAATCACTGGAAGGCTCACTGCCCCACAGGACAAAGGTTCTCTAGGCCAGAATCCCCCAACCAGATGATCCAATAACAGGCCTGAGAGTGCCTGGGGACAAGCACCAACTCATGTTGTCACCCTCACTGAGCCCTGGGTGCATTTAACTGTTGAGGACCAGGAAATTGACTTCCTCCTGGACACTGATGCGGTCTTCTCAGTGTTAATCTCCTGTCCTGGACAGCTATCCTCAAGGTCAGTTACCATCCGAGGAATCCTGGGATGGCCTGTAACCAGGTGTTTCTCCCACCTACTCAGTTGTAACTGGGAGACTTTGCTCTTTTCACATGCCGTTTTTGTTATGCCTGAATGACCCATACTTTATTAGGGAAGGACACATTGGCCAAAGCTGGCACTATTATCTAAATGAATATGGGGAAAAACTTACCCATTTGTTGTCCCCTGCTTGAGGAGGTAGTCAACCCTGAAGTCTGAGGATTGGAAGAAACAAACTCAAGTTCCAGCCTTAAGCCTTCCCACAGGACAAAACTTCTCTTTATATGTCACAGAGAGAGTAAGAATAGCTCTTTGAGTCCTTACTCAGACTCATGGGACAACCACACAACCAGTGGCATTCATAAGTAAGGAAATTGATTTAGTAGCAAAAGGCCGTCCTCATTGTTTACTGGTAGTTGTGGTGGTGCCCATCTTAGTGTCAGAGGCTATCAAAATAATTCCAGGAAAGGATCTCACTGTCTGGACTACTCATGATGTAAATGGCACACTAGGTGCCAATGGAAGTTTATGGCTATCAGAAAACAGGCTGCTTACATAGCAGGTGCTACTCCTTGAGGGACAGATGCTTCAAATATGCATATGTGCAGCCCTCAACACTGCCATTTTTCTCCTAGAGGATGGGAAACACTAATCGAGCATGACTGCCAACAAATTATAGTCCAAAATTATGCTTCCCAAGAGGATCTGTTAGAAGTGTCCTTCGTTAATCCTGATATTAACCTATATACCGATGAAAGTTCATTTTTGGAGAATGGGATATGAAGGGCAGGTTATGCCATAGTTAGTGGTGTAACAGTACTTGAAAGTAAGCTTCTTCCCCAGAGACCAGCCCCCAATTAGCAAAACTAGTGGGACTAGCCCAAGCCTTAGAACTGGGAAAGGGAAGAAGAATAAATGTGTATATGGATAGTAAATATGCTTATCTAAACCTACATGCCCATCCTGCAATATGGAAAGAAAATGAGTTCCTAACCTCTGGAGGAACCCCCATTAAATATCACAAGGAAACCATGGAGTTATTGAATGCTGTGCAAAAGCCCAAGGAGGTGGCAGTCTCACACTGCCAAAGTCATCATAAGGGGAAGGAGAGGAGAGAACAGCAGCATGAGTGGCTGGCAGAGTCAGAGAAAGACCAACAGAGAGGAAAGAAACAGAGAGACAGAGTAAGAGACAGAAAATCAGAGAGAGAGAGAAAGAGAGGAAGAGACACACAAAGAGGGATTCAGAGAGAAAGAGAGAGAGACAAAGTCAAAGACAGAAAGAAAGAGAGGAAGAGACAGATAAAGAAAGTCAAAGAGAGAGAAGAGATAGAGAGAGAGAGAAAGAGAAGAAGAGATAGACAAAGAGGGAGTCAGAGAGAAAGAAAAAGAGAGACAAAGTCAAATACAGAAGGGAAGAGAGAGAAAGAGACAAAAAAGGAAGGAGTCAAAGAGAGAGAAAGCAAAGTAATAAAGAAAAAACAGTGTACCCTATTCCTTTAAAAGCCAGGGTAAATTTAAAACCTATAATTGATAATTGAAGGTCTTGTCAATGACCCTATGACACTCCAATACCACCTTGTTGTCAGTGTAAACAAGGGCATAGCCTGAAATCACTGAGGCTACTGACAACCCATAGCCCTTCTATCAAAAATTTTAAACACAGCAGGTTTCCTAACAGGGGATGTAAGTCTTAACTAATTACCATACAAAAGTCCAACCAGACCTAGGAGGAACTCCCTTCAGGGCAGGATGATAGATGGTTCCTTCCAGGCAATTAAGGGAAAAAGATGCAATGGGTATTCAGTAAGTGATAAGGGAACACTTGTAGAAGCAATTAGGAAACTTGCCTAATTATTTGTCTGCTCAAAGGTGAGAGCTGTTTGCACTCAGTCAAACCTCAATGTACTTACAGAATCAGGAAGGAGCCATCTATACCATTTCTAAGTTAACAGCGACTGAACGAGGTCTTATTAATAGCAAAGAATAATTGAAATCCCAAACTTAGGTTTTCAACAAAAGTAAAGTTTGCTAAAAGTTAACAGTGTAACATGTATTATCCTACTACCACACACTCTCAAAGGATTTCTCAGTTTGTGAAAAATAAAATCTATCCTTTCTCTACAAACCCAAATAGACTCTTTGGCAGCAGTGACTCTCCAAAACTGCTGAGGCCTAGGCCTCCTCACTGCTGAGAAAGGAAGGCTCTGCAACCAGTCAGGGATAGTAAGAGATGCTGCCTGGCATTTAAAGGAAAAGGCTTCTGAAATCAGACAATGCCTTTCAAACTCTTATATCAACTTCTGAAGTTGGGCAATATGGCTTCTCCCCTTTCCAGGTCCCATGACAGCCATCTTGCTATTACTTTCCTTCAGGCCCTGTATTTTTAACCACCTTGTCATATTTATTTCTTCTAGGATCAAGGTTACAGATGGTCTTACAAATGGAACCCCAAATGAGCTCAACTAACAACTTCTACCAAGGACCTTGGATCAACCCTCTGACCCTTTGGCTGGCCTAGAGAGTTCCCCTCTAGAGGACACTACCACTGGAGGGCCGCTTCTTCACCTCTATCCAGCAGGAAGTAGCTAGAGTGGTCATTGCCCAATTCCCAACAGCAATTGGGGCATTGAGAGGTGAAGACAGCTGGACTTCGTTGGTTGAGTGGGGACTTGGAGAACTTTTCTGTCTAGCTAAAGTATTGTAAATACGCCAATCACCACTCTGTAAAATCTCACAAATAAGTGTTCTGTGTCTAGCTAAATGATTGTAAATGGACCAATCAGCACTCTGCAAAATGGACCAATCAGCAGGATGTGAGTGGGGCCAAATAAAGGAATAAAAGCTGGCCACCGCACCCCAGAGTGGCAACCCACACAGGTCCCTTTCCATGCTGTGGAAGCTTTGTTCTTTCACTCTTCACAATAAACCTTGCTGCTGCTCACTCTTTGGGTCCACACCAACTTTAAAAGCTGCAATATTGGCCATGAATATCTGTGGCTTCATTCTTGAAGTCAGCAAGACCAGGAACCCACCAGGAGGAATAAACTCTGGACGCATCTGAACATCTGAAGGAATAAACTCCAGACACACCATCTTTAAGAGCTGTAACACTCAACATGAAGGTCCAAGGCTTCACTCTTGAAGTCAGAAAGACCAAGAATGCACCAGAAGGAAGCAACTCTGGAAACAATATGCCAAACTCAGTGTTTCAAGGCTATAATCACAACACTTTGGGAGACCAAGGAAGGAGGACACTTAAACCTCAGAGTCTGAGACCAGCCTGAACAATATATCCAAAGCATTGTCCTTACCACACACACACAGACACAAAATTGGGGCACAGTAGTGTGTGTCTATAATTCTATCTACTTGGGAGGCTGAAATGGAAGTCACATATTTGAACCCAGGAGTTCAAGGCTGCAGTGAGCTACGATGGTGCCACTGTAGTCCAGGCTGGACAACAGAGTAAGACCCTGGGTCTTAAAAAAAAAAAAAAAAAAAAAAAAAGGGATAAGTGCTTGAACTGAAGGATAAGCTATTTATTCTTTATATATTTGTTGATTTTGATTTGGAGTCTCACTCTGTCACTCAGGCTAGAGTGCATGGTGCAATATCAGCTCACTTTAGCCTCAGGCCTACAGGGTCAAAAAATTCTCCTGCCTGAACTTCCCAATTAACTATAACATACTACAAGCATGGACCACCAAGCCCAGCTAATTTTTTTATTTCAGGTAGAAATGGGGATTCATGGTGTTGGCCAGGTTGGTCTCGAACTCCTGCAAGACTAGGCCTCCCAAAGTGCTGGAATTAAAGAACTGAGCCATCACATCTGCACAGTAACATACACAAGACTAGGGAGTTTTATCTTTTCACTTCATCCTCACAATGTTATGTTATAGGTGAATGAAAACACAACTTCATAACATGAAGAACTCACTTGAAAATCAAAGTTGGTAACTTCTCTCTTTAAAATTGTTTCCACACTTATCTTCTAAAAATTGATGATCTTGTCAAAACTTTACCAAGAAAATACTTCCTCCTTGCAGATTGGTGTGTTAATTGTAAGAATTATGGACTGTAAAACTTCTGGAACTTCATGTGTTTCATTTCTTTAGGGTGTATAATCAGTAAAGCAGAGAAACCCAGTCTCTACTAAAAAAAAAAAAAAAAAAGCCAGGCATGGTGGTGCATGCCTCTAATCCCAGCTACTTGGGAGGCTGAGGCAGGAGAATTGCTTCAACACAGGAGGTGGATGTTGCCATGAGCTGAGAAGGTGCCATTTCACTCCAACCTGAGCAACAAGAGTGAGACTGCATCTCAAAAAAAAAAAAAAAAAAAAGGAAAAGAAAATAATATTTTAATTGCTTATGTTTTCAAAGAAAGATGATATTAAAGGCTGAAGAAAAGGCTGGGCACAGTGGCTCACTCCTGTACTCCCAGTACTTTGGGAGACTGAGGTGGGTGGATCACCTGATGTCAGGAGTTCAAGACCAGCCTGGGAAACATCTTGAAGTTCCATCTCTACTAAAAATACAAAAAATTAGCCAAACATGATGGTGGATGTCTGTAATCCCAGCTGCTCAGGGGGCTGAGGCAGGAGAATCAATTGAACTGGGAGGCAGAGGTTGCAGTGAGCCAAGATCATGCCATTATACTCCAGCCTGGGCAACAGAAAAAGATTCCATCTCAAAAAAAAAAGAAAAAAAAGTCAAGGTGTTAGATGCACAATCTATGTTCTTCGAGGCACAAAGTAGGAGTTGAGCTTTCTTGAGTGCATGAGATCCAGTAAGCCAGGAGGAAACAGTTTTGGAAGTGCTTCAGTGTCTATTTAAATCCCTCTTTTATCGTGGCGGTCCTAGGAGGGTTATGAATGCAAGTCTATGTTAGAATCCAGAGATAGGCAAGCTAGGAATCATTTCTTGGAGAAGCAGCTGTAACAGGTGGGGTGCTACATATGTGATTTAACACTTCAGTCCTCTGAGAGAAGCTGTGAAATAATAATTCCCTATTCATTCTGTGGCACTGTGTCAGACATAAACTCTAGAAAAAAATTATGATTCAGTTTTTCTTACCTCTTTTTAAGTGAGCATTTTCATAATCCTGTGTGTGCAAGAGCATCTCAACTAGTTTCTGAGTTCATCTCACAGGGAATTGATGAGGGTGTGGCCTTTTATTTGCTGCATTTGTGGGTGGAGGAACAAATTAGAGCCTCCTATTTTATCACCTTGATGGAGTTATTCTTTTTTTTTTTTTTTACTTATTTTAAAAATTTGTATGTAACATTTGTAGATAATTTTGGTGATATCATGTGATATTACGTGATATTTTGATACAAGCAATGTGTACTGGTAAGGATGAGATCAAAGAGGGGAAGGGGGTGGGTTAAATTATGGTTGCTTAGACGGAATACAATATAGTGTTCAGTAGCCCAGGATGATTACACTTAATAATGACTTATTGCATATCTGAAAAGAATTAAAAGAGTGAAGGTGGAATGTCACTCATACCAATAAGTGATATGCCAGACTCAGTGGCTCACAGCTATAATCACAACAGATTGGGAGGCCAAGTAAGGAGGATCATTTAAGCCTGGAAGACCAGCCTGAACAATATATGGAAGCATTGTCCCTACCACACACACACACAAACACAAGAGCTGAGCATGGTGGTGTGTGTCTGTAATTCCAGCTAAGTGGGATTTTTACTTTACCTATCCTTAATTGCATAATCATCATCTCTTGACAACATATGGTCATTTCTCCAGGAAGTGATAGGCTTCTGGAGTGGAGGGCCTCCATAATTCTCTCTTCCATTAAATTTAAAACTAAATTGATGGAACGTAATGTAAAGACACCAAATCTGAAACACTATTTTCTCTTCTCTCAAACAACTTCTTAAAATTATTTCTTCTATGTCTCTATTCTTTTTTCCCTAAATTACTAGAAAATCATGGCACTGTGAATATTTCTTATGGCTTTGGATAATCCCATGGCTCCCGCAAGGCCAGTTATAAAAAAGCTGAAGGCAGACATAAATTCTTTGGTAAAAGTTCATTTGTAATAGTTAATTACTACTTAGTTATTATTTTCCTTTTTATATGAATTACTATTGACTACTAATGACACATGAAAAAATGTAAAACCATCAAACTCTTCACTGATTGTCAAATTTACATACATTGTCATTTCTCAGCTGAAGAAGGTAAATTTTCCCATGTTGTTCAATCCATCTCACACACACAAATACTGCTACCTTTGAATGACTGCATGCTAAACTTTTACATAAAAGTTCTCCTTTATCTCTAAGCAGTTGGCTCTATCACAAATGTTGACAAATTAAAATATACTAGTGAATATTTTCTAATGATGACCAAGATTTACTTATACTGCAATAAGCAATAGTGTAAAAGGGGTCATAACAACAGTGTTGTTATTTCAAAATAGAAAAAATTCTCCTTTAATATACTCTTCACGGGCTATTACTTAGTGTTCCATCTTTCACTTATGATATATTCGATATATTCACCAGCTAATTTTCCTATGGAAATGTGTTGACTTGTGTATCCTGAATTCACTAAATACCTAACTTCACTGATACTCTACACATGAAATGTAAAATTAAAAATAGCAGTTTTCAATTTCCTCCATATTAGGATGGAGGAGTAAGTAACAATTTTATTTTGTTCTGCTAAAGTCATCGCTAAGAACTTTTATTTATTGTCTTGCTTTGTTCTGTTCAGTCTTCAATCTTACAATTCTCCTTCTCAAAAATATTATTTATATTCAATCCTACTGCTCAACTCATGTTGCTTAGTTCTAAATTCTCTCCTCAAATAATTTCAAATCTTACACTATGGTCTTCTGTTAATGTTTAAACATTCAGGTACAATCTGAATTATTGATTTACATTCCCTTACATTTCACAACTCTGCACTTCCGTGATATCCACTTAATTTAAGAATATTGGACTCCTTCATGTTTACCTTTGAAGCCTTAAATTTATTTTTAAATAATATTTAAGCCCAGTGCCTCTTTTTCTGCTAAATGCTGTTGTAGTTCTTTTTAATCTTTACATAAGCAGTAAAAATGCCTTGTGCATAAGAATTATTGAGGTCTCAGAACCAAGATGGCCAGGTGCACTGGCTTAAACTGTGAGCCAGTGTGGAAAGCTGAGGCACCTGGACTGCTTGAGCCCAAGTCTTTAATGTCAGTTTTGGCAATGTGGTGAGATCCTCTCTCTACAAAAATATAGGGAAAAAATTTAGCTATACGTGGTGATGCATGCCTGTAGTTGCAGCAACTGAGGAAGCTGAAACAGGAGAATTGCTTGGGTCCAGGAATTTGAGGCTGTAGTAAGCCATCATCTCACCTATGCACTCTGACCTGGGAAGAGTAAGACTCCAACCCAACAAAGAAACTGAACAGACAATTTTTAGTATGGGACACCAGGGGACCACTAGCAGGGGACCTAGGAAATGGAAGAATTCATTACATGAATAAGTCTACCATCAAAGAATACTGCTAGGAACTTTTAGACAAATTAAGGGGAATTCTCTAGCAAACAGGATTAATGTTGGCTTCACTCTAATCACTTCTTTGAACTGCAATGAGAAGATCAAGTATTTCTTCACCAAAAATCTGAAAGGTACCTAGTGAGATAGAAACTATAACAAAAGGTATCGATCTGTAATTATGCCCATGCTTGTGTCACTTCTCTTTTGTTCGAAGAACTTAATTTAAGCATCCAGGTAAAATAGCTTATTTTTGTCAGACAAAAAAATATGGTCTTTCTTTCAGGTAGTATTTACCTTGGCCTCCCATCCAACTATTGGTTCTTGCCACAGCAGAAGGAGCAGATTTTTTAGAAGGAGGACCTGCTCTTCTTGAAGATGGAACTCTTTTAACTGGAATGTGTCCCCTGGAAGAACTCATGTTGAGATCAACAGTGTATCCACCATCATCTGTATTTCAAACAAAATCTTTTTAGATGACTAACATCACTGTTTCTTAAATGGCTAAGTTTTAATTATTTATAAAGATTTTCTACATATTATAATCTTGCAAATTCACATTTGTCTAAAGTAATAAAGTTAACATTTCTAAATGAAAGAAGTACAATTCAAGCAATAAAAGTCCATTTAGAAAATCTAGTAAGAAACTTAAGAATCATAATATGTTGGTGAGAGAGAGAGATGTGGGAAAAGTGGAGAGTGAACAAGGAGCAGAAATCTATCAGTAAAATATCTAAGTATAATATAAATAAAATATTAAAAGAAAAATGATAAATGACTGTTTTTAACATTCTGTTATGAGGAAAAATTTTCAAAGCAAATCATAAAGATAAACTAAATTCCATTCGAAGAAACTCAAATATTTACAAACTCAAAAGGTGACACATCAGGAAAATACATCATCTCTAAAATTTGTTAACATAATATTGAATTCTTACAAATCCCTTATAAAATGCCAATTTTCAGATTAGACTATGCTAAATTGTAATAATCTTTAAGAATTGCATATGAAATAATATTATATATATATGTGTATATATATATATATATATATATATATACACACACACAAAAATGTAGATATATGCCAATTGCCAGGCGGTGTTACAGGTTAGAATACGCACATTCTTATACAAGGCAGAGTATAATTGAACCTCACCCTCGAGATCAATGGAGATGAAATAATCACAAAGCTGTGTATCTTAAAATGGAGGAAACACTGCAATTTCAACTTTAAAAAAATCTCCAATTAATAAAAAATCTGGTTATTAAAACTCAAAATTAAATGGCTTATTTTTGAAGGTTGGTTAATAGATAATACAAGTTAACCAATGGGTTTATTTATTTGTTTATTTATTTAGATAGACTCTTGCCCTATCCCCCAGGCTGGAGTGCTATGGCATGATCTTGGCTCACTGCAGCTTCCAACTCCACATTTCCAGTATTCTTCTGCCTCAGCCTCCCAAGTACCTGGGAGTAGAGCTGCAAGCCACCATGCCAGGCTAATTTTTTGTATCTTTAGGAGAGACAGGTTTTCACCATGTTGGCCAGGCTTGTGTGGAACTCCTGACCTCGTGGTCCATCTGCCCCATATTTCCCAAGTGCTGAGATGACAGGCATGAGCCACCTCACCCAGCCCATGATATAGATAGATAGATAGATAGATAGATAGATAGATAGATAGATAGAGATATATATAGATATATAGATATATTTATATATCTATACATATTATATATGTATAATACATGATGTGATTTTCTTTTTCATGTAAAAATTGACCCCTTATTTCTATTGTGTAAATCACTACTAAATATCATTTTCAGTGACTCATTCTCCAGCAAAGAAAGATACATACATATCTGTGAAGCAGCAGTTCTTAGACCTTTCCAGAGTCACAAACTGTTTTCAGAAATTAAAGTTCTACATTTCTTAAACTGAAAATGCTTTACGGCAGGCTGATGTACACACTCTCTATATCAAAATTACAAAGGAATTGACTTGCACAGATGTTTGCACATGAATACACACAAAAAAACAAATATTGCAAAATCAATCTTAAGTACTGAGTTACTTTTTCTCATTTGAAAGTTTTAAATATTCCATTGTATTTTGATGATAAAACTGATATGAAGTTCTGGGCCCCAGAGTAGAAAATGCTAAAGTATAATGAATATAAATGAGTTCTGCAGAAAACCGGTTTACAGGCAATCAGCATTCATAAAATCAATTCAGTCTGAAATTTGTGTTATTTCAATGCAAAAGTTATTACAATTTTAAAATGAATTTTAGACATTAATTCAATTATTCTTATAATACACCTTTACTAGTTAGAAATAAATCAATAATAAATTTTCTGTTTATAAAGATAATAAATAAAATTGAGAAATTTTGATACCTTCAAACTTATTTTCTTTCAGTCCTATGGTTCCATCTTTATATTTTAAAACATTACCCAAGTGCCCTTCATGTGAGGGAAGCCACCCTCTTGTTCCTCCACTACTTCCTCTTGCAGATCTCAGACTTCCTGTAGGGCTTCTGTTTCTTGAAGAGGGTGGTGGTCTATGCTAACCACCACTTTGAAAAGATGGTTTCTTGGCTTATTCTACTTTTATTGCTTTTCCATCCAAACACTACAAGTATTAAGGGTACTATCAATGACTTTGGCACATTTAACCTAAGCACATTTTACAAACATTTTTACATCAACTACAGTTTGTAGTTAATTAGGTGATAGGGAGATATTGGAAGAAGTGTTTTTGAAGTCATGTGTCTTTTTTTTTTTTAATTATACTTTAAGTTTTAGGATGCAAGTACGCAGCGTGCAGCTTTGTTACCTATGTATACATGTGCCATGTTGGTGTGCTGCACCCATTAACTCTTCATTTAACATTAGGTATATCTCCTGATGCTATCCCTCTCCCCCTTCCCCTACTCCACAACAGGCCCAGGTGTGTGATGTTCCCCTTCCTGTGTCCAAGTGTTCTCATTGTTCAATTCCCACCTATGACGGAGAACAGGCACTGTTTGGTTTTTTGACTTTGTGATAGTTTGCTGAGAATGATGGTTTCCAGCTTCATCCATGTCCCTATGAAGGACATGAACTCATCCTTTTCTATGGCTGCATAGTATTCCATGGTGTATATGGGCCACATTTTCTTAATCCAGTCTGTCATTGTTGGACATTTGGCTTGGTTCCAAGTCTTTGCTATTGTGAATAGTGCTGCAATAAACATATGTGTGCATATGTCTTTATAGCAGCATGTTATATAATCCTTTGGGTATATACCCAGTAATGGGATGGCTGGGTCAAATGGTATTTCTAGTTCTAGATCCCTGAGGAATCGCCACACTGACTTCCCCAATGTTTG
This sequence comes from Pongo pygmaeus, assembly GCF_028885625.2. NCBI lineage: Eukaryota > Metazoa > Chordata > Mammalia > Primates > Hominidae > Pongo > Pongo pygmaeus. Next base: position 15,102,150 of record NC_072397.2, on the reverse strand, counting down.
AACTAGTTTACAGTCCCACCAACAGTGTAAAAGTGTTCCTATTTCTCCACATCCTCCCAGCACCTGTTGTTTCCTGACTTTTTAATGATCTCCATTCTAACTGGTGTGAGATGGTATCTCATTGTGGTTTTGATTTGCATTTCTCTGATGAACAGTGATGATAAGCATTTTTTCTTGTGTCTGTTGGCTGCATAAATGTCTTCTTTTGAGAAGTATCTGTTCATATCCTTCACCCACTTTTTGATGGGGTTGTTTGTTTTATCTTGTAAATTTTTTGGAGTTCATTGCAGATTCTGGATATTAGCTCTTTATTGGATGAGTAGATTGCAAAAATTTTCTCCCATTCTGTATGTTGCCTGTTCACTCTGATGGTAGTTTCTTTCGCTGTGCAGAAGCTCTTTAGTTTAATTAGATCCCATTTGTCAATTTTGGCTTTTGTTGCCATTGCTTTTGGTGTTTTAGACATGAAGTCCTTGCCCATGCCTATGCCCTGAATAGTATTGCCTAGGTTTTCTTCTAGGGTTTTTATGGTTTTGGGTCTAACATTTAAGTCTTTAATCCATCTTGAATTAATTTTTGTAGAAGGTGTAAAGAAGGGATCTAGTTTCAGCTTTCTACATATGGCTAGCCAGTTTTCCCAGTACCATTTATTAAATAGGGAATCCTTTCCCCATTTCTTGTTTTTGTCAGTTTGTCAAAGATCAGATAGTTGTAGATATGTGGCACTATTTCTGAGGGCTCTGTTCTGTTCTATTGGTCTATATCAATTTTTTGGTACCAGTACCATGCTACTTTGGTTACTATAGCCTTGTAGTATAGTTTGAAGTCACACAGTGTGATGCCTCCTGCTTTGTTCTTTTGGCTTAGCACACAAAATCAATGTGCAAAAATCACAAGCATTCTTATACACCAATAACAGACAGAGAGCCAAATCATTAGTGAACTCCCATTCACAATTGCTTCAAAGAGAATAAAATACCTAGGAATCCAACTTACAAGGGACATGAAGGACCTCCTCAAGGAGAACTACAAACCACTGCTCAATGATATAAAAAAGGATACAAACAAATGGAAGGACATTCCATGCTCATGGGTAGGAAGAATCAATATCATGAAAATGGCCATACTGCCCAAGGTAATATGTAGATTCAGTGCCATCCCCATCAAGCTACCAATGACTTTCTTCACAGAACTGGAAAAAACTACTTTAAAGTTCATATGGAACTGAAAAAAGAGCCCGCATTGCCAAGTCAATCCTAAGCCAGATGTCACGAGTCTTTAAAAATGCTTTAATTGAGCAGAGACTAAACCCTTGGGGAGGTAATCTAGGAACATATTTGGAGGAAGAGAATTCCAGGCAGAGAAAATAACCATTGAAATAATTCTGACATTAGAATTAAGCAAATAGTCATACTCTCATCATGTAGCAAGATGAACAAAGGAAAATGCTTAAGTGAGATCAAAGACAAATCCTTTTGGTTTTATGCCCAGTATAATTCTGGCTACCAGGAGAACAAATTAAGCTAAAAGTGAGTATCAGAATCAAGAAAAGAGACCAAACAAATGATGATGCTTCAAGAAACATAATGGCAGAGGAGGTGATACAAGCAGTCTTTTCATGTGACTGTGTAAGTTGTGCTTTGCCAAATGTTACTTGGCTGACCTGACGGTGTAAGTAATATTCAGATAATGATGTTGAGTATGTAGGTGATTTTTTATTGTTACAACTTTCCTCGGAATTCCCTCCAGTATTTGATTTCACTCTTTTAACCAGAATTAAAATTATTTATGCCTAAGTGTTATATGGAGACCATTAGGTAGGTACCATGTAAAATTTCTTACTGTCCATCAAGTAATATAAAATTTACATGGGATAGAAAAGTATAATTTATACTTTGAAGTTAATATCTTATAATTTAATATATGTATAAATCCTATGTTATATAACTAATTTATAAATATGTGTTCCTAAACATGTACAATATATGTATCTGTATATTTTATAATATATATGTATTGCATATAGATGAAATTTATACACTATATATATTTTAATTCATGTATAGTATATGTCTATATGTATTTTTTATATGCTTTAAGTTCTGGGGTACATGTGCAGAACGTGCAGTTTTGTTACATTGGTATACGCCTGCCATGGTAGTTTGCTGCACCCATCAAATCATCATATACATTATATATTTCTCCTAAAGCTATCCCTCCACTAGCCCTCCACCCCCAACAGGCCCTGGTGTGTGATGTTCCCCTCCCTATGTCCATGTGTTCTCATTGTTCAACTACAAATTATGAGTAAGAACATGTGGTTTTTGGCTTTCTGTTCTTGTGTTATTTTGCTGAGGATGATGCTTTCCAGCTTCACCTATGTCCCTGCATCCTATTTTATGGCTGCTTAGTATTACATGGTGTATATGTGCCATATTTTCTTTATCCCGTCTATCATTGATGGACATCTGGGTTGGTTCTAAGTCTTTGCTATTGTGAACAATGCCTCAATAAACAGAAGTGTGCATGTGTCTTTATAGTAGAATGATTTATAATCCTTTGGGTATATAACCCAAAATGACATCACTGGGTCAAATGCTATTTCTGGTTTAGATCCTTAAGGAATCATCAGACTGTATTCCACAATGGTTGAAGTAATTTACACTCCTGCCAACAGTGTAAAAGCATTCCTATTTCTCCCATCCTCTCCAGCATCTGTTGTTTCCTGACTTTTTAATGATCGCCATTCTAATTGGCATGAGATGGTATCTCATTGTGGTTTTGATTTGCGTTTCTCTAATGACCAGTGATGATGAATTTTTTCCACATGTTTGTTGGCTGCATAAATATCTTCTTTTGAGAAGGGGCTGTTCATATCCTTCACTCAGTTTTTGATGGGTTGGTTTAGTTTTTTTCTGGTAAATTTGTTTAAGTTCTTTGTAGATTGTGGATATTGGTCTGTTGTCAGATGGATACATTGTCCATTGTCAGATGGTAGTTTTATGGGGATAGCTTTGAATCTATAAATTGCTTTGCACAGTAGGGCCATTTTCACAATATTGATTCTTCCTATAACGAGCATGGAATGTTTTTCCTTGTATTTCTGTCCTCTCTTATTTCCTTGACCTGTGGTTTGTAGTTTTTGAAAAGTTCCTTAACATCCTTTGTGAGTTGTATACCTAGGTATTTTATTCTCTTAGTAGCAACTGTGTATGTGAGATCACCCATGATTTGGCTCTCTGCTTGTCTGCTATTGGTGTATAGGAAAGCTTGTGATTTTTGCACATTGATTTTGTGTCTTGAGACTTTCCTGAGTTGCTTATAAGCTTAAGGAGATTTTGAGCTGAGACAGTGGGGTTGTCTACATATACAACCTTGAGATCTGCAAACAGAGACAATTTCACTTCCCCTTTTTCTATTTCAATACACTTCATTTCTTTCTCCTGCCTGATTGCCCTTGTCAAAACTTCCAAAACTTTGGTGAATAGCAGTGGTGGAAAAGGGGGTATCCTTGTCTTGTGCAGGTTTTTAAAGTGAAAGCTTCCAGGTTCTTCCAGGCTGTGGTTTTGTCATAAGTAGCTGTTATTATTTTGAAATATGTTCCATCAATACCCAGTTTATTGAGAGTTTTTGTCATGAAGTTGTGTTGAATTTTGTCAAAGGGCTTTTCTGGATCTATTGAGATAATCATGTGGTTTTTGTCATTGATTCTGTTTATGTGATGGATTATGTTTATTAATTTGTGTATGTTGAATCTGCCTTACATCCCAAGTATGAACCTGACTTCTTCATGGAGGACACACTTTTTGATGTGCTGCTGGATTGGGTTTGCCAGTGTTTCATTGATGATTTTTGCATTAATGTTCATCAGAGACATTGGCCTGAAATTTTCTTATTTTGCTGTGTCTCTGCCAGATGTTGATATCAGGATGATTCTGGCCTCATAAAATGAGTTAGGGTGGATTCCGTCTTTTTCTATTGTTTGGAATAGATTCAGAAGGAATGGTACCAACTCCTCTTTGTACCTCTGGTAGAATTCTTCTGTGAACCATCTACTCCTGGATTTTGTTGTTGTTGTTGTTGTTCATAGCTTACAAATTACTGCCTCAATTTCAGAACTTGTTATTGGTCTATTCAGAGATTCAATTTCTTCCTGGTTTAGACTTTGGAGGGTGTGGGCATCCAGGAATTTATCCATTTTTTCTAGATTTACTAGTTTATTTGCATAGAGGTGTTTATAGTATTCCCTGATGGTAGTTTGTATTTCTGTGGGATCAGTGGTGATATCCCCTTTATCATTTTTTATTGAGTCTATTTGATTCTCCTTTCTTTTTTTCTTCATTAGTCTGGCTAGTGTTCTATCTATTCTGTTGATCTTTTCCAAAAACCAGCTGCTGGATTCATTGATTTTTTTGAAGGGTTTTCATGTCTCTATCTCCTTCAGTTCTGCTCTGATCTTAGTTATTTTTGTCTTCTCGTAGCTTTTGAATTTGTTTGCTTTTGCTTTTCTGGTTCTCTAGTTATTTTAATGTTGATGGTAGTGTGCCAATTTTAGATGTTTCCTACTTTCTTTTTTGAATATTAAGTGCTACATATTTCCCTCAAAACACTGCTTTAAATGTTTCCCAGAGATTCTGGTATGCTGTATCTTTGTTCTCATTGGTTACAAAGAACATCTTTATTTCTGCCTTCATTTCATTATGTACCCAGTAGTCATTCAAGAGCAGGTTGTTCAGTTTCCACATAGTTGTGCAGTTTTGAGAGAATTTTTAAATACTTAGTTCTAGTTTGATTGCACTGTGGCCTGGGAGACTGTTTATTATGATTTCTGTTCTTTTGCATTTGCCAAGGAGTATTTTACTTCCAATTATGCAGTCAATTTTAGAACAAGTGCTTTTACTCTGAGTGTAATTCCGGCTACTGGGAGAACAAACTGTAAGCTGCAAGTAGGTATCAGAATCAAGCAGAGAGACTAAACTAATGATGATTGCTTCAACAAATGTAATGAGTATGTAGGTGATTTTTTATTGTTTAGAACCTTCCTCTAATTTCTTTCTAGTATTTGATTTTACTGTTTTAACCAGAATTAGAATTATTTATGCCTAAGTGTTATATGGAACTCTTGAAGTATGTACCATGTAATATTTATTACTGTACATCAAGTAATATGAAATGTACATGTGATAGAAAAGTATAATTTATACTTATAATTTAATCTTTTAATTTAATATGTGTATAAACCATATAAGCTATATAACTAATTTATAGATATAAGTATTCATAAACATATACAAGATATGTATCTGTGTATTTTATAATTTATATATGTATTGCATACATATGTAATTTACGCATTATACATTGTAATCCATGTATACTACATGTCTGTAAGTATTCTAATATATATGGTTAACTTTGTTTCCAACCATTCAGGTACAGCAAAGTCGTCCTGTTCTTTGCCTCTTCGGCAGTCACTGGGAACTGGTAGGCCTGGTCAGTTTTACCTCAGAAGCATGTTATGACCCTGTTCTTGTCATCAGGACAGCCCAATACATATCTTGAATGAGATGGCTTATCAAGGCATCCCAGAAACCACTGGGTCCCATTTTTTTCTTTACCCTGCAATTTTTCTCCAGGAGTAGAAGATAGTCCACAAAACACACTTTGCTCTAACACAGGCTCTGTCACTTTGATCTTTCATGGATTCTGAGAACAAACATGTAGGAGAAGATTAAGCACTTCCTCAGTTAACAGAAGGCACTGAGACCTTCATTCAATGTTTTTTTAGTTCTAATAATAGAGACTTGTTTTATGCCAATAGACCATTACACTTTCAAAGTGGTCACCTCTCCTCAGCTAGCAAATTCCCAGTGGTATGATCCTGTATCTCTCCTGTTGCCAAACCGTGGGATCATCCTGATACAGCTGAATGCTGGCATACCCCAGAAATGGAAAAATCTTAATATTTCTTTTTTTCTGGACCCCAGAACTCCCAAACAGCTATTAAACCTATACCCTGGAATTTTCTTCAGAAAAATACAATGAATTATAAATATTAAGCTGTGAATGATTCAGCAAGATTCTAGATTAATACATTAGCTAGTATAATTAGGCATCATACTCTACAGTTAGTTAATGCTTGTGGATTCTGGTTAGTCTTTTCAAGTGGGATATATGGATCTCAAGTTCCTGTTAAGAGGGATACTCGTCAGTCTCAAGTTCAATTTATTAATGTTCCATCTCATAGACAACTTGTAGCTAGACCTTGGCTAGAAATTACCCTTGAAGTTGAAGCTTGAAAACAATTTTTATCTTATAAAGCAGGAAGAGTGATGCAGATTCAATCCAGTGAAGAGAGTAATAGAAAACAAATGTATCATGTAGCTCATAGAGTTAACCCGGGTACTAAACCAGTAACTTACAACTAGATTCCACTGGTACCTTTCATAGTTAATACAGTTGAACTATGGGCTGATTCATCCCTCAGTGAAGATGGATCTCAGCATCCTACAGTAACTCTTACTGTTGAAACATGGTGTCAGCTAGTTTTGAATGTACTTCGATCCTCAAGAAACTACAGAAAGCTCAGATGGATACTGGATTCTCACTGAACCTGAGTCAACTGAGTTCTGGATTTCTTCTATACGGCATACTCTTCATGTGCCAAGTCAAAAGGTGACAATATTAGGGCTTGGGTGCAACAGAAAACCGGTATGATCAGGCCCTCAAATCAAATGGATAGATGTAGTCCATTTAGTAAACATGAGGCTATTATTCTCAAACCCCTGATGCAGACATGGATCTTAAAACATCCTATTATGAATATAATTGAGCCCTTACTTCACTCCAAAGTTGACATGATCAGACCCTAAAGTCAGCCTAAAACAGCCATAGTCCAAACTTGGATCCAGCCAGAAACTCAATCAGGAAGACTCTTGATTCACCTGAAAACTGATACGATTAAACCATTGTTACAAACTGAAACTGAAAGAATGAGACCCAGCATTCAGCATAAATTTAAAATATTGAGGCCCAGAACTCAGACTGAAGAATGGAAAGAGAAACATTGGACCCAATCAGAAGTAGATCCAGTTAGGTACTGGTCCCAAACTGGGATGGAGACAGTGGTACCTGGGCCCCAGCCTGGAGGTGATAGATCCAGACCCTGAAATCATACTGAAGCTGATATCATCAAACTTTGGTTTCAGTCTCAATCAGAGACAGCCACACAGTGGAGAGAACCAGTAACTCTGACAGATCACCATTGGATACAGTCTGAAACTGAAATAGTGATGTTGTGTAACCAATCTGTGGCTGATAAGTTAAAAGACTGGATACAAAATGAAGCTTATGCATTTAGACTCTGGGGCAAGTTTGAAAGTGTTAAAGTCAGACTGTGGACCCAAGCTGAAGATGATACTTTGAGACCCTGGAATCAGAAAGACATTGGTGTAATCGACCCCTGGGTACAAAGTAAAGTTACTGTATTAACACAATGGATGCAGGTTGTATCTCAAGAATTACATCCATGGATACAATCTAAAACTCACACAGTCCCACTGTGGACCCAGAATGAAACTGCAATAGTAAACTCTTGGACCAAGATGTTAGCAGATACACTGGCAACATGGACAAAGGCTGAGTTTCAAGGATAAACATCCTGAAGACAGTCTTAAACTGATCCAATCATATTGTGAATTATTGCCAAATCTTCAACAGTGAATCTCTGGACACATTCTGTATCCAATGTAGTCACATGTTGGAACCAAGAAGAATTTCCAGCCTTATTTCCCTTGACAGAGTCATATAGCTAAGACAGTCACACCATGGATCCAGGATAGATTCCCAACAATGAATCCCTGGGCAAAAACTATAGCTGAAACTGTTATACAATTGACCCTTGAGGAAATGTCACCAATAAATCCATGGACAAAATTGCAGCCTGAATATCTAGAAGGAAATACCTGACTCCCATCTGAATTTAATCCAGTCTCATTGTGGACCATGGCTTATTTTCCAGCAGTAAATTACTGGATACAGTTTGATGAAGAAATAACACTATGAATCCAGGTTGAGTCTCCAGCAGTACATTTCTGGAAACAGTTGGAAATTGATATAATCCCACTAGGAACACATGCTGAATCACTAGTGATGAATTCATGAATAAACTCTATCTGATATGATCACAATGTGTATCCAGGCTGAATCACTATTATTAAATCCTTGGACACAGTCTGAAACTGATATAGTCACAACATGGATTCTGGTTGAAACTCTAGGAGTAAGTCCCTGGGCACCTGATATATTCCTACCATGTACCCATGCTGAACATCCACAAATATCTTAGACTCAATCATGGATTCTGGCTGAAACTACAGCAATGAATCCCTGGAGATAGGCTACAGCTGATATGGTCCTATCAGGGGAATTTCAGCCAGATATCAGGTGAAATTCACCCCCAATATTTCACGTAGCTTCTTTTCTACTTTCCCTAAGTGTCGGCCGCTCTGAGAAATAAAGAGACAGAGTACAAAAGAGAGAAATTTTAAAGCTGGGTGTCCAGGGGAGACATCACATGACGGCAGGTTCCGTGATGCCCCCTGAGCCATAAAACCAGCAAGTTTTTATTAGTGATGTTCAAAAGGGGAGGGAGTGTATGAATAGCCTGTGGGTCACAGAGATCCCATGCTTCACAAGGTAATAGAATATCACAAGGCAAATGGAGGCTGGGCAAGATCACAGGACCAGAGGACCAGGACAAAATTAAAACTGCTAATGAAGTTTCTGGCACATGTTGTCATTGATAACATCTTATCAGGAGACAGGGTTTGAGAGCAGACAACCGGTCTGACCAAAATTTATAAGGCAGGAATTTACTCTTCCTAATAAGCCTGGGAGAACTGTGGGAGACTGGGGTTTATTTCATCCCTACAGCTTTGATTGTAAAAGACGGCCACCCCACGAAGTGGCCATTTTAGAGGCCTACCCTCAGGGACTAATACTCTTTCTCAGGGATGTTCCTTGCTGAGAAAAAGAATTCAGCGATATTTCTCCCATTTGCTTTTGAAAGAAGAGAAATATGGCACTGTTCTGCCCAGCTGACCGGCAGTCAGAGTTTAAGGTTATCTCTCTTGTTCCCTGAACATTGCTGTTATCCTGTTCTTTTTTCAAGGTGCCCAGATTTCATATTGTTCAAACACACCTGATCTACAAAAAATCTATACAGTTAATGCAAACATCACAGGGTCCTGAAGCAACATACATCCTCCTCAGCTTATGAAGATGACAGGATTAAGAGATTAAAGTAAAGACAGACATAGGAAATCACAAGGTTATTGACTGGGGAAGTGATAAGTGTCCATGAAATCCTCACAATTTATGTTCAGAGATTGCAGTAAAGACAGGCGTAAGAAATTATAAAAGTATTAATTTGGGGAACTAATAAATGTCCATGAAATCTTCACAATTTATCTTCTCCTGCCATGGCTTTAGCTGGTCCCTCCATTCGGGGTTCCTGACTTCCCACAACAGTCTTACCAAGGAATCAGGCTGAATTTATAGAAGGAAATGCATGGACACAGTCTGAAATGTATACAGTCAGAGAGTTGATCCTGAATGATTCTCTAGCAGTAAATTCATGGACACAGACAATAGCTGATGCAAACAAGCTGTGGACAAACTGTGAATTTCCAGCCATAAATCTCTATACAAAGTTTCTAGGTGATAGTACTATACCATGGATTCAGGATGCCTCTCCAGCAATGAATCCATTTACACAGTATCTATCTTATACAATCAAACCATGGGACCAAGATGAATTTTCAGCAGTAAATCTCTGTACACTACCTGAATTTGATAACATTATCCTGTGGATACAAGCTGAGTCTCCAACAGTAAATCTGTGCATAGAGGATGTTACTTCCACAGTCACACCATGGGCCTAGGCTGTATCTCCAGCAGAAATTCCATGGACACAGAGTATACCTTCAATAGTCAAACCTTGGACCCAGGTTGAATGTCTATCAGTGAATACCTGGACAACCTCCATAGCTGACAGCATCACACTATGGAAAGGGGCTGAATTAACAGCAGGATTTCTACGAATACTGCCTTGGGCTGCTACTGTCACACTACAGGTACAGTCTGAATCTCCAGCAGGAAATCTTTGGACACAGCCTTTGTATGATACAGACACACTATGGCCTCAGGCTGAACCTCCAGTAGTATTTTACTGGACAGAACCCGCAGCTGATACACACATTTCATGAACTCAGTTTGAATTTTTAACAGGAAAGCCTTGGATCAACTCTGTATCTTATACACTCATAGTGTGGACCCAGGCTGAGTCTTCAGCAGTAAAGAAATTTGACACAGGCAATAGCTTATACAATCAAACTATGGAACCAAGTCAAATCACCTGCCATAAATCTCTGGAAACAATATGAAACTGATATCTTCACACAGTGGACCAAGACTGAATGTCCAAAAGTAAATGAGTGGACACAGCCTCTACCTGTTACAGTTGTACCACAGAACCAAGCTGAACCTGTACTAGTAAGTCCCTCCACAAAGCTTGAAACAGAAATTGTCTTACTGTGGACTCAGGCTGATTCTACAATCAATAATCTCTGTACATATACTCAACTGATAGATTGAAACCATTGGCTAAGAATGTTTATGTAGTAGTAAATCCATGGAGCCAGTCTAAAACTGAGAAAGTCACATCATGGACCCAGGATCTGTTGCCAGTAGTAAGTCACTTAACAGTGGCTGTAACTGGTATAGTCACACTGCAGTACATGGTTGTATTTCTAATAATAATTCCCAGCAGAGAGGTTCTAGCTGATACAGTCATAACATGGACACAGACAAAATCTCCAGCAATACATTTCTGGTTACCACCTGTACCTGATACAGTCACACTATGGACCTAAACAAAATATCTAAGTAATCACTTAGAATGAGGCTGAATTTCCAGCTGTAAATCCCATGATGCAGTCTAAGTCTCTAATTGTAAATATCCGGACAGAGTCCAAATCTCCAGCCCCAAGTCCTCTGTTACAGGATGAGACTATTGATAGAGTCATACCATGGACCCAGACTGAATTTTTGGCAGTAAATCCATGGACCAAGCCTGTTGCTGATACACTCACACTGTGTACACAGCCTGTAACTCCACCATTAATCTTCTTTTCACAAAGTTTACATGCTACACTGAAAACAGGGCATCAAACTGAATGTCTACCCATAAATACCTCAACAGAAGCTGTAGCTTCCAAAATTATACTCTGGACCAAGGCTGAATTTCCAGCAATAAATCCCTGGATACAGCCTGTTTTTTATACAGCTACAATTTGGGCACAGCCTGTATCTGCAACAGTAAAGGCCTGGGCACAGCCTTCACCTAATATGACCAGATTATGGTCCCAATCTGAATCTGCAGCACTAATTATGTGGATACTGCCTGTATCTGACACATACATAGGATTGATCCAATTTGAATCTTCAGCAGTAAACCCCTGATTACTGCCTATATCTAATACATTATCATTGTGGACCCAGCCTGTATCTCTAGCAGTCAATCATGGATAGAGGCAATAGTTTCCAAGTCATCCCATGGACCAAAGCTTTACTTCTAGCAACAAATCCCTGGCCGCATCCTGTATCTGATTTAGTTGCACTGTGGACCCAGGCTGAATCTTCTGCAGTCATCACCTCCACACAGCCAGTATCTGACAAAATTATACTGTGGCTGTAGGCCCAGTCTCCAGTAGGCGTTACCTGGACACAGACTGTATCTGATATACTTATATCATGGAACGATGATGAATCTTCAGCAGAAAATCCAGAGGCATGGGCTGTAGTTTCCTCAGTGTTACCATGGACCCAGGATATCCCTTCAGCAGAAAAAACCTGGACACTACCTGTGTCTGAATCAATCACCCCATGATCCCAGTCTGAGTCTCCAGTGGTAAACACATGGACAGAGGCTGCAGCTTCGACAGACACAAAGTGGACTTACGATGATTTTCCTGACGCAAATTCTTATACACGGAGTGATATGGGCTCATTTTGGACAATGCTTAAAACTGAAGCTAAGAAACTCTGGGCACTGCCTGAAGCTAAATTATTTATAGAATTTCATTACTGCCTCAGCCTGATACCATACAACTTTTAATCCAAGATGAAAATCAAGCTTCAATTTTTTGGACACATCATGAAATTGAAAATATCAATGAATAGACCTTGCCTGAATTTGGAACACTTATATCCTGGATAGTGCCTATGCCTCAGGCAGCAAAACCATGGTCCAAACCTGAAGCTTTAGTTACATAACTTTGTTTAAAACTGGAACAGAAAAAATAAAACCTTGGGCTCAGCCAGAATTTCAAACAATGAGCACATTTACTCCCTTTGGACTTGGTAAAATAGAATCCTGGGCCAAACAGAGAACTACAACATTTATGACATGGATCCAATGTGAAACTGATGCCTCCTTCCTTTGAACCCAATCTGAAGTAGATACAATGAGATCCCAGATCATTTCTGAAGCTGATACAGTAAAACTATGGATCTAGACTGAAGCAGGCACAATCTACTCCTGGACTCAAGGTAAAACTAATACAATCCTTGTCTGATACACTACTGCATCAGGCTGAAATGTAGGCCCCAAAACGCTTGAACATACCTGATATTAATACTGCAAGTGCTTGGTTTCAGATCCAAAACTATGTAAGAAGAAATTGTACTCAACCTTATTCTCAAAGAGTTACTACCTGGATGCAGCCAGAATGGCAAATAATCCACCCATTAAACCAATCTGAAAAGAATGCAGTAATACCCTGACCCAGTCTGAAGGTGGTGTTATCAAAACCTGGATCAATGTTGAAACTAATACAGTCAGACACTGGACATATTCTGAAACTGATAAAATAGAACAATGGACTGAGCCTGAATCTCAAGCAATTAGGACCTGACCTGAGGCAGGTATGTTGACATGTTGGTCCCCAACTCAAAGCGCTGCAGTTTGGACCTGGACCAAACTTTAATCTCAAATGACACACTTCTGGACCCAGAATCAAGTTAGCATAAATAACTCTTGGACTCAGCATGTATCTGCTACAATTAGATAATAGACTTATTCTGAAATTCATCCCTGGACCCACAGTGAAGACAATACAGTGATAAGATACTGGTTCCAGACTCGAATTCAATAAGATCCTGGAGCCGACCTGAAACAAGTATTCCAAATTTGGACTGTAAGCCAAGAAATAAAACCCTGAAACATGACTGAAATTGATACAGTCACATCTTGCTTACAGACTCAATGTGATACAGTTAGACCCTTTCAGATTAATCCTGAAAGTCAGCTTCTCTCTCCCTGGCCCCAGACTGAAGTTGGTATATTTTGGCCCTAGACTCAGCAAAGAGCTGCTACGTATCAAACCCAGACCCACCTGAAACCCAAGCAGTGAGATACTGGATCAAGCAGGAAACTGATATAGTCAGATCTTCATTTTACATTCAAATGAATAAAGGCAGATCATGGGCTTATTCAAAATCTCAAAGAGTCAGTCCCTGGATCCAGCTGGAAGTTGATATAATTCCATCTTTTATCCAGTCTGAAACCTTGCTGCTAAGATTCTGGCCCAAGGTTCCATCTCCGGTAGTCAAAACATGGACCTTGCTTATGGGAAGAACACTCATCTCTTGGATACTGCCTGTAACCACAGCAGACATCCACTGGATCCAGTCTGAAGTGATATTATTGAATCCTTTGCTGTTTTTAAAGTGGGAAAAGTAAGAACATGGATCCAGCCTGAAACATAAATACTAAGACCCAGAAACCATTATAAGGCTGATATAACTGCATCATTTTCTCCTTCTAAAAATGAGCCTAATGGAGAAACACTGTTAACGAGTCATTTTGGCTGCTTGTCTAAACGCGTACTCTTTTTGCCAGTAAAAACTGTTTCTTTCCCAGATCTGTATTTATCTCTTTGTTAACTGAGATAACTGACACAGAAATCCAATATAAAATCAATTCTCTCTAACCAAGCCAGCTTACAAGCATTTGGCTTCCTGGAAGAGCTGTTTACCAGCACTACAGCAGGAAATTAAAAATTATACAGGTAAAAGAATGCCCTGATGTCCCAGGTACCTCTCTTGTCTCTCTTTCTTCCTCTGTTTTCCTTCTTTCTTATTCTCTTCCATCTCCATGTACACTGTGCCCTTCTTGTTCAGTCTTTTCTTCTTGTACGTTCCCTTCATTCTTCGTTTTCCCATCTTGCTCAGTTATTTCTCCTCTGGTCTCCTCTCCTATTCTCCTATCCATAGCCTCTTCTGCTAATGCTCTTCAGAAAATATCTTCCTCAACATTTCCTGAAGAGTCCATTCTTTCTCATTCTTTTTCATCCTTGCATGCTGCTCCAGCCACGCTTTTCACAAAATAACCTCACCTGATGCCTGGATCTCAATCTGGACCCATGTCTGAACAACAACCTCTTAGGCATTCAGAACTCAATGTTTCCCTGGTTTAGTGTCAACTAGCTGTGATCTGGAAAGAAAGTTTCCAGGCTTTCTGGCTCTTCAGGATAGTTGTTATTTCTCATGAAACCACAGGCACATTTGGTCTAGTCATATGTTGAAGTTATTATACTTGGTACAAACACTCTTGTTGAACCCTAAAACCATAGTTTTTAAGATCAGAGGTTATGTCCTCAAACATTTGCAAAACCAAAATTAAGGTTATTGCAAGAATCAGCAGAGACATCTCAATATTGAGAGAATATCTTATTTTTGCCAAACAAGATTTATGGGCTATGTTTTATAAACAGAATTCTATTCAGAGAACAGTATTTTAAAGGACTCTTACTTCTTAGAAAGGGTTTATTATTCCTTTTGAGGTATATAAATATATACACACACTATTGGATAATAGTATAATAACTTGGATATAAATAATAAAATATATATTTATATATACATTAAATTATTATTTGAAGGGAAAGTATGCAGATAACCTCTGTAGTAATCTAAACTTGTAGGATGAATAACGTATATTTCCAAGTATTTTCTCAGATTGAAGATACTGAATTTTCAAGCATATTCCTAAAAACCTAAAATTAGATTTTAGAAATAGGAGAGTAGCAACACTAATCTCACTCTATTCCACATGTGTATTCCTTCTGCAGAGTCTGGATTATGCCCTGGCCATGTCACCCTCTGTCACAACTGCTGGAAGGCAGAAATTGGTGAATTCCCTTGTATAGTTTCTGTGCAACTTTCTCCCATTTCTGTGCTGGCTCCATACTAAATGAACAGTGGATCCTTACTACAGCTCAATGTGCAAGTTTGTTATATATGTAAACATATGCCATATTCGTGTGCTGCACCCATTAACTCATCATTTACTTTAGGTATATCTCCTACTGTTATCCCTCCCCACTCCCCCTACCCCATGACAGGCCCCAGTGTGTGACATTCCCCTTCCTGTGTCCAAGTGTTCTCATTGTTCAATTCCCACCTATGAGTGAGAACATGTGGTGTTTGGTTCTTTGTCCTTACGATTGTTTGCTGCAAATGATGCTTTCCAGCCTCATCCATGTCCCCACAAAGGACATGAACTCATCCTTTTTATGGCTGCGTAGTATTCCATGGTGTGTATGTGCCACACTGTCTTAATCCAGTCTATCACTGGTGGACATTTGGGTTCCTTCAAAGTTTTGCTATTGTAACTAGTGCCGCAATGAACATACATGTGCATATTTCTCTATAGCAGCAAGATTTATAATCTTTTGGGTATAATCCCAGTAATGGGATGGCTGGGTCAAATGGTATTTCTAGTTCTAGATCCTGGAGGAATGAACAGACACTTCTCAAAAGAAGACATTTATGCAGCCAACAGACACATGAAAAAATGTTCATCATCACTGGCCATCAGAAAAATGCAAATCACAACCACAATGATATACCATCTCACATCATTTAGAATGGCAATAATTAAAAAGTTAGGAAACAACAGGTGCTGGAGAGGATGTGGAGAAATAGGAACACTTTTACACATTGGTGGGACCGTAAACTAGTTCAACCATTGTGGAAGTTTCAGGTTTTCTAAAGAATGTACTATAGTAAATCTTTGCCTATCTACACAGGAATCCTGAAGACACTGCTGTGATTCTGGGCCTGAGGTACCCTGGGACACCAATGAGAGTTGTGAAGATGTCTACCATTCTACTGCATGAGAGGTGCCAGTTGGTGAGTGGGAGGCAGCAAGGAATGACTTGGCATTGCTATTCCTCCAAGACGTCCAGACTCCCATTTGGCTCTTAGCACCCTTGGGCTATCTGAAGAAGCTGAATAGTTCAGAATGCTGGATGTCTGGGCCACAAATTATTATTATTATTTTATTTTATTTTATTATTATTATACTTTAAGTTTTAGGGTACACGTGCACAACGTGCAGGCTTGTTACATATGTATACACATGCCATGTTAGTGTGCTGCACCCATCAACTCCTCATTTAGCATTAGGTGTATCTCCCAATGCTATCCCTCCCCACTCCCCCAACCCCACAACAGTCCCTGGTGTGTGATGTTCCCCTTCCTGTGTCCATGTGTTCTTATTGATCAATTCCCATCTATGAGTGATAACATGTGGTGTTTGGTTTTTTGTCCTTGTGATAGTTCGCTGAGAATGATGGTTTCCAGTTTCATCCATGTCCCTACAAAGGACATGAACTCATCATTTTTTATGGCTGCATAGTATTCCATGGTGTATGTATGCCACATTTTCTTAATGCAGTCTATCATTGTTGGACATTTGGGTTGGTTCCAAGTCTTTGCTATCGTGAATAGTGAAAACCATGAAAACCCTAGAAAAAAACCTAAGCAACACCATTCAGGACATAGGCCTGGGCAAGGACTTCATGTCTAAAATACCAAAAGCAATGGCAACAAAGGCCAAAATTGACAACTGGGATCTAATTAAACTGAAGAGCTTCTGCACAGCAACAGAAACTGCCACAAATTATTATACCAGGTCAGCGGTGAGTTTTCTTACTAGGGTAGCAGTTCTACGAAATGAGGTCCATATTTTTAATATTATGGTTCAAGGAAGAAGTATGATCACAACTGTATAAATTACTAATTATAAGATATTTAATCCACATAAAAAACCCAACAGGAGATTTGTTTTCATTTTATAAGTTGATGGTTCTGATGATAACTTCATAGGATTTTAGATCTGAAAACAATTATATGAGGATCTTTCTCTGTACAGTCAATTTTGTAAACTAAAGTAGAGATGATTTGCTTTCCAACTCTTTGCTGACTTCAAAAAAAAAGGAAAAAGAAGTTTTTGTTTTGTTTTGTTTTGTTTTTCCCTCTTTATGAAAAAGAAGCTGAACTTGACTTGGAATTTGGAATTTCTTAAGTAAAAATTTACCTATTACTTTTGAAGGGTGGCATTTAAAAAGTGATTAAAGAGTGACGATGCTGTCTACAGTGTCTCTCTCCTGTAATTCCAGCACTTTGGGAGCTTCATCTAGGAGAACCCTTTGGGTCCAGGAATGTGATACCCATTTGGGCAATGTAGCAAGACTTCATGACTACACAACAACAAATAGCCTGGTGTTGTGTTGCACACATGTAGTCCCAGCTACGTGGGAGGCTGAGACAGGAAGATAGCTTGAGACTGGGAGGTGGAGGCTGCAGTGTGTGAAGATGGTGGCAATGCACTCCAGCCTGTGTGACCAAGCAAGAACTTGTCTCAAAAAACCGGGCGCTGGTGTGGTGGCTCATACCTGTAATTCCAGTATTTTGGGAGGCTGAGGCCGGTGAATCACCTGAAGTCAGGAGTTTGAGACTAGTCTGACCAACATGGGGAAAACCCATCTCTACTAAAAATATGAAATTAGCCAGGAGTGGTGGTGTGTGCCTGTAATCCCAGCTACCCAGGAGGCTGAAGCAGGAGAATTGCCTGAACCCAAGAGGCAGAGGTTGCAGTGAGATCAGGCCAGGGCATTCCAGACTGAGTGACAGAATGAAACTCCATCTCAAAAAAAAAAAATCAAGTCACTAGAAAGCGAATGAAATACATAAACATGTGATGTAAAATGTTAATGGTGATAAAATTAACTGAATTTCTTTGTATAGGTTATACATACAAATTTAAAGTAATGATGAAACAGTGATAAGACAGTTCATGGTTTTATCTCAATACTTAGTGTTTAAATGTGACATATGTTCCTTAGGATAATTATACTACATTTTTCTTCCTAGGAGAGACTGATGAGTTTCCAGAAATGTTAAAGATGCAAGTGATGGAAGCTTCCAGCCATGCCCACCCGTACCCTGACATATGCAGTTCCATTGTTTGCTTCGTTACTCAGGCCAAAGACTCTAATGCAAATGTGGTACACAGTCAATTTTTTTTTCTATCTACATGACAGAAACTATAACTTTGACCTTTATAAAAGGTCAGCATACGCTTAAACGATAAATGTAAGTGAATAATTGATCAACAAGAAACCATTTTAAAAGTCTTTAATTACAGAAAAAAATCTCTGAAAAAATTTTGTTGTCAATCTCTGAGTTTTCTTACATGGGTTATTAATCTCTAGCCATACTAAATAGCTAGCATGCTGCACTTGAAAAAATTAGACATTTTATATAATTCCCATATTCTAATAATAGTTTCTTCACACCTCAAAGTTGAAAACAGTCTAACCTTTTCCTATTTTCCCAATTAAATAACGTTTTTAAGGTTTAATCCTCAGTGATTTTTTTGTAGTAATATTTTTATTGTATTTAATGAGGATGATTTCCTTATGTACTTATATGATGTCTCACTGTCCTCTGAATATATATTTTATTATCCATTTATTAGATCTAAGTTTAAGATGTTGGAACAAGTGTTTAAATCCAAATTCTACATTTGAATTTACAGGAGTCAGCGAGTCCAGGAAGTGCCATTATGTGCAGACCAATATCTGTCTACTATATAGCCCTAGCTACTACAGTGAGTTCACACTTCTCCTGGATCTTATCTACTTCAGCAAAAGAAGGCCACCCACTAAACCAGGCCCTTATGCCTTGGGTGCAAACTCCTAAGTCCTCTAGTCTCCTTGAACAGCCAACCACACTGCCACTTTCTTCAGTAATAATTACTGCAGCCCTGAGACTTTGGTAGCCTAGTGAATATAACTAGTGATGCTACAGTCTGCTCACAGTATGATAAAACAACCAGAGCAACAAAAACAAAAATATTGACTTAAGCCTCCTAAAATCTCCCTACATATACCTTCAATAAATATGTTTTTCTACATAACAACTGTTTCTACTTACTTCCTGAACTAATGCTTGGCCTTGGATTGTTTTCATTCCTGAAACTGATTCAAAAGTGTCTGTTTAACATGAAGTTGAATACAGAATTTCATGTGTCAGCAAATAAAATTTTCAAAATGATGCAAAATACAAATGTGAAATTGTATTTGTGAACTTTATCATTCTTTCAAATAATATATGCATACCTACCCACTCACACAATTTTTTATAACTATCTGCATGTTCTCCTCAGGTGGGAGAAAAACAGTATCAGAGTTCTTGAATAATTTATGAAAGACAGAATGACGATACTATACAAGGTTTAACCTATTCACAATACTGTAGTGAATGAAAACGTTACATTTAAAATCCTACTAAGTGTTGAGTAAGTAAATAAAATATGTGATTTCAATAACTCTAAAATATGTGTACATGAAGAAAATAGAACAATGATTAAAATTCATGAAAAATAAATGAGGCTGGGTGTGGTGGCTCACACCTGGAAGACCAGCATTTTGGGATGCCAGTGCAGTCGGATCACTTCAGGTCAGGAGTAAAAGACTAGCCTAACAAATAAGGTGAAACCCAACCTCAACTAAAAATACAAAAATTAGCTGGACATGGTGTTATGCACCTGTAATCCCAGCTCTTCGGAAGGCTGAGACAGGGAAATCGCTTGAAGGTGGGAGGCAGAGGTTTCAGTGAATCAAGATCATGCCACTTCACCGAAGCCTGGGTGACAGAGTGAGACTCCATCTCAAAACAAACAAACAAACATACACACACACCCCCCAAAAACTAATGAATAAAAAAAAAAATCTGTAATAGAAAAAGTGCTCACAGGACACTCACATATCTAACGGAAAAAAAAAAAATCTTGGAAACAGAAGTTCCAGAAGTGGCAAATAAGAAAACAAAATTTAACACTTCACATATAAAGTACAAATAGTAAACTGCAAAGGACCACAGGGGAAATAATTCAAAATTTACAACTAAGTACTCTAAAAGAAGCTGAAATTCCCTCAAAAACTTTCTAGACGCCATATCCCTGTATTGCAAAAATGATCATAAACATTGGCAAGAGTAGAACAATAAAAATGTATCTTAAATCTTGATAAACATTTCAAGTCTCGTGTAAGAATTGTAATGGAAAATGGATCAGTTTGCAGTTTTTCCATACAATTATGAACAAATTATATCTCTTCATACTTAAATTTATTTTTTAATATTCTAAGAAATTAACTTTTGTATAAATAGTAGGTGATGTAACAAAGCAGGTCTTTATCAAGATAACTGACACTGGATGCCCATACCATTACTCAGGTGGGCCTTAATTCCCAGCCAGGTTCCCTCCCTGAACACACACTGAAGGTCCCCAGCCATTTTGTAATCTCTTCACATTTCCTCCCCTGGAGGAAACTCTAAAATACATGCACATGAAGAAAATGGAACATTTCCTCACACTGGAGCCCAGTGTGGTCCTCCAGATGCCCTGTGACATGGCCTGTCTTATCTGGAAAGTCAGGGCAGAGGGAGTGAGGATGGCAGAAAGGAGAACCCATGTCAGGGGGGCCTGGGGTCATCAAAACAGAACAAGACAGGCCTGGGAGAACCATTCTGAAAGGACGTAGACCTAGATGGGCTGCAGGTAGATGTCTGTGTGGAAAGGGAGAGGGCCCTGGTTGAGCCCAAACTGAGCCCCAGGGGGTAGCAGGCCTCAAGGCAGGGGAGGGAACTGGAGAGTGATGATGAGGCAGCTATCCCGTAAGCCTTGCTTCTCACTGACATTAGCCACATATGCATCTTAGACAGCTTAGGGTTCCCCAGTCCTGAAATGTGGGTGTTACAGTTCCCTGATGGGCCTTTCTCCCCCAACCCATGGATGGCCTGGGATGGCTCACCACAGTCTCCTCCATGATCCTTGAGTTCTCCATGCAGGGCACAGATCCACAACTCAAAGGCCTTTCACTTCCCAGCCCTAGGCTGCTCACCTGGCCTCCTCTCTGTTCCCTTTCTAATGCTGTCCCTTCCTCACTGGGGTAGAACTACAAGGGATTGAGTTACAGGCCCTGGCTGATGATCTGGGGGACTGAAGAAGGGGTCCACAACAGGTCAGGTCACAGTTCAAAGCCAATTCCTCAGAGGACAAGGAATGGCTAGTGAGGTCCTTTCCCATGATGCCCCGCCTGGGACTCCACCTCAGCAATCCTGTCAAAACCCAGGCAGTCATGTTCAGCCAACCAGCTCAACAAGCTCAAGTAGGCTATGTTCTGCCTGCAGTTGGAGGCTCGACCTTCATGATCCCAGAACCACTGGACTGCAGTGAATTGAGACACCCTGTACCCTGGAAGGAGAGGAGTCAGGAAGGTTCATGACACGCTTACCCTTTCACACACCAGCTCCCCTACCATGCTGGGAGGCACTTCTTACCCAGGATGCCAAAGCAGTACTCCATGATGATGACTTCATTGTGGAAGTAAAGGTTGTGACCAAAGGAAATCATCATCCTGCCGCCAGTAACCAGGATGGTTGAGTTCCTCCACCTGCCTGATCAAGAAGGAGAAAGAGGATGGACTCAATGGGACCATTTCAACTAGCTGGGCTGAAGTGGGCTGCTAGCAGGAGTGAAGCATGAGTTTCCCCTTCCCAGCTCTGCCACTGAGACACCCACAGGCCCCAGGGCACCTCAAACTGACTCAGACACTAGACCTCCCACAGACTCAGGCTCCCTACCCTGACCTGTAAATCCATCATGTAGCAAAGCAGGACTTCATCATGGTTTCTGACCTAGGCCGACATCTCGTGTGCGAAACAATCTACCTCTGGTCAAGGAGCCTCCAGATGATTGGGTAGGTAAGCCTGGTGACACCCTGCAATTTTGAAAGAGCACAGAGAATGTGGAGCAGGGCTATCTCCCAGACATTTGGGCTGTCACCCTCCCTTGTTGATCCTGTCTCTGCTGAGGAGGCATCATCACAACTGTGGTGGTTTTTGGGTTGGGTGGAGCCAGGGCAAGACACCTGCGCTGAACAGGGACAGGAAACAGAATAAGTAGGCAGGTGGTTGCTGCTGACAGGGAAGGGAAGGGGGCCTGGGGGTGGCGGCTGGGTGGTTGGTGTGAGGCAGCTGCTTACTCAGGGTTCATGAGCTGCAGGCGGCCTTTGTGTGCTGGGTGCTGGACATGCTCTGTGGATGTCCAGGTGTGTGGTGTCTTCTTATCCTGGCCTCCCTGAGGGGTGGGCCTGTCCACTTGAGGGACGCTTTGTAGGTAGAAGGGGCTGCAGGGTTTTGCCTGGCACTGCCCATGGGAATTGCATGGGTGCAAAGGAGGTTATATATGCTCAGGGCCTACACCCCTTTGGGTGCAGTGCCGGCAGGGGGAAGAAAGCATATCTGGGGGGCTGGTGCCTGCATTGTCCAGGTCAGCAGCCCCATGCACTGCGAACCCAAGTCTTCAGCACTTTGTGTTTCTGGGGCGAGCCTGTTGGAAACAGGAACTAAGAGGGTGGTTCACTGGCTGGCAAGGGCTTGCAGGCTTCCCTTCCTCCAGGGCATTTCCCAGGGAAACGTGCCCTTTAACTTTGTGCTGTGCTGAAGGGCCTTTGGCACCCTGATTCTCCCTTGTGAGTGCTGTGCTTGGCTCCCCTTCCCTACCACGTGTTCCCAGGGCTCCCACAAGCAAGCTGGCCTCCTATCTGCAGGAACCTGGCCTCGGCTCCCAACCTGTCCCCCATCCTCTGCCTCCTGTCTGACGCCATGCACCTCCCTCCTGGCTCCTCCCCCCACCCAGCCCCCATGCCCACCCGAAGTCCGATCCCCATCCCCTGCTGCCAGCCATCCCGAATCAGCAGCTGCAAGCATATGGCTCTGGCCCAGAAGCGGGAGATGCCCTGTGGCCTGGGGCATTCACGGAGCCCAGTTCCAAGTGTACGACCTCCAGCTCCCTGAAAGGCCCACAGGCCTTGCTCTGCTGAGTACCTCGTCTGAAACCTATGTGGATCCAGGTTTCCTGAGGAGCCCCACTGGGCCCGAAGATGGCCGCACTCGCCATGGGGCTCAGGTCTCCAGCAGGGTCAACTGCATACAGGAGCTTAGGAACAGGAGGCCGAGGCTCTCTGTTTTCAGAGCCCCACTAGCAGGCACCTCAGCCTCTGCTGCACGTGCGGGAGCCTCTAGGTCAGCAAGGCAGTGCACAGCAGCTTACACAAAGGCCGTCGATGGCCAACCCTGGCGGCTGGTCTCTGGTGTGCCCAGGGCATAGCACGAGAGGACCTTTGGAATGCTCTTTGGAGTACAGCATCCTCAGGGGGGAAGCATGGTATGCGGAGCCTGTATTTGCCTAGACCTGCGAGAGTGCGTGCCGGGGTTCTGGCCTCTAGAGCAGACGAATTCCACCTCAGCATAACCAGACGACTTTTCTCCCACGCGCCCGCCTGGGCCCACTTTCCCCAGGCCACTCCCACTGCCCTCGCCCGAGCAGCCAGAGAATTCCCCGGATCTGCAATATTCCGTACCGCCTACCTGGCTTGCCTAATGAAGTGAGATGGTTCATGTGTTCCTTGTGGGGCAATGGCTTGCCACACTCAGGATGTCAGTTAGGGCACAGGGCTCCCATGCCCACATTTCCAAAGGCCACGCAGCCCGCGTGTGCCTGGATGCAGAGCTACTGGCACTAGCTCTGAGGGCTTCTCAGAGGAGGCTTATCCCGGGAGGCAGGGACTGCAGGCCAGTCTCGGTTGGTGCCGCCCAGGGAGATGACCACCACGCTTGCACTGATTGGCCGCGGGGGGAGGCTGGCGGTCTTGGCGCGGCTCCAGGCGCCCTTTGAGTGCAGTCCATTAGGTGGCGCCTGGAAGCCCGGTGCATGCGCCCTGAGGTCCCGCCGACCCACAGGCTACAGAAAGGGCAGCGGCAGGGTTCCTGTGCAGTGGGTCCGGCAGCACAGGCGGTGGTCTTTGTTAGTCCGGAGGAGGGCACCGTCTTCA
This sequence comes from Pongo pygmaeus, assembly GCF_028885625.2. Taxonomy (NCBI): domain Eukaryota; kingdom Metazoa; phylum Chordata; class Mammalia; order Primates; family Hominidae; genus Pongo; species Pongo pygmaeus. The sequence continues at coordinate 15,077,839 of NC_072397.2, read as the reverse complement.
GGATGGAGTCTCTACAGGAGGAGGCGCCCGGGGCGCAGACTGAGGAGGCAGCATTGAAGGAGGAGACGGTGCTGGTGTTGGATAACATAATGGCGGAGGTGGTGGTGGTGGCCCGGGAGGAGTCCCTCGTGGAGCAGCAGAAGGACCAGCGGGCACAGCCTGGCCCTGGGCCCATGAGCCCAGAGTCTGCACTGGAGGAGCTGCTGGCCGTTCAGGTGGGGCTGCAGCCGGTTAATGCCTGAGCCAGGAAGGCCTTTTCTCAGCAGAGGGGAAAGAGGGAGCAGAGGTGCAAGGCCCACCTGGACCGCAGAGGCGCGGTCATCCAGAGCGTCCCTGGCTTCTGGGCCAATGTGGTATCCTTTTCAGTGTTTCTTCTGCCTTTCTGGTTGAGAGGTGCTCTTGGGGAAGTGTAAGTAACTTATGGGCAGCTCGGCATCGATCAATTTCTGAGAAACACAAGTCTCAGCTAAACACCTGGCACTGGACCACTGCCCTTTCAGCTGCCTGTTGCTGACTTCTTTCGTTAGATAAGATCCCCCAGGCAGCAACTGCATGTGTCACCCTGCCTACACTTGGTATCCTAAAGACAAATATCTAATGTTTAAAACACTTTAAGTCTTAGATATAGCAAAAAGGGTTTATGGGATACAAAACAACAGTCAGACACAAGAGATTGAGTCATTCTTTTCTAAACCCTTATTTGTAATTATTTTGTAGTTTATCTTATTGGAAGTGAGAAACCAAGAGAGTAAAAACAGTGCTTCCTCTTCATCCACCCTAATGCATCTCAAACATATGTCTCATCACCTGCTTTGTATGAGATGTCTATGTATGAGCTCCCATAAAATGTTGCATAATTTATACAAGCAAATGGTCCTATGAAACAATAATTTTTAAAGATAAATCCACATTCAAAAGTAAAGATTTTCAAAACCAGAAGTAATTTACAGAAATGCTACAAAATGTGGCATAATTATCATAATGTGGAAATGGAAATTCATACACACTTTCACATTGTTACTGAGAGTACTACAGAACTGAAGACCTACAGTTCTGGCTATCTGCATTCCAGAAATATTTTTATTATTTTTTACCATCTCATAACCAAGTGACCCACTAGGTTAGATTTTCCGTGATAGAGTGTTTGACTAAAGAGTCAATAACTCTTGCAACTGAGAACATCCTTAGAAATTAGTTGACCAAAGTCTCAAGTTTCCCAAGGCCAGTCCTTAGGGTTCAATCTCAGACTGTAGTAGTGTTTTCTGCAGAACAGTGTCTTTAAGTAGGCAGTTATTTTCACATTTATAATCTATTGGTGGAAACTCTGGTCCTAAAGTAAGAGCAGCAGATGCATTTCTCCTTTCATGACAAGTTTGACACTCAGGAGATGATAAACTTATAGGAAAAAAATTATTTTGTCCATTTTTCTTTGGTCATCTATTCCCAGAAGAAATTAGAATAAATATATGAATGATATTTAAAAACATTTTGGAAAAAATTAAAGAAGAATATATTAAGAAACAAAACCTTTGCCAGTATCAGTCTTTGACAAAAATGTTAACCATTTTAACTTCACAGTATAAATGTATTTACAGATAAAGTGAATGCATAGGGAAATGTTTCTTGCATTGTACACACTTTCTCCAGGGATGTCCTAGCCACTCATTTAAAATAGGTCATTGATTGAATTACAACTATGACCTTAATGCAAATAGTACTGTAGAAAGTTTTATAAAACAGAACACATGTACACATTGGTTGGTCTTCCAGTTGTACTGTTTCTTTTGTAGGTGGGTGTGTATGTCTACGTAATTTTATATACTTATAGAGAATAGATTTCGGGCAAGTAATTAGAAATAACCAGATTTTCTTTGTAATAAAAAGGAAAATGATTAACTTTAATTGAAATTTTAGTTGAACAATAAAACTGTATAAGAATATACCCTGCTCAGGGAAAAGATGTATTGTGTTTTGCAGACTGAAAGAGTTCTTTCCTGAGTAACCCAGTGTTGGTATTTACTGCAGAAATAGATTTGTTTTGGTAGACCCCTGTAGCCAGCTACCTGCAGAGAAGAAAATCCTACTAAACAGAATCATAAATAGAATAGTTCAAGATTCTTTCATTTGGGTGAAGCATTCACATATGATATTCTCTTATATTCATTTATAAACATTCACGTTTAATACGCTTTCCAAAAAAACTAAAGTAATTATAAAAATTAACAAGAGAATTGTATATTCCTTATTAAAAATTTTTAGCCTATTCAGATCTAAGAAGTCCACTCTGAAATACCTGAAAATGATATATGAAATGAATAAGAAAAGAAAATACAGCAGAATGTACCAGATGTTTTTTGTGTGTTGGATGTACATATATGTGTTAGCTTTTAGTGGCAGACAGAGTGCAGTCTATACAATTTTATTCATAATAGATGCCTATGCATCATACATTCACAGGTAAATATTATTTCTCTGAAGATTGAAATAGAAAGCTAGGAGAACACAACATGACACATATCCTGAATTACATTTAAGCAAGTGTGAATTATGTAGTTAAATGATCTCTTCACTGGGCTTCTTCTCACTGGGTAGTCTAAGGATTAATTAAAGTTCCTAGGCTCTTTCAAGCTAAGAAACAGTATGTAAGGGCTATGCATTATCTTGGTAACACAAGAGGGAAGCATAAGTGATTTGCAGATTCATAGGCTCTGTGAAATGTGTCTAACCTGATAGTTTTTTCCAACAGCGTTTTATGGTTGGAAAGGGCTTATCAGATTTGAAGATGGAATTTGCTCTATTAAAATCATGCTAATCTGCAAAAGCAATCTTTGTTTCATATATATGTAGAGTGATGTTTCTCAAAATAGAAGAAAACTTGGGGTATGATTTCGGAGGTAATATAATAAGGTAGAATTTTGACATCAATTGTAACTTATCTATTATTGTTTGATTGAATTAGCTGATGCTCTCAATTAGTGCAACTGAAGTCCAGTTAATTTGCTTAAAGGTAGCCATCCCGTTTTTATACTTTTAAAGACAGTCAGGAGACTTCACCGTTTCCCCAAAGCTTATATAGATTTTATTAGCATGTTTCAATTATGTATCACTGCAATAATGTCAATTCTGTAATGTAATATATTATTTCCTTTAGTAGTATATTTATTATATTTGTATTTCATTTTTATTATAGATTCAGAGAGTACATGTGCAGGCTTGTTACAAAGGCATATTGTGTGATGCTGATGTTTAGTCTTCTATTGATCCCATCAATAGAAGTTCCCACCCAGGGAACTTTGTACCCAATAAGAAGATTGTCAGCCCCTGCCTCTCTCCCTCTGTCACTACTTTGGAGTCCCCATTGTATAATGTTCCTGTCTTTATTTCTGCGTGCACTGAAGTTTAAGCTCCTATTCATAATTGAGAATATTCAATATTTGCTTTCCTGTTTCCTCATTAATTTGCTTAGGTTAATAACCTACAGCTACATCCATGTTGCTGCAAAGGACATGATTTTGTTCATTTTATGGCTGTGTGCTAGTCCAGGGTTCATAGGTACCACATTTTCATTAACCCATACACCATGGATGGGCTCCTAGGTTGACCCCATGTCTTCGCTGTGGTGATGAATATGAGACTTCATGCGTCTTTTTGGTAGCTTTAATGATTTATTTTCCTTTGAGCATATACCGAGTAATATGATTTCTGGATGGAATGGTAGTTCTATTGTTAGTTCTTGTAGAAATCCCCAAACCACTTTCCACAGTGACTGAACATTCTTACCACCAGTGTATAAGAGTTCCTTGTTCCCTGCAGCCTTGCCCATGTACATTATTCTTATTATTTTGGCTTTTTAATAATAATAGTCATTCTGACTGGGTATGAGATGGTATCTTGTTGTGATTTTGATTTGGATTTCTCTGATGATCAGTGATGTTGAGCACTTTTCTTATGTTTCTTGGCCACTGGTATGTCTTAAGAAGATATTTTAAAAATTTTCTCCCATTCTGTAGGTTGCCTGTTCACTCTGATGGTGGTTTCTTTTGCTGTGCAGAAGCTCTTTAGTTTAATTAGATCCCATTTGTCAATTATGGCTTTTGTGGCCATTGCTTTTGGTGTTTTAGACATGAAGTCCTTGCCCATGCCTATGTCCTAAATGGTATTGCCTAGGTTTTCTTCTAGGATTTTTATGGTTTTAGGTCTAACATGTAAGTCTTTAATCCATCTTGAATTAATTTTTGTAGAAGGTGTAAGGAAGGGATCCTGTTTCAGCTTTCTGCATATGGCTAGCCAGTTTTCCCAGCACCATTTATTAAATAGGGAATCCTTTCCCTATTTCTTGTTTTTGTTAGGTTTGTCAAAGATCAGGTAGTTGTAGATAAGTGGCATTATTTCTGAGGGCTCTGTTCTGTTCCATTGGTCTATATCTCTGTTTTGGTACCAGTACTATGCTGTTTTGGTTACTGTAGCCTTGTAGTATAGCTTGAAGTCAGGTAGCATGATGGCTCCAGCTTTGTTCTTTTGGCTTAGGATTGACTTGGCAATGCGGGCTCTTTTTTGGTTCCATATGAACTTTAAAGTAGTTTTTCCCAATTCTGTGAAGAAAGTCGTTGTTAGCTTGATGGGGATGGCATTGAATCTATAAATTACATTGGGCAATATGGCCATTTTCACGATATTGATTCTTCCTACCCATGAGCATGGAATGTTCTTCCATTTGTTTGTATCCTCTTTTATTTCATTGAGCAGTGGTTTGTAGTTCTCCTTGAAGAGGTCCTTCACATGCCTTGTAAATTGGATTCCTAGGTATTTTATTCTCTTTGAAGCAATTGTGAATGGGAGTTCACTCATGATTTGACTCTCTGTCTGTTATTGGTGTATAAGAATGCTTGTGATTTTTGTACATTGATTTTGTATCCTGAGACTTTGCTGAACTTGCTGATCAGCTTAAGGAGATTTTGGGCTGAGATGATAGGGTTTTCTAGATATAGAATCATGTAATCTGCAAATAGGGACAATTTGACTTCCTCTTTTCCTAATTGAATGCCCTTTATTTCATTCTCCTGCCTGATTGTCCTGGCCAGAACTTCCAACAGTATGTTGAATAGGAGTGGTGAGAGAGGGCATCCCTGTCTTGTACCAGTTTTGAAAGGGAATGCTTCCAGTTTTTGTCCATTCAGTATGATATTGGCTGTGGGTTTGTCATAGATAGCTCTTATTATTTTGAGATACGTCCCATCAATACCTAATTTATTGAGAGTTTTTAGCATGAAGGTTGTTGAATTTTGTCAGAGGCCTTTTCTGCATCTGTTGAGATAAACATGTGGTTTTTGTCTTTGGTTCTGTTTATATGCTGGATTACATTTATTGATTTTCACATGTTGAACCATCCTTTGCATCCCAGGGATGAAGCCTACTTGATCATGGTGGATAAGCTTCTTGATGTGTTGCTGGATTTGGTTTGCCAGTATTTTATTGAGGATTTTTGCATCAGTATTCATCAAGGATATTGGTCGAAAATTCTCTTTTTTTGTTGTGTCTCTGCCAGGCTTTGGTATCAGGATGATGCTGGTCTTATAAAATGAGTTAGGGATGATTCCCTCTTTTTCTATTGATTGGAATAGTTTCAGAAGGAATGGTACCAGCTCCTCCTTGTACCTCTGGGAGAAAATTTTTGCAACCTACTCATCTAACAAAGGGCTAATATCCAGAATCTACAATAAACTCAACAAATTTACAAGAAAAAACAAAAACCGCATCAAAAAGCGGGCAAAGGATATGAACAGACACTTCTCAAAAGAAGACATTTATGCAGCCAAAAGACACATGAAAAAAGGCTCATCATCACTGGCCGTCAGAGAAATGCAAATCAAAACCACAATGAGATACCATCTCACACCAGTTAGAATGGCAATCATTAAAACGTCAGGAAACAAAAGGTGCTGGAGAGGATGTGGAGAAATAGGAACACTTTTACACTGTTGGTGGGATTGTAAACTAGTTCAACCATTGTGGAAGTCGGTGTGATGATTCCTCAGGGATCTAGAAATACCATTTGACCCAGCTATCTCATTACTGGGTATATACCCAAGGGATTATAAATCATGCTGCTATAAAGACACATGCACACGTATGTTTATTGTGGCACTATTCACAATAGCAAAGACTTGGAACCAACCCAAATGTCCAACAATGATAGACTGGATTAAGAAAATGTGGCACATATACATAATGGAATACTATGCAGCCATAAAAAATGATGAATTCATGGCCTTTGTAGGGACATAGATGAAGCTGGAAACCATCATGCTCAGCAAACTATGGCAAGGACAAAAAACCAAACACCGCATGTTCTCACTCATAGGTGGGAATTGAAGAATGAGAACACGTGGACACAGGAAGGGGAATGTCACACACCGGGGCCTGTTGTGAGTTTGGGGAAGCGGGGAGGGATAGCATTAGGAGATATGCCTAATGCTAAATTACAAGTTAATGAGTGCAGCACACCAGCATAGCACATGTATACATATGTAACAAACCTGCACGTTGTGCACATGTATCCTAAAACTTAAAGTATAATAATAGTAATAAAAGAAGATTTTTAAATAAATATAGAAATATTTCCTCTACTTATACGTGAAATTCTGCCTGTGTCCTTCTCTCTTCTCCTACTACACGATTTTACATGAATAAAGAGTCAAAAAATGTGATGTGCTGGTAATATATTTTATTTCATACTTGTAAAATGTTTTTCTTTGAAAAATACCACATGTTCTAATTTTTAATTTTTTTAATACCTTGGAAGTGACAACGGAGACAAGGAAATTATAAAGCAATTACTTCACAAGGTGATTGCAATGTAAACAGTATTATAAAATTATTTGGCTTTTGAGGAAAATTTAAAAAGATATAGAAATACAAAATAATATAACAGATACAAATTTAACCCCACTTAAAAATAACAGATATTAATATATTCCTTTTTGTACTTACATTACCTCTGGTTGTAAGTGGAATATACGCCCTCAGGTTTGTTTCCTTTCTTCCATTTCCAGAAGCACCATTATCATGAACTGATATTTTATTCATATTTTTTAAATTTATTAAAAGATTTATTTCTGAATAATACTGGTGTTTTGTGAATTTTGAGTGTTTATGTCAATATTATAAGGTGTGTATTATCTCACATATTTTTTTCTGTTAACATTCTTGTTGAGAGCTGCCTTTATTGATGGCATAGTTCTCAGTCTACTGAATTCTCATGTTGCATGATGGGTTTATTGAAATGCTACAATGAAAAACCTTCCCTATGCCTCCAGGTGTACATGTGTGAGAGTTTCTAATGAATATACTAGAAGAATGGCAGGACTGCAGTGTGTGTACCGTTTTAACTTTGAGGGGATAAAATATTCTCATTAGCTCCCTGGACTACCACTTTATTACTATTGTTGATCCATGCTGATCAATTTAGCATATGTCTTAGATTTTTCATTTTTACTGAAGTATTATTATGTTACATTAATGAGAACCAGCATGTGTGTGTTAAATGTTCATTTTGTTTAATAATTACAGCTTGTCAGGCCTCTATCAGTATGTGAGAAAAATAAATGTTAACAGAATGGTGACTTTAGTATGGGGATAATCTGAAAATCAACTTTATTTTCCTGACACAGTTCACACAAAACATAGATACTGCTACTTTTTCAAGGACAGCATGCAGCACAGTGAGTGATAATAAATCAATATGCACTGAGTCAGTAGGGCCTGGGGATGAATAGTTTCTTCCAGTCTTGCCTGGTGATGGAAGAAGTATTTGACATAGTTTTGTTTTGTTTTGTTTTGTTTTGTTTCTATGTGGTCCACTTACATGACACTCCCAGATCATCCTATGGTAGGTTTGGGGAAAAAGAAGGAAATAATAGGCTAGATATATGTAAATTATGTGCTAGAAATAGAAGCTTAACACACAGAGCATAGTTAATTGGTCTGGCCACAGTGGTTTTGTCATCTCTCATATACCTACAACTATTTATGGGCTGTTTGCTAATGACTGTTTTACAAAAATCTGTTTCAGCAGTAATGACTGAAAAATGCAAGTAGGTATTTAATTAAAAACTACTCAATTTCCCTTTAAATCAAATTATGGGTTGAAAAGTGTCAATAAACAAATGATGTAGTCATAAAGCCTTGTAGTCCTTGTTGGAACCACAAGGCTAAAAGTGATATCCTGAAATCCAGAATATAGAAGGCTGAGGGGAAAAAGCAGCTGCTATTTCAGAAGGTAATACCTAGTTACATTAAGGAAACTATGCCTGATGATGACATTTTCACAGGTTTAGTATGTGAATTTGGAAAAATTAAGCATATAACTCTGAGATGCACGGCTTTTTATTTACATCAAATTACTATTTTTTAAAAAATCGATTGTGTATATATTTTAATTCTAATTTTTCTGCAGTTAAGAAATATGCACCAGTAATTGTTAGTATGTTAGCTCTATTAGCTACAGAAGAAATTCCAAAAGAATTCAATAATTCCATTTAGATGTTTCAAACAGAAAATTAAATTAAAAAATGGTTTGAATTTTTAATCAATCATTGGAATTAAAATAAAGCTCTTAAATATTATTGTGCGAGAAATAAAACATTGAACAATATGATAAATGATTTTTAATGTTCAGTTACACTAAACATTGTTGATAACTTTTATTGGTGACAAGAAGCAACTTTGGAAAAGCTTGCAAGTAACTTTATTTAAAAAATCAATATAGGGGAGGAGCCAAGATGGCCGAATAGGAACAGCTCCGGTCTACAGCTCCCAGCGCGAGCGACGCAGAAGACGGGTGATTTCTGCATTTCCATCTGAGGTACCGTGTTCATCTCACTAGGGAGTGCCAGACAGTGGGCGCAGGTCAGTGGGTGAGCGCACCGTGCGCCAGCCGAAGCAGGGGCGAGGCATTGCCTCACTCGGGAAGCGCAAGGGGTCAGGGAGTTCCCTTTCCAGGGGTGACAAACAGCACCTGGAAAATCGGGCCACTCCCACCCGAATACTGTGCTTTTCCGACGGGCTTAGGAAACGGTGCCCCAGGAGAGTATAGCCCGCACCTGGCTCAGAGGGTCCTACGCCCACGGAGTCTCGCTGATTGCTAGCACAGCAGTCTGAGATCAAACAGCAAGGCGGCAGCGAGGCTGGGGGAGGGGCGCCTGCCATTGCCCAGGCTCGCTTAGGTAAACAAAGCAGCCTGGAAGCTTGAACTGGGTGGAGCCCACCACAGCTCAAGGAGGCCTGCCTGCCTCTGTAGGCTCCACCTCTGGGGGCAGGGCACAGACAAACAAAAAGACAGCAGTAACCTCTGCAGACTTAAATGTTCCTGTCTGACAGCTTTGAGGAGAGCAGTGGTTCTCCCAGCACGCAGCTGGAGATCTGAGAACGGGCTGACTGCCTCCTCAAGTGGGTCCCTGACCCCTGACCCCCAAGCAGCCTAACTGGGAGGCACCCCCCAGCAGGGGCAGACTGACACCTCACACGGCCGGCCAGGTACTCCAACAGACCTGCAGCTGAGGGTCCTGTCTGTTAGAAGGAAAACTAGCAGAAAGGACATCCACACCAAAAACCCATCTGTACATCACCATCATCAAAGACCAAAAGTAGATAAAACCACAAAGATGGGGAAAAAACAGAGCAGAAAAACTGGAAACTCTAAAATGCAGAGCACCTCTCCTCCTCCAAAGGAACGCAGTTCCTCACCAGCAACGGAACAAAGCTGGACGGAGAATGACTTTGATGAGCTGAGAGAAGAAGGCTTCAGACGATCAAATTACTCCGAGCTACGGGAGGATATTCAAACCAAAGGCAAAGAAGTTGAAAACTTTGAAAAAAATTTAGAAGAATGTATAACTAGAATAACCAATACAGAGAAGTGCTTAAAGGAGCTGATGGAGCTGAAAACCAAGGCTCGAGAACTACGTGAAGAATGCAGAAGCCTCAGGAGCCGATGCGATCAAATGGAAGAAAGGGTATCAGCCCTGGAAGATGAAATGAATGAAATGAAGCGGGAAGGGAAGTTTAAAGAAAAAAGAATAAAAAGAAATGAGCAAAGCCTCCAAGAAATGTGGGACTATGTGAAAAGACCAAATCTACGTCTGATTGGTGTACCTGAAAGTGACGGGGAGAATGGAAACAAGTTGGAAAACATTCTGCAGGATATTATCCAGGAGAACTTCCCCAATCTAGCAAGGCAGGCCAACATTCAGATTCAGGAAATACAGAGAACGCCACAGAGATACTCCTCGAGAAGAGCAACTCCAAGACACATAATTGTCAGATTCACCAAAGTTGAAATGAAGGAAAAAATGTTAAGGGCAGCCAGAGAGAAAGGTCGGGTTACCATCAAAGGGAAGCCCATCAGACTAACAGCGGATCTCTCGGCAGAAACCCTACAAGCCAGAAGAGAGTGGGGGCCAATATTCAACATTCTTAAAGAAAAGAATTTTCAACCCAGAATTTCATATCCTGCCAAACTAAGCTTCATAAGTGAAGGAGAAATAAAATACTTTACAGACAAGCAAATGCTAAGAGATTTTGTCACCACCAGGCCTGCCCTAAAAGAGCTCCTGAAGGAAGCGCTAAACATGGAAAGGCACAACCGGTACCAGCCACTGCAAAATCATACCGAATTGTAAAGACCATCGAGACTAGGAAGGGACTGCATCAACTAACGAGCAAAATAACCAGCTAACGTCATAATGACAGGATCAGATTCACACATAACAATATTAACTTTAAATGTAAATGGACTAAATGCTCCAATTAAAAGACACAGACTGGCAAATTGGATAAAGACTCAAGACCCATCAGTGTGCTGTATTCAGGAAACCCATCTCACGTGCAGAGACACACATAGGCTCAAAATAAAAGGATGGAGGAAGATCTACCAAGCAAATGGAAAACAAAAAAAGGCAGGGGTTGCAATCCTAGTCTCTGATAAAACAGACTTTAAACCAACAAAGATCAAAAGAGACAAAGAAGGCCATTACATAATGGTAAAGGGATTAATTCAACAAGAAGAGCTAACTATCCTAAATATATATGCACCCAATACAGGAGCACCCAGATTCATAAAGCAAGTCCTGAGTGACCTACAAAGAGACTTAGACTCCCAAACATTAATAATGGGAGACTTTAACACCCCACTGTCAACATTAGACAGATCAACGAGACAGAAAATCAACAAGGATACCCAGGAATTGAACTCAGCTCTGCACCAAGCAGACCTAATAGACATCTACAGAACTCTCCACCCCAAATCAACAGAATATACATTTTTTTCAGCACCACACCACACCTATTCCAAAATTGACCATATACTTGGAAGTAAAGCTCTCCTCAATAAATGTAAAAGAACAGAAATTATAACAAACTATCTCTCAGATCACAGTGCAATCAAGCTAGAACTCAGGATTAAGAATCTCACTCAAAACCGCTCAACTACATGGAAACTGAACAACCTGCTCCTGAATGACTACTGGGTACATAATGAAATGAAGGCAGAAATAAAGATGTTCTTTGAAACCAACGAGAACCAAGACACAACATACCAGAATCTCTGGGATGCATTCAAAGCAGTGTGTAGAGGGAAATTTATAGCACTAAATGCCCACAAGAGAAAGCAGGAAAGATCCAAAATTGACACCCTAACATCACAATTAAAAGAACTAGAAAAGCAAGAGCAAACACATTCAAAAGCTAGCAGAAGGCAAGAAATAACTAAAATCAGAGCAGAACTGAAGGAAATAGAGACACAAAAAACCCTTCAAAAAATAAATGAATCCAGGAGCTGGTTTTTTGAGAGGATCAACAAAATTGATAGACCACTAGCAAGATTAATAAAGAAAAAAAGAGAGAAGAATCAAATAGATGCAATAAAAAATGATAAAGGGGATATCACCACTGATCCCACAGAAATACAAACTACCATCAGAGAATATTACAAACACCTCTACGCAAATAAACTAGAAAATCTAGAAGAAATGGATAAATTCCTCAACACATACACCCTCCCAAGACTAAACCAGGAAGAAGTTGAATCTCTGAATAGACCAATAACAGGATCTGAAATTGTGGCAATAATCAATAGCTTACCAACCAAAAAAAGTCCAGGACCAGATGGGTTCACAGCCGAATTCTACCAGAGGTACAAGGAGGAGCTGGTACCATTCCTTCTGAAACTATTCCAATCAATAGAAAAAGAGGGAATCCTCCCTAACTCATTTTATGAGGCCAGCATCATCCTGATACCAAAGCCTGGCAGAGACACAACAAAAAAAGAGAATTTTAGACCAATATCCTTGATGAACATTGATGCAAAAATCCTCAATAAAATACTGGCAAACAGAATCCAGCAGCACATCAAAAAGCTTATCCACCATGATCAAGTGGGCTTCATCCCTGGGATGCAAGGCTGGTTCAATATACGCAAATCAATAAATGTAATCCAGCATATAAACAGAACCAAAGTCAAAAACCACATGATTATCTCAATAGATGCAGAAAAGGCCTTTGACAAAATTCAACAACCCTTCATGCTAAAAACTCTCAATAAATTAGGTATTGATGGGACGTATCTCAAAATAATAAGAGCTATTTATGACAAACCCACAGCCAATATCATACTGAATGGGCAAAAACTGGAAGCATTCCCTTTGAAAACTGGCACAAGACAGGGATGCCCTCTCTCACCACTTCTATTCAACATAGTGTTGGAAGTTCTGGCCAGGGCAATTAGGCAAGAGAAGGAAATCAAGGGTATTCAATTAGGAAAAGAGGAAGTCAAATTGTCCCTGTTTGCAGATGACATGATAGTATATCTAGAAAACCCCATTGTCTCAGCCCAAAATCTCCTTAAGCTGATAAGCAACTTCAGCAAAGTCTCAGGATACAAAATCAATGTACAAAAATCACAAGCATTCTTATACATCAATAACAGACAAACAGAGAGCCAAATCATGAGTGAACTCCCATTCACAATTGCTTCAAAGAGAATAAAATACCTAGGAATCCAACTTACAAGGGATGTGAAGGACCTCTTCAAGGAGAACTACAAACCACTGCTCAAGGAAATAAAAGAGGATACAAACAAATGGAAGAACATTCCATGCTCATGGGTAGGAAGAATCAATATCATGAAAATGGCCATCCTTCCCAAGGTAATTTACAGATTCAATGCCATCCCCATCAAGTTACCAATGACTTTCTTCACAGAATTGGAAAAAACTACTTTAAAGTTCATATGGAACCAAAAAAGAGCCCGCATCGCCAAGTCAATCCTAAGCCAAAAGAACAAAGCTGGAGGCATCACGCTACCTGACTTCAAACTATACTACAAGGCTACAGTAACCAAAACAGCATGGTACTGGTACCAAAACAGAGATATAGATCAATGGAACAGAACAGAGCCCTCAGAAATAACGCCACATATCTACAACTATCTGATCTTTGACAAACCTGAGAAAAACAAGCAATGGGGAAAGGATTCCCTATTTAATAAATGGTGCTGGGAAAACTGGCTAGCAATATGTAGAAAGCTGAAACTGGATCCCTTCCTTACACCTTATACAAAAATTAATTCAAGATGGATTAAAGACTTAAATGTTAGACCTAAAACCATAAAAACCCTAGAAGAAAACCTAGGCAATACCATTCAGGACATAGGCATGGGCAAGGACTTCATGTCTAAAACTCCAAAAGCAATGGCAACAAAAGCCAAAATTGACAAATGGGATCTAATTAAACTAAAGAGCTTCTGCACAGCAAAGGAAACTACCATCAGAGTGAACAGGCAACCTACAAAATGGGAGAAAATTTTCGCAACCTACTCATCTGACAAAGGGCTATTATCCAGAATCTACAATGAACTCCAACAAATTTACAAGAAAAAAACAAACAACCCCATCAAAAAGTGGGCAAAGGACATGAACAGACACTTCTCAAAAGAAGACATTTATGCAGCCAAAAAACACATGAAAAAATGCTCACCATCACTGGCCATCAGAGAAATGCAAATCAAAACCACAATGAGATACCATCTCACACCAGTTAGAATGGCAATCATTAAAAAGTCAGGAAACAACAGGTGCTGGAGAGGATGTGGAGAAATAGGAACACTTTTACACTGTTGGTGGGACTGTAAACTAGTTCAACCCTTGTGGAAGTCAGTGTGGCGATTCCTCAGGGATCTAGAACTAGAAATTCCATTTGACCCAGCCATCCCATTACTGGGTATATACCCAAAGGACTATAAATCATGCTGCTATAAAGACACATGCACACGTATGTTTATTGCGGCATTATTCACAATAGCAAAGACTTGGAAGCAACCCAAATGTCCAACAATGATAGACTGGATTAAGAAAATGTGGCACATATACACCATGGAATACTATGCAGCCATAAAAAATGATGAGTTCACGTCCTTTGTAGGGACATGGATGAAATTGGAAATCATCATTCTCAGTAAACTATCGCAAGAACAAAAAACCAAACACCGCATATTCTCACTCATAGGTGGGAATTGAACAATGAGAACACATGGACACAGGAAGGGGAACATCACACTTCGGGGACTGTTGTGGGGTGGGGGGAGGGGGGAGGGATAGCATTGGGAGATATACCTAATGCTAGATGACGAGTTGGTGGGTGCAGCGCACCAGCATGGCACATGTATACATATGTAACTTACCTGCACGTTGTGCACATGTACCATAGAGCCTAAAGTATAATAATAATAATAATAATAATAATAATAATAATAATAAAAAAAAAAACGAAAAAAAAAAAAAAAAAAAAAAAAATCAATATAAAATTAAAAGAAATGCATTTTCCAGAAAAGAACTATGGATAATTATTGCTAAGAAACAGATTAGTTCATCTAAATATGTTCCACAGTCATTTTCTGCCTACTATTTCTAATATTTAAATAATAAATGTAAAGAAGCTATTTTTCTGTTTTGCTTGAAGATATATAATTGTGGTTTTAAATATTTGAAGGAATTTCATTTCCAAAAATAGTTGGAAGATAACTATTTAATAGATCCATTGATATAGTAAAAACAATTTGCCTGTAAGGAAATAATATACTAAATAATAAATGGTTTTATATATGTTAGGACTCTTTTATCCTAAAAAAAGTTTCTGTTGGAACAATAAAGGTGTAGTCACCCTAATTTTACTAAATATCATCAGATAGTCCTGTGGATTGATGGAAAAAAATTTACAATTTTCTTACATTCTTGACTACACTCAGTATTATTATTTTAATAGTTGCCAAGCTAATGAAGGAAAGTTAGAACCTAATGTGGTTTTGATTTATATACCTGGATTGCTAATGAGCTCAAGCATCTAGTCATTTTTCTTGGTCATTTGACTTTCCTCTTTTCTAAAAAGGATCTAACTAGTTACCTGTACTGCTTTTTCCTTCTCCTGGGCTAGATTGTATATATTTTTTCTTGCATATTTGTAAGAGTTAGTTTTATTATTTTGGATACTGGTATTTTTATTTATATTTTTCTTAGTGATTTTTCTGGAGTTTTATAAACACTCAAGATAGTTTTTAGAATTTATGATCTGAAGATTTTCAAAAAGCTAACTCAGAAGTCATTTGTGACCGTGATGCTAACTTCAAATGAAAAAATAATTTTGCCAATTTAGCAAAGTGTGCTTTAAAGAGACTAATTAGAAGGCACTGAAATGCTCAATTATATCTTTTTAATAAAAATCATTTAAATAGTCATTTCAATAAAATCCTTTACCCTTATAGTAAGAACCAATTATTAAATGTTGATTACCTAGCTCCTGGATGGTTTTCTAAATATCTCACAATTGTCATTTTGGTAATCATCTCTTAGCAAATTTGTTAGAACTACTGGTTCTAACAGGCCTCATTTCAGATGACTGAACCAGGATTTTGAAGGAAAATAGCTAGAAGTATCTGGACATATATTTTATGACCCACATAATTATTTGGGGTTGTTTGTGAAACTTTGGTCTCACAAGTAAGAGAAAGTAAAAAAAAAAAAAAAAACCCACAAAAACAAAAAACAAACAATAAACACACACACAGAGAGAACATCAAGCCAGGAGTCAGGAATAAATACCTTATCCTTCTCTCACTCCAGTCTTCTCAAGTCATATGCCCCTAACTTTTTTTTCATTCTTGGCAAATACTACTCCAACTATCTAGCACTTCAGAGTAGTAATTAACCTATTAGTTTGCAATTTAGCAAAAATAAGAAACCTATTTCTTAACATTTTCTTTAGGATCATATTTCTAGCTATACCCTGTGTGTCAGTTAATGGTATGTATGGCTATAAAATAGCAGTATTTAACAAAAATATTTGACCACTGCAGCAAAATTACCTTCTGTAAATGATCCACTGCTACTAAGATTAACTGACAATTTGGAGATTGTACTGGCATTTTGAATTTCATATATTCAAGGAAGATTGGAAAGCATCTTCAGATGTCATTGTCTATAATGATAGTTAATAATCATATTAACTTCCAAATTTCTCTGTGTTAAAGCAGGTGTGCAGGTATTGGATGAACAGGTAGGCCACTGCTGTGGTTATAGTTGTAAGAGTTTTGGTGAAATTGCACATGACAACATCTCCACAGAAAATTTAGATTTTGGCACAGCTAGGAGAGGTGGAAGAAAATGACTTTTTTTTGTTTTTAGTGATTCCCTAGCTGGATCTTAAAGGGAGATAGCACAATATTGTGGAAAGAGGTAGTTTTGTAATCTGAAATTAGACTTTGAGAGAAGTTAAGTATTTTGAGACCCAAATATCAGACGTATGAAGTGGGATCTAAAATATCTAGTACCTGTACATGTAGTTATAAAGATCATATAACAATGGATTCTATTTGCCTTGTGCTTCTCTGTGAAACAAAGCCATCATTTAATTGTGTTACTTAACATAGCTTCATTTGGGCATTTTTAAGGAACATTTATATCATGATAAATAAAATAGTAATATTGGCAGAGAATGGTACTTTGTCCAACATTGACCTTGCAGAGCTCCAGCTGTTCTGTAGAGAAACTGACATGAATTGAAAAAAAAAAAATGGATGATTGAAGGTTGTTTAGGGGCCAGTCTTTATTTACTAAGACTATATAATTCTCAGAGGGGACATACAACCTGTGAAGAGTTGGATGTGAATGATGCAGAGTCATTGAGAAAAGGCTGCCTCAAGAATCATCCTCTACATTTCTAGCTTGAAATACAGGGTATTTGGTGCTATGAATTTCTGAAATAGTGGAATACTGTAGGAGGAAACATGTTTGGGGAATGAAATGAAGATCTGGTTTTGGTATGTAAAGATGTAAGGCATGCAGTTCCATATGCCAAGTCCAAAGGTCAGAAAAAAGATCTGGCCTGAAACTGGGAATTTGTTAATGGTCAGCATAAAAAGCGTGTTATAGCCTTGAGAAAATGAAAGAGAATCCATGACTGAGACATGAACAACATCAACACCCACAGATTTAGTAAAGATGCCAAGAAAATACAGACCAAAGTTCATGTTAAAATTAATGGGAAAAGACAAACTACTTAGTGAGTGGTATTCAGTCAACTAGCATTTAGCTAGCTATTAGCTAGCAAATTTGGGAGAAAAATGTATAAAGAATCTTTGATCAGGCTTCCAAATATATGAAATAAAAACCACTCACATGTTAGAAGTCAGTGTACAAAATTATATTATGTTAACTGTACTATTTACTGCTAATAGAGAAAAATGAAAATTATTCTGAATTAAATCAATAGACAATATATTTTCTATCATTGTCTTTCTTTTCTTCTCAATTTATTTGTGTGTCATTTTAACTCACTAAGCAATGACTCCTCTTAATCCCATTACTTTTTATTTAACACTGCATTTGTTTTTCATACGTGCAATATTACACTGCCCAATAGAGAGGAAATGCAGAATTTGGGCTGTTTTATCAGAAACATCTTTGCTTTTCAGATTTGGGCTTCTGGAGTGTGGTTAATTTAAGTGTTCTCATCAGGCCTTGATTTTTCAGATTTCCATAATCACTCCTCCAAAATAAACAATGTCTGAAGGTGATGACTACAGTAAAATTAAAATTATACTGGCTTTTAAGATAATTATGTTTACGTAAATGTGACACTTTTTTGGGGGGCTGTGGGGGTGGAGATCAAGTTTTGCTCTTGTGGCCCAGGCTGGATTGCAGTGGTCTGATGTTGGCTTACCGCAACCTCCACCTCCCGGGTTCAACTGATTCTCCTTCCTCAGCCTCCAGAGTAGCTGGTATTCCAGGCACTTGCCACCAAACCTGGCTAATATTTGAATATTTAGTAGAGATGGGGTTTCACTATGTTGACCAGGCTGGTCCTGAACTTCTGACATCTGGTAATCCACCTGCCTTGCCTACCCAAGTGTGGAGATTACAGGCATGAGCCATGCCTCCCAGCCTTCAAATTACATTTTCATACGCACTCACTCACACAATTTTTTGTAACTATCTGCATGTTCTCCTCAGGTGGGGGAAAAACAGCAACAGAGTTCTTGAAGAATATATGAAAGAAAGAATAACAGTACTACACAAGGTTGAACCTATTCACAATACTGTATTTAGTGAATAAAAACATTACTTTTAAAATCCTACAGTATTCAGTAAATAAATAAAATATATTATTTCAATAACTCTAAAATACGTGTACACAAAGAAAATAGAACAAGGGTTCAAATACATAAACAAACAAATGAGGCCAGGCATGGTTGCTCACACTTGTAAGCCCAGCATTTTGGTAGGCCAAGGCAGGAAGATCACTTGAGGTCAGGAGTTTGAGAGCAGCCTGGCAAATATGGTGAAACCCAGTCTCGACTAAAAATACAAAAATTAGCTGGACATGGGGGCATGTGACTGTAATCCTAGCTCCTCAGCAGGCTGAGGCAGGGGAATTGCTTGAAGCTGGGAGGCGCAGGTTGAGGCAAGTGGAGATCCTGCCACTTCACTCCAGCCTGGGTGACAGAGCAAGACTCCATCTCAAAACACACAAACACACACACACACACACACAAACTAACCAATGAAAATAAAAATTTTGTACTAGAAAAGGTATTCACAGCCAAACTCACATATCTAACAGAAAAAAAAAGTCCTTTAAAGCAAAAATTCCACAACAGGCAAATAACAAAACAAATTTATCACCTTGCATATAAAGTTCAAATAATAAACTGAAGAGAACCACAGGGGAAAAAATTCAAAATTTACAAGTAAGTCCTCTAAAAGAAGCTAAAAGTCACTCAAAAATTTTCTGGATTCTTTGTCTCTACATTGCAAACATGACCATAAAATTTGCCAGGAGCAGAACAATCAAAATGTATCTTAAAATTCAATAAACACTTCAAGTCTCATATAAGAATTTTAATGGAAACTGGGTACATCTGCAGTATTTCTATACAAATCTGAACAAACACTATTTCTTCTTACTCATTGTTTCACTATTCCAAGAAAATAACTTCCATATTAATATTAAGGGATGTGACAAAGCAGGTCTTCATCATGGTAAGTAACACTGGGTGTCCACACCAGTACTCAGGTGGGCCTTAATTCCCTGCCAGTTTCCCTCCCTGGACACACACTAAAGGTCCCCAGCTATTTTGCAATCTTTTCACATTTCCTCCCCTGAAAACCCAGTGTGGTCCTCCAGATTCCCTGTGCAGTGGCCTCTCTTGTCTGGAGGAGTGGGCCAGTGTGAGTGAGGATGGCAGAGGGGAGTAAGCATGTCAGGGGAGCCTGGGATCATTGTAACTGAAAATGATGGGCCTGGGAGAGCCATTCTGGGAGGACACAGAAATGGGCCGGGGGGCACATCTGCATGGAGTGTGAGAGGGGCCTGGTTTAGCCCAAACTAAGCACCAACTGGTAGCTGGCCTCAGGGCGGGGAAGGGAGCCGGTGAGGGATGATGAGACAGCTATCCCTTGAGCCTTGCTTCTCACACACTGGCCTTAAACACTTATGCATCTTAGGAGGCTTCAGGTGCCCCAATCCTAAAATGTGGGTGTTACAGTTCTCTGATGGCCATTTCTCTGCCACCCCTTGAATGGCTTGGGATTGCTCACTGTAGTCACCTCCCTGAGGCTCAGGTTCTCCATGTAGGGCACAACTCCAGGAATCAAAGGCCTCTCAGTCCCCAGCCCTAGACTGCTCACCTGACCTCCTCTCTGTTTCCCTCTCTAATGGCCTCCCTTCATCGGAAAGTACTGCAGGCCCTGGCTGATGATCTGGGGGAATGCAGAAGGGGCTACAGGACAGGTCAGGTCATGGCTCAAAGCCAATTACCCAGAGGTGAAGGAATGACCAGCAAGGTCCTTTTCCATGATGCCCCACCATGGCGCCTACCTCAGCTATCCTGCCAGAACCTCGGCACTCATGGTGAGCCAACCAGCCGAAAAAGCTCAGGTAGGAGGTGTAACTGCCTGCAGGCTTGACCTTCATGATGCCACAACCACTGGACTGCAGTGGAATGAGATACCCTGTATCCTAGAGAGAGAGGATACAGGCAGGTTCATGCCAGACCTACCCTCCCATACACCACATCCCCTATCATGCTGGGAGGCCCTCCTTACAGAGGATGCCAACACAATACCCCTTAATGATCACTTCATTGTGGAAATAAAGATTGTGATGAAAGGAAAACGTCATCCTGCCACTGGTGCCCAGGATGGCTGAGTTCCTCTCACTACCTGGCCAAGAAGAAGAAAGAGGATGGACTCAAAGGACCATTTCATGTAGCTGGGCTGAGTTTTATGGAGTTTCACTGAGTTAGCTGGAGTGAAGAATGCGTTTCCCCTCTCCAGCTCTCCCACTGAGACAACCCAGGGCGACCTCAAACTCACTCAGAAACCGGACTCCTCCTGCAGACCCAGGCTCCTTAGCCTGACCTACAAATCCGTTATGTAGCTTAGTAGGACTGACTTCATTACCATTTGTGATCCCAGCCAACATCTGCGTGTGCCGTACAATCCGCCTCTGGTCAAAGAGCCGCCAGATGATTGGGTGGGCGTGCAAGGAGACACCTTGCAACTTTGCAAGAGCACAGAGAGTGTGGGGCAGGGCTACCCCGCAGGCCTTTGGTCTGGCACCTTCCCTTCCTGGTCCTTTGTCTCTGTCTGGCATACGGGGCACCGTCGCGGCTGTGGTGGTCTTGGCGGTGGTTGGAGGCGGGCCCAGACAGCCTGCTCTGACCAGGGGCGGGCACAGAAGAAGTGGTCTGGGGGTTGTGGGCGGGGTATTGTGGTGTCGGGCGGCTACTTGCTCAGCGTTCCTGAGCTGCAGGAGGCCCTTGTGTGCTGGATGCTGGACAGCTGCCGCTGCTGTCCGGATGTGCGCTCTCCCCTTCTCCTGGTCTCCCTGAGGGGTGGGCTTGCCCACACCAGGGAACCTCTGTGGGTAGAAGTGGCTGCAGGGCTATGCCTGGCTATCCCCATGGGGCTCGTGTGGGTTCAACAGAGATTATATATGCTCAGGGCCTACACATCTTTGGGTGCAGCTCTGGCAGAGGGAAGAAATCCTGTATGGGGAGCTGGTGCCTGCCTTGCAGGGGAGAGCAGCCCTGTGCACTGTGAACCAAGTTGTGTTTCTGGGGTGAGTCTGCTGCACACAGGCACGGGAAGCAGGAGTAGTTCCATGGCTGGCATGGGCATGCAGACTCCCCTTCCTCCAGGACTTTCCCAGTGAAACCTGTCCTTCAACTTTCTGCTGTTTATGAAGGGTCCTTTGCACTGTTATTCTCCTTTGTCGTGCTGTGCTTGGCTTCCCGTTCCTACCACTTGCCCTCAGGGCACCGGCAAGCAAGCTGCCCTCCTATCTGCAGAAGCCGGTCCTCGGTTGCCATCCTTGTCCCCCATCCCCTGAATCTTGGCTGACCCCCGGTACCTACCACCTTGCTTTCCCAAACCTGCTCCCGGGAGCTCGACGCCCACCCGCTGCTGCCAGTCACCCTGAATTGGCAGCTGCAAGGATATGGCTCTGGCCCAGAAGTCAGGGATGCCCTGCGGCCTGCGGCATTCACGGGGTCCAGCTCCAAGTGAAGGACGTCCAGAGAGTCCGTTGTCGGCCGGGGTGTACTGGAGCCAGGGCCACATTGGCCTCCTCCTTGGCCACCACTTCCATCTCTGCCATGATGTCATCCCCCCCTGGCATGCCTCTTCCCACAGGGTTGCCTCCCTGCTCTGCACACAGTCTACCCTCTCCTGCAGAGCCTCAAGCCTTAACTCAGTGCCCTCCTTGAAGCTCCCACAGACTAAGGCCTGCACCGCCCATCTCAAGTCCCTGGCACCCCTAGATTCTAGGGGAAGCTCCCGGAGGAGCCCGAGGGCCTAGCCCTGCTAAGAACCACGTCCCACTCCTAGGTGAATACAGGGCTCCTGGGGAGCTCCTCAGGGCCCACAGCCTGCCGCACTCTCCTTGGGGCCCAGACATCCAGTAGGATTAGCTGTGCACAGTAGCCCTGGAGTCGGAGGCCAAGGCCCTGGGCTTCCAGAGCCCTGCTAGCTGGCACCATGGCCGCTGCTGCTCTTGCAAGAGCCTCTGCGCCAGCAAAGCACTGCACATGGGTCATCGAATGGGGGACCATGGTGGCTGGCCTCCCGTGTGCCCAGGGCACACATATTTTGACATAAATTCTGTTACTTTCTTGTATGTAGAAACGTGGGGCGATAAATAATCTCAGTTTAAATTCGCCTCTGTAAAAACTGTAATTGTCTTCTTCCCTGTATGACAGTATTTGAAACATGTTTCATGTATCTCTGGCACCATAAATAATTTAAACCAAGTAAGTGGGTGTAATCAAGATAAATGGAGTTAGATAGCCTAAAACGGGAACAAAGTAAATGCGCTTTAAGTTATTCTATTAACCTGGCACACTGACTTACTCTTGTAATCCTACCATTTTGGGAAGAGGAGGTGTAAGGATGGCTTGAAGTCAGGAGTTGGAGACCAGCCTGGGTAACATAAAGGGCTCCTTTAATCTGTTGCCATTTTTGCATTGGGGATCAGTTTAGTGGAAGACAGTTTTTCCTCAGACAAGGGTTACACAGGGGAAGAAGGTGGCGAGGTGGACACATTTGGCAGTGGGGGCTGGCAGCAGGGCCCAGAGGGGCACATGGTGGGCCTGGGCTTCCAGTGGGAGCAGTGTGACAGAGGGCAGGTGGTGCAGTGGGGCTGTCACAGGGACAGGGTGGGGCATCGGGGGAATAGGGAGGATGGTTTCTGGTCAGGAGTTCCAGACCAGCCTGGCTAACATGGTGAAACCCTGTCTCTCCTAAAGATACAAAAAAATTATCCTGGCATGGTGGTGTACACCTATAATCCCAGCTACTCAGGAGGCTGAGGCAGGAGAATCACTGGAATCTGGGAGGTGGAAGCTACAGTGAGCTGAGATCATGCCATTGCACTCCAGCCTGGGGGACAGGGCAAGAGTCCATCTCAATAAATAAATAAACAAACAAACCTATTGGTTAACTTGTATTATCTATTAACCAAGCTTCAAAGATCGAACATTTAACTTTGAGTTTTAATAACCAGATGTATAATTAATTGGAGATTTTTTTAAAAGGTGAAATTACAGTGTCTGCTCCATTTTAAGATGCATAGCTTCATGCCTATTTTGTCTCTCTATTCGTCTTGAGGGTGAGATTCAATAATACTCTGCCATGAAGGAGAATGTGCATATTCTAACTTCTAACACCACCTGGAAATTGGCATATATCTACATTTTTTGTAGATATATAAAAATATTTACATATTATTCAATGTGCAATTCTTAAAGATTATTAAAATTTAGCATAGTCTAATCTGAAAATTAGTGTCTCACAAGAGGATTGTAAGAAGTCTACATTATGTTAACAATTTTTAGCGATAATGTATTTCCCTGATATGTCATGTTTTGATATTGTAAATATTTAAATTTCTTTGAATGGAATTTAGTTTATCTTTATGACATGCTTTGAAAATTTTTCCTCATAACAGAATGATATAAACCGTCATTTATCATTTTTCTTTTAGTATTTTTATGTATATTATACTTAGATATTTTACTGATAGATTTCTGCTCTGTGTTCACTTCCCACTTTTCCCACATCTCTCTCTCTCACCAACATATTATGATTCTTGAGTTTCTTTCTAGATTTTCTAAATGGACTTTTATTGCTTGAATTGTACTAATTTCATATAGAAATATTAATTTTATTGGTTTAGATAAATATGAATTTGGAAGATTATAATATGTAGAAAATCTTTATAAACAACTAAAACTTAGCCATTTAAGAAACAGCGATGTTAGTCAACTAAAAATTTTGTTTGAAATACAGATGATGGTGGATACACTCTTGATTTCAACATGAGTTCTTCTAGGGGACCCATTCCAATTAAAAGAAGTCCATCTTCAAGAAATGGAGATACTCCTAAAAAATCTGCTCCTGTGACAAGAAGGAATAGTTGGATGGGAGGCCAAGGTAAATACTACCAGATAGAAAGACTGTATTTTTTGTATGACTAAAAATGAGTTATTTTACCTGGATGCTTAATTTTAAGTTCATCGAACAAAAGAGAAGTGACACATACATGGGCATAATTAGAGATCGATACCTTCTATTATAGTTTCTATCTCACTAGGTACATTTCAGATTTATGGTGAAAATATACTTGAGCCTCTCATTGCAGATTAATGAAGTGATTGGATTGAGGATGACATTCCTTTTCATCCTGTGTTGCTAGAAGATTCCCCTTAATTTTTCTAAAAGCTCCCAGAAGTATTCTTTGATGGTAGGCTTCTTCATCTAATGATCTCTTCCATTTCCTAGGTCCCCTGGTGTCCCAATCTAAAAATTGCTTGTTACATTTGTTTATTGGGTTGGAGTCTTGCTCTTATGTGGTCAGAGTGCATAGGTGAGATGATGGCTTACTACAGCCTCAAATTCCTGGACTCAACTAATTCTCCTGTTTCAACCTTCAGAGTTTCTGCAACCACCGGCATGCACCACCACACCTAGCAAAAATTTTTTCCTATATTTTTATAGAGAGAGGATCTCACTATATTGTGAAAACTGACCTTAAAGCCCAGGGATCAAGCAGTCCATCTGCATCAGCCTTCCACATTGGCTCACAGTGTGAGCCGCTGAGCATGGCCATCCCGCTTCTGATAATTCAATAATGCTTATGTACAAG
Organism: Pongo pygmaeus; assembly: GCF_028885625.2. Taxonomy (NCBI): domain Eukaryota; kingdom Metazoa; phylum Chordata; class Mammalia; order Primates; family Hominidae; genus Pongo; species Pongo pygmaeus. The sequence goes on along the minus strand of NC_072397.2, from coordinate 15,052,588 downwards.
GCATTCTTACAGCTTGTATAAAGACTCAAAAGAAATACAAGAGCATTTGGCAGAAAAGGTATCCCTGGGTTTAAATATTATTTAAAAATAAATTTAAGGCTTGAAAGGTAGACATGAAGGAGTCCAATATTCGAAAATTAAGTGGATATCACAGAAGTGCAGAGTTGTGAAATAAAAGGGAATGTAAATCAATAATTAATATTGTACCTGGATGTTTAAACATTAACACAAGATCCTTAGTGAAAGATGTGAAATTATTTGAGGAGAGAATTTAGAACTAAGCAATATGATGTGAGCAGTAGGACTGAATAGAAGTAATATTTTGAGAAGGAGAATTGTAAGTTTGCAGACTGTACAGAAGAAAGCAAGACAATAAATAAAAGTTCTTAGTAAAGAAGTTTAAGCAGAACTAATTAAAATTCTTACTTAGTCCTCCATCCTAATTTGGAGGAAATTGAAAACTGCCATTTGCACCTTTATATTTCATATGTAGAGTATTGGTGAAATTAGGTATTTATTGACTTCAAGATACATAAGCCGACACATTTCCATTGGAAAATTAGCCAGTGAACATACCATAGGTGAAAGACTGACCTCTAAGGAATAACACATGAAGAGTATATTACAGGAGAACCTTTTCTGTTTTGAAATAGCAACAATGTTGTAATCTCCCCTTTAACAGAATTGCTTATTGCAATAAAAGTAAATCTTGGCCATCATTAGAAAATCTTCTCTAGTACATTTTAATTTGTCAACATTTAAGATAAAGCCAACCATTTAGAGATAAAGGAGAACTTTTATGTAAAAATTTAGCATGGAGTTGTTCAAAGTTAGCAGTATTTTTGTGTCAGATTAACTGAACAACAAGGGAAAATTTACCTTCTTCAGCTGAGAAAGGACAATGTGTGTAAACTTTAAAAACAGTGAAGAGTTTGATGGTTTTACATTTGTCCATGTTCCATTAGTAGTCATCAGTAATTCATGTGAAAAGGAAAATAATAACTAAGGAAAAAGAAAATAATAACTAAGTAGTTATTAACCATTACAAATGAACGTTTACCTATGAATTAATGTTTGGCTTCAGCTTCCTTAGAAGAACTGGCCTTGCAGGAGCCATGAGATTATCCAAATCCATAAGAAATATTCACAGTATCATGACTGTCTAGTGATTTAGGGAATGAAGAATGGAGACATAGAAGAAATAATTTTTAAAAGTTGCTTGAGAGAAGAGAAAATAGTGTTTCAGAAAATAGCATTCTTTACATAATGTTCCATCATTTTAATATTAAAGGTCCCATGTCACATGGAAGAGAGAATTATGGAGGTCCTCCACGCAGAGAGCCAATCTCTTCTTGGCACATAATCATATGTCACCAAGAGATGATGGTTATGCAACTAAGGATAGGTAAAGGAAACATTAAAAAAAACAGTTGTTTTTGTGGTGATGAAATTCACATAACAAAATTAAATATTATAAGGTAAACAGTTAAGTGGCATTCAATACATTCTGTGTCACACACCAACTACCTTCATTGAGTTCCAAAACATTTTCATCACTCCAAACTGAACCTCCAACTACCAGTTAAGCAGTCCTTCCATTTTTTCCCTTTCCTCAGCTGCTAGCAAACACCAATCTGTGTTCTACCTCTGAACCCCTGGTTGGGGGCATTTAATGTTAATGGGCTCAAATGCTACACACTTTTTGCATCTGTGATGTCCTGAAGGTTCATTTACATCACAGCACTTTACTCCTTCCCCAAGCTGTTAATCCATTATTTTATTTGGGTTGTTTCCATGGCAGTATTTCTATGCATGAGCACTTGTTTGAGTATACTTATTCAATTCTGGGTGTATGTGAGTGAAATTGCTTGGTCCTATGATAAATATGTTTGTTTTCTTGAGGAAGCACCACATTTCTCCATAGTAGCTGCATCATTTTCCATTCCAACCAGCATTGTATCAGGGTTCCAATTTATTTCACATCCTATCAAACACTTGTTATTTCCGGCTTTTTAAAATTTATTGCCATTCCAGTGTGGGTGTGAAGTATGGTATCTCATTTGGGATTTGAAATGCGTTTTCTGTATGACTGATTATGAGTATCTGTTCCATGTGCTTTTTAGGCATTTGCCTATTTTATATGGAGAAATATCTATTTAGATGTTTGGCCTTTTAATTTTGTTTAAGTTGTAAGTTAGTTATGTTTTGGATACTAGAAGTTGAAAATTTAAAATTTGTTGCTTAAACTTATGCATACAGAAATCATCCAAGTTCCCCAGAAACCAGGGATTATGCTCCACCACCTAGAGACTATGCATCCCATAATTATGGTCATTCTATTCAGGATGAACATTCCTCTAGAGAATATAGGTACTATAAGGTTTTCCAGATTTGTCAAATAGATTTCTTTAATTGTTTATTCTGACGTTAAGAAAGCTTTTTTTTTTCCAATTTAGTGATCATGATGGCTATGGTGAGGCCCGTGGTAGAGATCATTCTGAACATCCAGGTCGAAGTTCTTACAGAGATGCATTTCAGAGATATGGTGAGGGTCCAGGATGGATTTGTAAATTATAGAATTATATTTATTAGACCAGATCATTATTTTAATGAAATTCTAAGGAAAATTATAAAGGACAAATATAACATGTTTAAATATTCAATATTGTTAACAGTATAAAACATAGGAAATGATACGAGGGTGAGAACTTCAGTTCATGTTCAGAAAATATGATTCAACGTTTACTTTAGAATTAAATCTGTTAAGCTTCAAAATACTACTCTTACACTTCTTTTAAATAAACCTTCCGACTATTGCAGGCATAATTAATATCCTGCAACAAAGGCAGAGGAACGCAGATATTTCCAAATAGTACTTTAATTCATGCTTTAGTGATAGCAGTAAAAATGTTCAAATGTTGTCCAACATATTATTTTATCAACCCTGCAGGGACCTCTCATGGTGCACCACCTGCACGAGGACCTCAGATGTCTTCTGGTGGAAGAAGCCGCCATTATTATAACAATACACGAGATAGATGTAGCAGAAGTCGGAGAGTTACTCAAGACACTGCGGTGATTTTTATTCCTGTTTTCATGAGCACGTTGGCAGAAAAGACCAAAGGAATTTAATTCCTCTGGATAGGAATCTGATTTCTTTGGATAGAGTGCATGCTGCTCCTCGTGAAGCATATGGTAGCTCAAGTTATATGGCATCTACAGGAGATGGTGAGAGAAGCCGATCTGAAAAAGGAGGCTGAAGTAGATATTAAAGCAAGTATTCAAAATAATAGTTATTTCATACCAAACCTTGTTTGCAAATTGAAAATTGAAACGTTATTTCTTCATTGTTACCTGCGTACCACTCAAAGAAACATGTTGGTTGTGTGCAGAGATGTAGAAACTAACTTACTCCATGAATTTGTTGAGATATTCAAAGGAAAAGGAATTTTTTTTCAAAGTAATTTCATGCTTGTTAATGCTATTTGAAAACTCTCTGTTTAGATGTAATATCTGCATTAAAATTTTCACAAAGAAATTTTACATGTAATGCAAAATGCCTGATGTTACTGCTTAGCTATACATAATTAAAAGCAAATTCAATAGGAGAGTAAATTGTGTTGTTTTTGAACATTTTCCTTTGTTTCTTTGGAGATAAGTAGATACAAAATCAAGCATATGTTATGTCTCCCTTGCAAGCTGCATAAGTTTTCTAATTAGGCTGTGTTTCTCTTTTAAAAATCACAAGCTTAAAACGTTTGAGAAATCTTCAGAAAGACTACACAACTCTCTGCCTCACCATATAATGTTTATCTTTTAGAGGAATATTACATGTCAAAGGAAATAATTAGATGTGGTTGATACTAAAGTTTAAGACATCTGGAACATTCTACATGAAGCATTCTGTGACTGAAGGGGGATATTGGGAATGAAAAATTTTTTTAACCTGAATCAAAACTGAACCAATTAAGTTTCTTAAGTGCAGAGCACAATGAAATTAAATGTTCCTAGTTTAAATAGTGGAAAGTATGTGTTTTGTCTTGAGAGTTACTCATGTTAATTTTTTCTTGAAAGATTTGACAATGGATGTTATAAGTAATGGTTTAGCAATAAGTTCTTACAAATAGTAATGATCTAGTATAGTTGGGATTTTATCAATTTTTTTTTTGAGATGCAGTGTAGCTTTGTTGCCCAAGCTGGGGTGCAGTGGCTCAATTTTGGATTACTGCAAACTTCGCCTTCTGGGTCCAAGCTATTCTCCTGCCTCAGCATCCTGAGTAACTGGTATTAGATGTGTGTGCACCCCAGCTGGCTAATTTTTTGTATTTTTAGTACAGACAGCATTTCACCATGTTTGCCAGGCTGTTCTTGAAATCCTGACCCACCTCGTCAGACTCCCAACATGCTAGGATTATAGGTATAAGCCACAACTATCAGCTGATCAGATTTAATTGAAGAGGTGAATGGGAACACTTTAGACCTCATACTTTTGGAAAGTGAAGTATATAAAACATAAAACAACAGCATAAAGTTTCAGACGGGGGTTGCTTAAAGGTTTAACAAATCAACAAATGATAAAAAAATAAAATATCTGGACCCAAATAACTAAACCAATTAATTTTCCTGATTATCCAACCTAAAGAAATGAAATATATGAAGTTCTGGAAGTTTTACAGTCCATCATTCTTAAAATTAACAGACTAATCAGCAAGGACAAGGTATTTTCTTGGCAACATTTTAATAAGATCTCCAATTTTTATAGACTAAGGGTGCAAATAATTTTAAAGGGAGAATTTACCAACTTTGATTTTCAAGTGAGTTATTCATGTTATGAAGTTGTGTTTTCATTCATCTATAATGTAGCATTGTGAGGATGAAGTGAAAAGATAAACTGCCTAGTCTTTTGTATGTTACTGTCCAGGTGTGATGGCTCAGTTCTTTAATTCCAGCACTTTAGAAGGCCAAGGCTTGCAGATCACTTTAGGTCAGGAGTTCAAGACGAGCCTGGCCAACACCATGAAACCCTATTTCTAAAAAGATACAAAAATTAGCCAGCCATGCTGGCCCACACCTGTAGTATGTTACAGTTAACTGGGAGGCTCAGACAGGAGAATTGTTTGAACCTGGGAGCCTGAGACTGCAGTGAGCCCATATTGTACCATACACTCTAGCCTGAGTGACAGAGCGAGACTCCAACTCAAAAATAATTATATAAATCAACAAATATGTAGATAATCTGTTATCCTTCACTTTAAGCACTTATCATTTCTTTATTCTTTTTTTCTTTATTTTATTTTATTTTATTTTATTTATTTATTTATTTTTATTATTATTATACTTTAGGTATATCTCCCAATGCTATCCCTCTCCCCTCCTCCCACCCCACAACAGTCCCCAGAGTGTGATGTTCCCCTTCCTCTGTCCATGTGTTCTCATTGTTCACTTCCCACCTGTGAGTGAGAACATGCAGTGTTTGGTTTTTTGTTCTTGCGATAATTTACTGAGAATGATGATTTCCAATTTCATCCATTTCCCTACAAAGGACATGAACTCATCATTTTTTATGGTTGCATAGTATTCCATGGTGTATATATGCCACATTTTCTTAATCCAGTCTAACATTGTTGGACATTTGGGTTGGTTCCAAGTCTTTGCTATTGTGAATAATGCCACAATAAACATATGTGTGCATGTGTCTTTATAGCAGCATGTTATATAATCCTTTGGGTATATACCCAGGAATGGGATGGCTGGGTCAAATGGTATTTCTAGTTCTAGATCCCTGAGGAATCGCCACACTGACTTCCACAATGGTTGAACTAGTTTACAGTCCCACCAACAGCGTAAAATTGTTCCTATTTCTCCATATCCTCTCCAGCACCTGTTGTTTCCTGATTTTTTAATGATTGCCATTCTAACTGGTGTGAGATGGTATCTCATTGTGGTTTTCATTTGCATTTCTCTGATGGCCAGTGATGGTAAACACCTCTATGCAAATAAACTAGAAAATCTAGAAGAAATGAATAAATTCCTCGACACATACACTCTCCCAAGACTAAACCAGGAAGAAGTTGAATCTCTGAATAGACCAATAACAGGAGCTGAAATTGTGGCAATAATCAATAGCTTACCAACCAAAAAGAGTCCAGGACCAGATGGATTCACAGCCGAATTCTACCAGAGGTACAAGGAGGAACTGGTACCATTGCTTCTGAAACTATTCCAATCAATAGAAAAAGAGGGAATCCTCCCTAACTCATTTTATGAGGCCAGCATCATCCTGATACCAAAGCCGGGCAGACGCACAACCAAAAAAGAGAATTTTAGACCAATATCCTTGATGAACATTGATGCAAAAATCCTCAATAAAATACTGGCAAACCGAATCCAGCAGCACATCTTTATTCTTTTTTAGAGACAGGGTCTCACTCTGTTGTGCAACCTGGACTGCAGTGTCACCATCATAGCTCGCTGCAGCCTTGAACTCCTGTGTTGAAATGTGCGAGCCTTCTATTTCAGCCTCCCAAGTAGCTGGAATTACAGACACACACCACTGTGCCCAGCTTTTGTGTTTGTGTGTGTGTGTGTGTGTGTGTGTGTGGTAGGGACAATGCTTCAGATATATTGTTCAGGCTGGTCTCAAACTTCCAGGCTTAAGTGATCCTCCTTCCTTGCCCTCCCAAGATGTTGTGATTATAGTTGTGAGCCACTGAGACTGGCATATCATTTGTTGGTATGAGCGACATTCCACCTTCATTCTTTTAATTCTTTTGAAATATACAATAAGTCATTGTTAAGATTAGTCATCCTGTGCTACTGAACACTAGATCTTATTCCTTCTAAGCAGCCATAATTTAACCCACCCCCAAACCATCTTTGATCCCTTCCTTACCAATACACATTGCTTGTATCAAAATATTGTATGATATTGCCAAAAGTATCTACAACTGTTGCGTACAAATTTTTTTAAATAAGTAAAAAAATAATAAAAAGTGTATCTCCACAAGGTGACAAAATAGGAGGCTCTAATTTGTTCCTCCACCCAAAAATGCAACAAAAAGCCACACCCACATCCATTCCCTGTAAACTCAGAAACCAGTTGAGATACACACATAGTATTATGAAAATACTCACTTAAAAGAGGTAAGAAAAACTGAATCATAATTTTTTTCTAGAGTTTATGTCTGACAGTGTCCTAGAATGCATAGAGAACTATTATTTCACAGCTTCTCTCAGACGACTGAAGTATTAAACCACGTATGTAGTACTCCACCTGTTACATCTGCTTCTCCATGAAATGATTCCTCGCTTGCCATTCTCTGGATTCTAACACAGACTGGCATTTATAACTCTCCTAGGACCTCCAAGATGAAAGAGGGATTTAAATAGACATTGAAGAACTTCCAAAACTATTTCCTCCTGGCTTACTGGATCTCACGCAGTCAAGAAAGCTCAGCTCCTGCTTCGTACCTCTAAAAACTTAGTTTGTACATCTAACGCCTTGACTTTTTTTTTTTCTTGTGTGGAGATGGTTTCTTGCTTTGCTGCCCAGGCTGAAGAGTAATGGCACAATCTTGGCTCACTACAATCTCCCTGCCTCCCAGATTCAAGCAATTCTCCTGCTTCAGACTCCTGACTAGCTGAGATTACAGGCATCCACCACCATGCTCAGCTAATTTTTGTATTTTTAGTAGAGACGGGGTTTCAAGATGTTGGCCAGGCTGGTCTTTAACTCTGAACCTCAGGTGATCCACCCAGCTCAGCCTCCCAAAGTGCTTGGGAGTACAGGAGTGAGCCACTGTGCCCAGCCTTTTCTTCAGCTTTAATATCATCTAACTTTGAAAACATTAGCAATTAAATTGTTATTTTATTTTATTTATTTTATTTTATTTTTTTGAGATGGAGTCTCACTCTTTTTGCCCAGGCTGGAGTGCAGTGGTGCCTTCTCAGTTCACCACAACCTCCACCTCCTGGATTCAAGCAATTTTCCTGCCTCAGCCTCCTAAGTAGTTGGGATTACAGGCATGCGTCACCACGCCCGGCTAATTTTGTATTTTTCATATAGATGGTGTTTCTCCATGTTGGTCAGGCTGGTTTCAAACTGCCGACCTCAGGTGATCTGCCTGCCTCTGCCTCACAAAGTGTTGGGATTACAGTCATTAGCCACCATGCACAGCAAAAATATTATTTTCAGTGTGCATTTCTCTGATCCTTGGAGGAGGTTGGGCAGCTTTGCCTACATTTGTGATCTTTTTCTTCCCCCTGTGGATTGCTGTATTCTGCCATCTTCAGTATTTTGCTCTTTAATTAATTTGGTTAGTCATCATCACAGTGTTACATTGTAAACTGCTAATAGTTGTGTGATAATGGCAAGCTTCTTCACCCAGACAAATTTTAGGGTCAGTGATGCTAGACTGGCTTTGAGAACTGTGATAGAATTACAGGAACTCATGTCTGGAAAGAACAGAATTCTAGCTGTCATTTAGTCCTGCCCAACCATCTGATATGTAAACCTTGTCTTCAAAATCTTAGCCAAATATTCAGCTTCAACTATCTGCCTCCTGAGACAGTCCACTCCATCTGTAGATAATTCTGTTGATTATAACAGCCTTGCTTGTATTAAACCAGATCTTGTCTCCTTGTATTTTCTACCCTCTGTCTCCAGCCTTAGAGAACAAATCTACCTCCTCTTCCACGTAACAGCCTTTCTGATATGTAGTAACAGTTTACATAATAATTGAAGTCATCTTTTCTTCATGTTAAACATGCTAGTTCCCATAAGTTATAGTTATATGATGAGATTCTGAGGGTCTTTTCAGTCACTTTGTGATCACATTCTGTTGAATGCTTACTAGTTTATCCCTTTTTAAAAAATGTATCACTGAGTTCAGTGTCTTACGGTGATCTGAATAATAATAATAATTAATAATAATGGAAGCAAGCACTTATTGAGTATCAAGTACTGTTCCAAGTACTTTTCTTGTATTAATTAATTTAATCCTTACAACATGACAAGGAGTGTGGAATTTGAATCTCCATTTGGACAATGAGGAAATTGAGGCATATGGAAATTGAGTAATTTACCTGTGACTGCACACAGTGGAGTGGAGTCAGAATTTCTCCTATTACAGTTATTATATTTCAGTGAATATGTGCCTAAGATTGTATGATTTTTCATTCCTAATTGATTTATATTAACTATCCCCTCAAGCCCCCAAGTCTTATTTGAATGTAGGTAAGCCATTACTTCCCATCTTGTACAGTTGAGTTCTGAAGCCAAGTCCAGGACCTGAAAAACTGCACTTAACCTCACTGAGTCTATTATAATTTGTAGCCTACAATGCTTTTCAATACATCTTGCTTATCCAGTTTTTCTTCCCTGATATAGTTAGCTGGCTCTCTTCTCTTCTGGTAGTGATTGATTTCACATTTGACACTGTCGTCTACAAACTATATACTACATGTTTTCATCTTAGCTGTATGTGGATGAGTTGCTTAATTTATTTTACTTTTCTTTTGTGTTTGCATTCAGAAAGTAGCTTCCCAGAATAAAGAGCAGTGGGTATTTTCCCACAGTTGCATGGAGATTATCTACTCCATTGTCCCTTCCTGATGGAAGAATCAAAAGCATTTACCAATTTGTTATACACTTCATGTAACAGTTGTTTTTGTTCCTTTCAATACTTTTTTCATCAGATATATGCTTGACATGATACTGTGCACAGGACTTGTCAACTTAGTTTCTGCCTTTCTAGTTAAGAAAAATGTATGTTTTAGTTTATTAACTATAAAATACAATGCTCCTTTTTCTCTTCCTAGGCTTAAATAGAATAATTAGTTAAAAAATCAAGAAACTATCTTATACACATTTCCACTACATTTTTTCTACTTTGAATCCAAAAGTAAATTGAGTGATATAGTGAAAAGATAAAAGGATGGGGATTGGTGAGTTCATGGGCAGGAGACCGGGTTTCCACCGTTGGTTTTCTCATTATCTGGCAGTAGGAATTGCCAGAAGTTTTTTCTCTTCTCTAGGCTGTAAAATATGTAAAATGAGGGGACTGGAATAAAATGAGGTAAGACACTTCATTACTTAAAAATTACCTTGAATTCAATATAAATGTTATATAACTAGTTCTCTTCCAAAACATTAAAATGGCTTTGTGTGGGTGCTTTATATACAACTCCCCAAGCTTTGTTTAAAAAATATTTCTGGATATTTGTTTAGAAGAAACATTGCCAATTAAAACTTAGAGGACAAAACATTCTGAGTATTACTGCTGGATCTTATAAAAATACCAGTGACATTTGGCTTTTGTTTTTTTTTTTTTTTTTTTGAGGCAGAGTCTCCTCCTGTTGCCTAGGCTGGAGTGCAATGGCGTGATCTCAGCTCACTGAAACCTCTGCCTCCCAGATTCAAGCAATTCTCCTGCCTCAGCCTCTCATGAAGCTGGGTTTATAGGCACATGCCACCACGCCAGGCTAATTTTTTGTATCTTTAGCAGGGACGAGGTTTCAGCATGTTGGGCAGGCTGGTCTGGAACTCCCTACCTCGTGACCCACCCGCCTTAGTCTCCCAAAGTTTTGGGATTACAGGCATGAGCCACCGCACCCAACCTTTAGATTTTTTCATAGTGTAAGTTCTTCTGTGGATGGCTATAGGCAAATCAGAGAGGCATTTTCACAGTTTTGGCATTTAAAGGGGAGTCAGAGGCCCGCAACCCTCTGTTTCTACCCTATAATCTATCTACTGAAGGATGAGCCCCCAGGAATGCTGGGATCCTCTCAAAATTCATTCACACACCTGCACAATCAGCCACCAATTTATTAAAAAACAAGTTTTCTGTGAAAATTCTCGATTGCTTTCTGTGTATGAAAGAAAAAAAATCAATAAAAACATCTCAGAAATATCTTTAAACTTATTTGCAAATATATTTTCAGTGATTTTTAAAAGATACACTGAATTTTCCTTTTTTAAAGGCCATGCAGATTTAAAAATGATTTTGTAATAGTTTACTGGTGTAAATGAAGATATCAGTGAAGATAACATTTATTTATATGCATTTTTAAATGCTACTTTCCTGCTTGTTTTCACCTTGTGTTTTATTGTTTATTTATAGTTTCAAAATGTTTTACTGAAGAGAAAATTTAATATTTTTGTTTTTTTTTTCTTTTCATTAAGTCTATGGGTACATTTATCATTTAAAAGACACTTTCAAAATAAAAAAATTAGAGAAATTTAATATATATATGTATATATATTTATTGCCAATTTTCCTCAATAATTTGCTTGTAAACAAATACAATTGGCTGGGTGCAGTGGTTCATGTCTGTAATCCCAGCACTTTTGGAGGCCAAAGGGGGCAGATTGCTTAAGCTCAGGCGTTCGAGGCCAGCCTGGGCAACATGGTGAAAGCCCATCTCTACCAAAAATACAAAAAATTAGCTGCACATGAGGGTGTGCACCTGTATGTAGTTCCAGCTACTCAGGAGGCTGAGGTGGGAGGATTGCTTGAGCCTGGAAGGTGTAGGTGGCAGTGAGCCTAGATCATGCCACTGCACTCCAGCCTGGGTGACAGTGAAACCCTATCTCAAAAAAAATACAATCAATGGCAGCAAGATACATCCTTGCAGAAGTGAATGAAATGATACAACTTAAAAATACTTAACAAAGTTAATCTCAGTAGTTAACATAAGTTTTTTTTGGCGTCTCACACTATTGCCTGGGCTGGAGTACAATGGCACAATCTCAACTCACTGCAACCTCTGCCTCCTGGGTTGAAGAAATTCTTCTGCATCAGCCTCATGAGTAGTGTTCGCCAACATGCCCAGCTAATTTTTTGTACTTTATAGTGGAGATGGGGTTTCACTATGTTGGCCAGGCTGGTCTCGAAGTGCTGACCTCATGATCTGCCCACCTCAGCCTCCCAAAGTGCTGAGATTACAGGCGTGAGCCACTAGGCCGGCCTAATGTAAGTATCTTAACTCTATTTTCCTCAGAATATTAGTTACTTTATTAAGAACTGGATAAAAAGAAACTACTGCTAAAATTGGACATAAACTTAGTAGAAATGTATATATATATACAGATTATATATACATACAAACATGTATGTATATACAAACGTGTATATATATATACACATTATATATGAATAGATTAATACGAAGTTAAATAAACAGATTTTTCCTATTCAACTACCCAATGTATTGGGAACTCAGAAGAAAACTGATGAGGAAAGGGTAGAACCTATGCTTATCAAAGAGTAAATTAAGGCACTAATACCAATAATTATATACAACAATTATGACATGCATGGAACATATCTAATTACATCACTTTCCCACTCACCATCTCTTCTTTAGACAAATATTCACATTCTCTTCTAGTCATAAGATACTAGATTAATCTGTAATCTTCAAAGTCTTCTTTGGTGTTTCCTTATCTATGACTTCCAAGCTTCCAAGTTTCTCCTTTTCTCTAGTTGGCTGCAATAGCTCTGTGCTCAGATTCACTTGGCAGTCCTTGCCTGAAGATCTTTTTGTCTTAAGAGCTAACATTTTATTTATTTTCACTTTTAGTGTAAGTCCACAATTACTCATACAATCATTCAACAAGTGTTTCATGAGAGATTCCTCTTTGTGAGTACTCTTCCAGGCACTGGGTGATTCAGCAGTGAATAAAACTAACCAAATGTTTCTGCCTTCATATAGCTTCCAACTCAAGAGCAAACAAATATTTAATTTCAAGTGGTGCTGCTAATTAAAGGAAAGAGAATAGAGAGTTAGCAGAAGGAATGGGGATGAACAATGCTTCTACAGAGAGATGACATTTAAATGACATAAATAATTAGGTAAGTAAATACCTAGAGGAAGAGTGTTCTGGGCAGAGGAGATAGCTAAGTTCAACAGCCTTGTTGTATGAAGCAGCTTGAAATGTTCAAGGAAAAGCCATAGAATACCAGTGTTCTGCTCTTCTGGCAGGTGAAGACAGAGCATTCTTCCCCTCTGGAAGATGCAGTTACAGGGTGCCATCTTAGAAGTAGAGAGCAGCACTCACCAGACACCTAATCTGCTTGTGCATTGATATTGAACTTCCTGGCCTCCTGAACTGTAAATTACTAAGTCTAAGGTACTTCATAGCTGCACAAATTAAGACAAATTGGTATTGACAAGTGAATGTGCTGCTCTAACAAATACCTAAAAATGTGAATGTGGCTTTGGAACTGGGTAGAGGTTGGAAGAATTTTAAGGTGCAGACTAGTAAAAGCTTAGATTGCCATGAACTGAAGGTTAAGGGCAATTCTGGTGAGAGCTTAGAAGACGAGAGCTGTAGGGAAAGGCTTAGTTTTCGAGATTACCTAAGTGATCATGAACAGAATGTTCATAGAAATATGGACAGTAAGGGCCATTCTGATGAGGTCTCAGATGGAAATTAAGAATATCTTACTGGAAACTAGAGGAAAAGCCATCCTTGTTACTAAGTGGCAAAGTACTTGGTGGACTTGTGTCCATGTTCTGTTTTGTGGAAGGCAGGATTTAGAGTAATGAACTAGAATATTTGGTGAAAGAAATATCTATAAGCAAATTGTTCAGGGTGCTGGATGGCATGGCTTAGCTGCTTATAGTAAAATGCAATAAAAGATAAAGATATTAAAGATAGAATTTATAATTCTTAGGGAATTAAAAAGGGAAGAAGAACATGAAGATTTGGAAAACTGTCAACCTTGCCTAGTAAAGAATAAAAACCTATGTTTAGGAGACAAAACCAAGTGTGTGGCCAAGTGAACCATTTGATGAGGAGATTAGCATATGTAGGATGAAGCCAGATTCCTTTTATCAAAATAATGGAGAAATGATCCTGATGGCAAAACAGAGGTCTTCCAGGATACCTCTCTCATCACAGACACATAGAACTATGCCCTTGAGGGCAGAATAGTTTCAAGGAAGGGTCCTGGGATGCCTGAAGATTCTCAGGGTTTGCTTCCTAGGCCCACCTCAAGTCTCTGCTTCCCCCATTCCAGTGCAGTGCTCCACAGCAGTCTCTGCTGTGGCTCAAGTGGGCCTAGTTTCAGCAAGGGCAGCTTCTCTGGAAGGTACAGGCTATAAACATTGACAGCGTTCATGTAGTGCTAACTTTGCAGTCATGCAGATCAAATGAGCTGTGGAGGCATGGATACCTCCTAATTTTCAATGAATGCCCCAGAGAAATTTCGGGTCCAGTCAGAGAAATACTGCAGAATCGGGGCCATTGCAGAATACCGGCATCAGTCTGTTTTCATATTGCTATAAAGAACTGCCTGACACTGGGTAATTTATAAAGGATATAGATTTAATTGACTCACAGTTCAGCATGGGTGGTGAAATCTCAGGAAACTTACAATCATGGAGGAAGGGAAATAGGAAGCAAGGCACCTTCTCACAAGGCAGCAGGAAGAAGTGCTGAGTGAAGGGTTAAGAGCCCTGTGTTAGTTCATTCTCATACTGATAATAAAGACATACCTGAGACCGGGTAGTTTATAAAGGAAAGAGGTTTAATTGACTCACAGTTCAGCATGGATGAGAAAATCTCAGGAAACTTACAATCATGGAGGAAGGCAAAGAGGAAGACGGGCATCTTCTCACAAGGCAGCAGAAAGAAGTGCTAAGTAAAGGGGTAAGTGCGCTGTGTTAGTCCATTCTCAAACTGCTAATAAAGACATACCTGAGACTGGGTAATTTATAAAGGGAAGAGGTTTAATTGACTCACAGTTCTACAGGGCTAGGGAGGCATCAGGAAACTTACAATCATGATGGAAGGGGAAGCAAACATGTTCTTTTTCACATGGCAGCAGGAAGGAGAAGTCCTGACCAAAGGGGGAAAAGCCCCTTATAAAACCAGCTGGTGAGAACTCACTCACTATCATGAGAACAATATGGAGGTAACCACTCCCATGATCAAATTACTTCCCACTGGGTCCCACCTATGACACATGAAGATAATGGGAACTACAATTGAAGATGCTGATTTGGGTGGGGACACAACCAAACCACATCAAGACACTTATAAAACCATCAGATCTCATCATAACTCACTCATTATCAAATGCCCCCATGATTCCATTACTTCCACCTGATCCCACCCTTGATGTGTGGGGATTATGGGGATTACAAGCCAAGATGAGATTTGGGTGGGGACAGGAAGCCTAACCATATCATTCCCTCCACTAGGGCAATGTCCAGTTGAGCCATGGAGTCAGGGCTACCAAAGGGGATCTCCACAGGTTAAATGCCCAGTGGAGCTAAGGGGTCATGGATACTGCAGACAGCCACCACTAGAGCAGTGTTTACGGGGGTTATTGGGTGAAGGCCACCTCCAAGACTCCAGGCCTACACAGCCAGTACTGCAATGCCAGCCTAGGAGAGCTCCAGGCAAATGAAATCAAACCCTAAGAGCTGTGGCATGGGTATATCCCAAAAATCAAAGGGACAAAGATTTTTGGAGCCTTGAGGACTCAACCTTCACTCAAGTGTGTCTGAAAATTGGGACATGGAGTCAAATAGTATTGTTCTCAGGCCTTAAGATTTAATGTTGTTTGTCCTGCTTTGTTTTGAACCCAAAAGCAAACTACTACTGCTTTCCTCTTACCTAATTTTATCTTTTGGAATGGAAATGCCTATCCCATGACTGTCTCGCCATGGTATTTTGGAGGCATATAACTGGTTTGATTTCTCAGGCTCACAGTTGGAGGAAAATTTGATTCCGGATGAATTATACCTTGAGTATCCCCCATATCTGATTTAGATAATATTTGCATGTTCTAGATGAGACTTTGGATATAGACTTTAAAGGTTATGCTGGAAGGAGTTAACACTTTTGGGATGGAATTAATGTATTTTGTATGTGAGGAGAACATGAATTTTGGGCCACCAGTGGTGGAGTGCTATGATTTCAATGTCCCTTCCAAAATTCACATGTTGAAACTTCACCCCCATGGTGGTGATATGAAAAGGTGAGGCCTTATGGGAAGTAATTAAGTCATGTGGGGCAGATCATTATAAAAGGGCAAGAAGGAACTAACTTAAGCCCTTTGGGCTTTTCTTACACATAAGAATATAGCACTTCCCCCTTTGGAGATGCAGCAGCAAGGTAATACCTTAGACAAAATGTGTAACCCTCACTAGACACCAAACCTGCTGATATCTTGATCTTGGGCTTCCCGGCCTCTGGAGTTATAAAAGGTTAATTTATTTTCTTTATAAATTACCCAGTCTAAGTTATTTTGTATAGCATCACAAATAGACTAATATAAGTTATTGACTTTTTTCTTTTATATTTTGTGCTTTTTGTGTTGTATTTAAAAAATCTATGCCAAATCCAGATTCATAAAGATGTTGCCCCACATTTTCTTCTAGAAATTTTATAGTTTTAGAAGTTATGTCTAAATCTAAGTTCCATCTTGAGTAAATTTTTATATATGGTGTAAGGTATGGATTGAAGTTAATTATAATTATTATTTGCATATGGATATCTAATTTTTCTAACATTATTTGTTGAAATGAGTATCCTTTTCCACCAAATTTTATGTAGAACTTTGTCAAAAATCAACAGACCATTTTTGTGTGGGTCAATTTCTGGAATCAGTATTCCATTTCATTGATATGTGTGTCTGTCTTGATAACCATTTGTAAAAAAACAAGTCTACAAATCAGCTAATGTCAGTTCTTCAATTGTGTTTTTACTTTTAAAGTTTTAATGGATATTCCAGTTCCTTTGTATTTCCACACACATTTTATAATTGGCTTGTCTTTTTTCTTAAATCTGCCTGATTTGTAATTGAGATTACATTGATTATATTAATAATTTAGGTGAAGATTTGAAATTATAACAATATTCGGCCATCAAACCCTCAATAAGCCCCTATTGAACCCAAAAGGGACCTATTATCCCTTTCCACTATTTATATGCTACATCAATATATGATGTTTCCTCTATCATGTTATACATAATAATATGCTTCAATGTATTTAGGTTTTCTTTAATTTCTCTTTGTAATACTTTGTTATTTCTGCTATGCAGTTCTTGCATAGTTTTTGTTAAATTTATTATTATGTATTTGATATTTTTGTTTGATTGTTAGGGCATTGTTTTAAAATTTTAATTTCTAATTTTTAGTGTAGCATATAGATATATCATTTTATACTGAGCTTAGATTCCACAGCCTTGAAAAATTACTTATTAGTTCTAGATGATTTTTTGTAGATTTTAACATTTTTTTTAATTTAGATGATTAATAAGCAGTGTTAATTCTTTCATTCTGGAAAGATGTGACATCTTTTTCTTCCATTATTACATTGGGTAGAACCACTAATACAACATTGAAGAGAAGTAGTCAGCACTAATATCTTTATTTTTTTTCTGTCTTCAAAGGGAAAGCTTTCAACCATTTCTCATTAAGTATGGTGCTGTAGATTTATTAAAGATGCCTTTTATCAGATGGGAGAATTACCTTTCTATTGCTAATTTGCTAAGAGTGAGGTTTTATCAAGAATGTATGTTGGATTTTGTCAAGTGCTTTTTCTATGTCTATTAATATGATCTTGTTTTCTTTTATAATCTGTTAATTGTTAATGATACTGAGTGATACTGATTATTTTTCTAAAGTTAATTCAACAGTACACAAAACTCACTTGGTTATGGATATGTTATCCATTCTGTAAACTGTTTTAGTAAAAAATTGGTTAGAAAATTTTGAATTTGTTCATGGGGGACATTAGATTTGTGATTTTTCTTGTAATTTCTTTGTCTAGCTTTGGCATCAAGGTAATGTTGGGCTTGTATAATGAGTTAGATAGCATTCTCTCCTATTAATTTTCTAGAAGATATTGTATAGAGTTGGCATTATTTTTTCTTTTGATATTCACTAGAATTCTTATGCAAAGTCATCTGGGCCGATATTTTCTTTGTGTGAAAGTTTTATTTAAAAATTTCAGTTCTGTTTTTAGACATAGTATGGAGGTTATCTATTTATTTTTGTGTTAGCATTAGTAGCTTGTCTTTTCAAGGTATTTGTCATTCATTTCAGTTGTTGCATTTATTTGCATAAAGTTTCTTATGACATTCAATTATTATTATTTTTTTTTATTACTATACTTTAAGTTTTACGGTACCTGTGCACAATGTGCAGGTTAGTTACATATGTATACATGTGCCATGCTGGTGTGCTACATGCATTAACTCACCATTTAGCATTAGGTGTATCTCCTAATGCTATCCCTTCCCCCTCCCCCCACCCCACAACAGTCCCCAGAGTGTGATGTTCCCCTTCCTCTGTCCATGTGTTCTCATTGTTCAATTCCCATCTATGAGTGAGACTATGCGGTGTTTGGTTTTTTGTCCTTGTGATAGTTTACTGAGAATGATGATTTCCAATTTCATCTATGTCCCTACAAAGGACATGAACTCATCATTTTTTATGGCTGCATAATATTCCATGGTGTATATGTGCCACATTTTCTTAATCCAGTCTATCATTGTTGGACATTTGGGTTGGTTCCAAGTCTTTGCTATTGTGAACAGTGCCGCAATAAACATACGTGTGCATGTGTCTTTATAGCAGCATGATTTATAGTCCTTTGGGTATATACCCAGTAATGGGATGTCTGGGTCAAATGGAATTTCTAGTTCTAGATCCCTGAGGAATCACCACACTGACTTCCACAGTGGTTGAATGCCGCATAATGCCGCATATCTACAACTATCTGATCTTTGACAAACCTGAGAAAAACAAGCAATGGGGAAAGGATTCTCTATTTAATAAATGGTGCTGGGAAAACTGACTAGCCATATGTAGAAAGCTGAAACTGGATCCTTTCCTTACACCTTATACATAAATTAATTCAAGATGGATTAAAGACTTACATGTTAGACCTAAAACCATAAAAACCCTAGAAGAAAACCTAGGCATTACCATTCAGGACATAGGCACGGGCAAGGACTTCATGTCTAAAACACCAAAAGCAATGGCAACAAAAGCCAAAATTGACAAATGGGATCTAATTAAACTAAAGAGCTTTTTCACAGCAAAAGAAACTACCATCAGAGTGAACAGGCAACCTACAAAATCGGAGAAAATTTTTGCAACCTACTCATCTGACAAAGGGCTAATATCCAGAATCTACAATGAATCCAAACAAATTTACAAGAAAAAAACCAACAGCCCCATCAAAAAGTGGGCAAAGGATATGAACAGACACTTCTCAAAAGAAGACATTTATGAAGCCAAAAGACACATGAAAAAATGCTCATCATCACTGGCCATGAGAGAAATGCAAATCAAAACCACAATGAGATACCATCTCACACCAGTTAGAATGGTGATCATTAAAAAGTCAGGAAACAACAGGTACTGGAGAGGATATGGAGAAATAGGAACACTTTTACACTGTTGGTGGGACTGTAAACTAGTTCAACCATTGTGGAAGATATTCAATTATTATCCACTTAATAGATGTAGAACTTTAGTGATGGCACCTCTATCATTCCTAATGTGTATATTTTTTCCAGATTGATGTGGCTACATGTTTTTCAGTTATATTAATCATTTGCACTAACTGCCTTTTCATTACATTGATTTTCCTTAGTATATTTTTGTTTTCTATTTCATTTCTGCTTTAATTTTATTATTTCTTCATTCTGTTTATTTTGGATTTAATTTGCTCTGTTGTCTTATTTTCTAAATATAGAAACTGAGGCCATTGTTAAGAGAGCAATCTTTTTTGTCTCTCTCTGATGTCCAGGCTGCAGTTCAGTGGCAGGGTCTTGGCTCAGTGCAACCTCCGCCTCCTAGGTTCAAGTGATTCTGTTGCCCAGCCTCCTGAGTAACTGGGATTACAGGCATGCACTACCACACTCTGCTAATTTTTGTATTTTTGGTAAAGATGGGTTTCCATGTTGGCCAGGCTGGTCTTGAACTGCTGACTTCAGGTGATCCACCCGCCTGGCTCTCCCAAAGTGAGAGGATTATAGGCATGAGCCACCACACCCAGCTGAGACCAATCTTTTATGATGTAGAAATTTTAGTGCTATAAATTTACCTCCAAATATTGTTAAATTTGAGTCCCACAAATTTTGATAGGTTGTCTTTTCATTCTCATTTAGTTCAAATTATTTTCTAATTGTATCTTATTCTTACCTTGATCCATATCCTCTCCAGAACTATGCTATTTAGTATTAAAATACTTGCGGATTTCCTAGACATTTTTTTCTGATACTAATTCCTAGTTCAAGTCCGTTGGGTTCAGAGAATGTACTTCGTATGGCTTCAATCATTTTATATTTATTCAGACTTATTTAATGATCCTGTATCTGTCTTATCTTGGTATATGTTCTGTGTGCACTTGAAAACACTGTATATTCTACTGTTGTTGTGTCATGTGTTCTACCAAAGTCAGTTGTCAAGTTATTTGATATTGTTTTTCAAGTCTGTATATTTTACAGATTTTTTGTCCAAATCTTTTATCATTTATTAAAAGAAGAATCTTGGCATATTTGACTGTAATTGTGAATTTGCCTGTTTCTCCTTTAAGTTGTATTTTTTTTTACAATGTTGATTTTGAAGCACAGTTACTTTGGATGCCTAAATATCAAATATTTAAATTCTTATATTTCCCTGGTTAATTCTCCCTTTGTCAGTTTACAGTGTCCCTCATTTTGCATGTGATATTCTTGCCTCTGAAATCTACTGTTATTATATAGGTATTCTAGCTTTGTTTTCATTTTTTTATTATACTTCAAGTTTTACGATACATGTGCACAACATGCATGTTAGTTACACATGTATACATGTGCCATCTTGGTGTGCTGCACCCAGTAACTCTTCATTTAACATTAGGAATATCTCCAAATGCTATCCCTCCCCCTCCCCCCACCCCACAACAGGCCCCGGTGTGTGATGTTCCGTTTCCTGTGTTCATGTGTTCTCATTATTCAATTCCCACCTATGAGTGAGAACATGCAGTGTTTGGCTTTTTGTCCTTGGAATAGTTTGCTGAGAATGATGGTTTCCAGCTGCATCCATGTCCCTACAAAGGACATGAACTCATCATTTTTTATGGCTGCATAGTATTCCATGGTGCATATGGGCCATATTTTCTTAATCCAGTCTATGATTGTTGGACATTTGGGTTGGTTCCAAGTCTTTGCTATTGTGAATAGTGCCACAATAAACATACGTGTGCATGTGTCTTTATAGCAGCATGATTTATAATCCTTTAGGTATATACCCAGGAATGGGATGGCTGGGTCAAATGGTATTTCAAGTTCTAGATCCCTGAGTAATTGCCACCCTGACTTCCACAATGGTTGAACTAGATTACAGTCCCACCAATGTGTAAAAGTGTTCCTATTTCTCCACATCCTCTCCAGCACCTGTTGTTTCCTGACTTTTTATTGATCGCCATTCTAACTGGTGTGAGATGATATCTCATTGTGGTTTTGAATTGCATTTCTCTGATGGCCAGTGATGATGAGCATTTTTTCATGTGTCTTTTGGCTTCATAAATGTCTTCTTTTGAGAAGTGTCTGTTCATATCCTTTGCCCACTTGTTGATGGGTTTGTTTGTTTTTTTCTTGTAAATTTGTTTGAGTTCATTGTAGATTCTGGATATTAGCCCTTTGTCAGACGAATAGGTTGCAAAAGTTTTCTCCCATTCGGTAGGTTGCCTGTTCACTCTGATGGTAGTTTCTTTTGCTGTGCAGAAGCTGTTTAGTTTAATTAGATCCCATTTGTCAATTTTGGCTTTTGTTGCCATTGCTTTTGGTGTTTTAGACATGAAGTCCTTGCCTGTGCCTATGTCCTGAATGGTATTGCCTAGGTTTTCTTCTAGAGTTTTTGTGGTTTTAGGTCTAACATGTAAGTCTTTAATCCATCTTGAATTCATTTTTGTATAAGGTGTAAGGAAGGGATCCAGTTTCAGCTTTCTACATATGGCTAGCCAGTTTTCCCAGCACCATTTATTAAGTAGAGAATCGTTTCCCCATTGCTTGTTTTTGTCAGGTTTGTCAAAGATCAGATGGCTGTAGATATGTGGCATTATTTCTGAGGGCTCTATTCTGTTCCATTGGTCTATATCTCTGTTTTGGTACCAGTACCATGCTGTTTTGGTTACTGTAGCCTTGTAGTATAGTTTGAAGTCAGGTAGCATGATGCCTCCAGCTTTGTTCTTTTGGCTTAGGATTGACTTGGCAATGCGGGCTCTTTTTTGGTTCCATATGAACTTTAAAGTAGTTTTTTCCAATTCTGTGAAGAAAGTCATTGGTAGGTTGATGGGGTATACAGATGGCATTGAATCTGTAAATTACCTTGGCCAGTATGGCCATTTTCACAATATTGATTCTTCCTACCCATGAGCATGGAATGTTCTTCCCTTTGTTTGTATTCCTTTTATTTCATTGAGCAGTGGTTTGTAGTTCTCCTTGAAGAGGTCCTTCACGTCCCTTGTAAGTTGGATTCCTAGGTATTTTATTCTCTTTGAAGCAATTGTCATTGGGAGTGTACTCATGATTTGGCTGTTTGTCTGTTATTGGTGTATAAGAATGCTTGTGATTTTTTTCAAATACTGTTCCCTCTTTGCATTTAATGTGGAAATTACTCTTCTAATTTTTTCAATGTTAATGTTAGCTTTAGTTTGCTAAGCTGGACATAGTAAAATACCACAAACTAGGGGGCTTATACATCATTTATTTTCTCATAGTTCTTGATGCTGTAAGTTCAATATCAAGGTGTTAACAAGGTTGGTTTCTTCTGAGGGCTCTCAGAATCTACCACCTCTCTTGCCTAGGTAGATTCAGTGATTTTTCTGCCTGTGTTTTCATGTGGCATTCTACCTCAGTATGTGCCTCCACGTCCAAATTTCCCGTTTATTAAAATGACAGTAGTATTGTAGTATTCGATTAAGTCTTGCCCTAATTACTTAATCTTAGCTCACATCTGGAAGAATCTTGTATCAAAATAATGTCACATTCGGCATCACTGGGGCTTTAAACTTCAACATATTAAGTAGAGGAACAAAATTCAACCTGTAGTGTTGGTCTTCTCTTCGGCAGTGTTGAATCTGCTATGTATCCACCAGTTTATTTTTCATTTCAGACCTGTAATTTATATCCATAGAAGTTTGATTTTGGTATATCTTTCATATGTTTCCTTAACATGTTCAACCTTTCCTCCTCGTTGTTTTTTGTTTTTTTTTTTTTTTGAGACAGAATCTTGCTCTATCACCCAGGCTGGAGTGCAGTGGCACAATCGTGGCTCACTGCTCCCTCTGCCTCCCAGGTTCAAGCAATTCTCCTGCCCCCGCCTCTCAAGTAGCTGGGACTACAGGCACATCACACCAAGACCGGCTAATTTTTTGAATTTTTAGTAGAGACAGAGTTTCACTGTGTTAGCCAGGATGGTCTCTATCTCCTGACTTCATGATCCACATGCCTTGGTGGATCCTAAAGTACTGGGATTACAGGTGTGAGAAACTGCGCCAGGCCCTCTTATTTATTGAACATACGTAATAGAGTTAGAACATCAGAAGCAGTTTTAATGTTCTTGTCTACTTATTCTATATGTGCCATTTTCTGGTCTCTTTGTGCTGAATGGCTTTTCTGCTCTTACTTTCCTGGCTTCATCCACGCTTGATAATTTTTTATTTGATATCAGACAATGTGGATTTTACTTTTTAATGGTGTTTTTCTTCTAATATTATTTTCACACTTAAATCTCAGATGCTTTATGTTTACTTGGAAAAAAAAAACATTGATTCTTTCAAGGCTTGTTTTTAAACTTTGTTAGAACCAGACTAGGTATTAATCTTGGGCTATTTTTGTTTTCCACTACTGTGGCAATACTCTCTGAGGAACTTACCTAATATCATGTGAAATACAAGGTTTTTCACTCTGACTTAGGGAACATGAACTGTTTGAACACTAAGAATTGTTTTTTCTGCTGTTTATAGTTATTTTTCCAGCCTCAGTTAGTTTCCTCACATTTATGCACAGATTCATGCTCAACTAGAGCTGAGGAGGACCTTCAGCAAATCGCAGTTGTCATACTTTTTGTGCAGATCTTTTTTCTCTTCTATTCTTCCCTGAAGAATTCTAGCTGTATTTCCCTTTCTGGACTCCTAGCTCTGTCATCTCAACTTACAGAGGCTACTGGATTCCATCTGGGTTCTCCCTTTCTATGATGTAGCCCAGTCTCCTTTCAGGCAGTAAGCCAGGACAATCATAAGGTTTTATTTTGCTTTCCCCTTCTAATGAATTATTTTCTTTCTCTACCTAATTTCTAACACTTAAAAACATTGATATATGTACGTATACAGTCCAGTGTTTTCAGTTGTTTCTACCAGGAAGATAACTGCATTACAAGTTATCCCATCTCAGCTAGATGTTTCCTAAGAGAATATATTACTATTAAACTTTTTATAATGAAAATAATATATTCCTATAAAAATTTCAAGCACTACAGATGTATATACAGAAAAACTTACATTTCTACCATTCTCCCCACCCTCTTTCTCCCAAAATTCAACTGCATTCCTGGTCTTCAAAGGAAACAGCTCATAATTGGTATGCTCAATTACAGATAATTTTATATGCATTTAAATATATATACACACATACTTTATATATATGTGTGTATTTATATATATATATAGTCATACACATATATGCAAATATTACAAATACATAAATATATATATATTTTTTGACAGGGTCTTGCTCTGTTGCCCAGGCTGGAGTGCAGTGTCAGGCTCTCAGTTCACTGCCACCTCAAACTCCCAGGCTCAAGCAATTCTCCCACCTCAGCCTCCTGGGTAGCTGGGACTACATGCATGCATCACCACACCTGGCTCTTTTTTGTTTTTGTCTTTGGAGAGAAGAGGTCACACTATGTTGCCCAGGCTGGTCTCGAAATCCTGAACTCAGGCAATCCTTCTGGCTCAGCCTCCCAAAGTGTTAGAATTACAGGACTGAGCTGCTGCAACTAGCCTACATAAATATTTTGACATAAATGACATATTAAGAACTTTTTGTAGATTAATTTTCTTGTCTAAATCTGTATCTTTGTTTTTCTTCTATATTTGCCATACATATCTATGTAAATATTTTAATTGCCTGCATATAACTTCATAGTATGGATACATCATTTTTAAATTTAGGTATTTCTCTATTGATGTTCAAATGTTATTCACCAATTTTTCTGTTTAACAAATGTTACAATGAACATTTTTGAATAGTATGTTTTTATACACATGTGTAGGATTTCTGAAAGGAAAATTCTTAAAAATTTAATGCACATTTTAAAGTTTGCTAGAAATTCCCAAAATATCGTGTAAAGTACTTGTACTTTGTTCACATTTAACAGTGTTAGGATTTCCTATTCCCTCATCATTTTTTGTGTCAATCCAATGGAAGAAAATTAATTGTTTCTCTGTTTTAATTTGTATTTACTTCATGAATAGTAAATTTGAATATCTTTACACATCTATTTGTAGTTATCAATCTGTGAATTGTTGCTGTATATTTCTATTGGGTTTTTTATTTATAGAAAAAAATTGTATAGTCATTTGTTTGTTATACATATTGCAAGAATTTTCTCCTAATCTCTTCATTATATTTTACGTTTGTATAAGAAATAATTTGTCATATAGAAGTAGTGTTTGAAAACATGCCTTTTGAGAAAGAGCATATCTTGTTCTATTTTTTTCTGCTTTTGAAAACTCCTTCTCATTCACCAGGTGCAGGGCAAATCACTTAACTAAAATGTTTAACTGGTTTTGAGAAAGAGGGAAACAGCTTCCTACATTCACAGGCTAGGCCCAGTTGTTGCTAGGAGCTGGCTTGGCACTCACAGCTAGGCCTTGGTATTACTATTTCAGGAACATCAGCATTAAATGAGGTCACCCTGTGACCATGATGGATGAAGGCGAAAACAAGACCGCTCTGCAATCATGTCTGAACACAGAGAGAACATGAACATTGTGCAAGTCATGAAAATGACCAGTTATCTCACTGTTCTGACTAATATAAGTTACTGCTTTTTTTCTTTTATCAATTACAGCTTTACCCTTGCTTTAGACTGCCCTCACAATAGATAAGATGTATTAAGATACCTAATCATCACATTACCCTTACTTCCTGAGAGTATTCAATCCAGAGAAAAATTCTGCTTCCTCAATATTTTCCCCAAATCACCCAATACAAATCCAAACACCATAACAAGTCCTTTTATTATCTTCCTACTTAGATGCCCCAATAATTGATAAAATAGTTCTCTGTGGTGTACATTCTCTCTTACTGTAATGAGTAATAAACCCAATTTGTTCAACTATAGTGTGTTCCTGATAGTCTTCAGCTAGAGAGCTTTCAAATAATCACATAAAAACATAGTGTGTATAAAGTCCAAATGCTTTTTATTTTTATTTCACTTTTAAACATTTATTAATTTTAACTGATTAGTAAAAATTATATATACTTATTGTGTGTATCACATTGTTTTGAAAAACATATATATTGTAGGATGGCTAAATCTAGCTAATTAACATATACATTACTTCACATATTTATCTTTTTTTGAGTTAAGAACATTTAAAATCTAATTCTTAGCAACATACAAGAATATAATGTTTTTATTAACCACAGTCACCATGCTATCTGTAAAATAGATCTCTTGAACTTATCCTTCCTATCTAACTGACATTTTGCATCCTTTGACCAATATCTTCCTCACCCTTATATTTTATTAAAATTGGTTCTTTCCAGTTTGATGAAATCCATTATTGTTTTAAAGCCCTGTTCTCTGTGGGTCACATAACAGTTTATATTTTGAGAGATACTATGTATATTAGGATAAATCATATTAGGAAATCACTATAAGATCCTTGTAAGGGCATTGAATTTGATATGAGAACTGGATTTCCAACATTCTAGAAGGAGGATTTTGGGGAAATGTGTTAATCACTCTGAGTTTTTCCTTGCTTATTTGTAAATGAGGATAATAACTATTATCTTAACAGTATTGTTTTAGGGATTCAATGATGGAGCTTTTTGTAAACTAAGGCATGTTCTGTGAATAGGAAGGACATTCCAAATAGTGATGGTAGTGCTTGGAGGGAACTGATTGAATGCACATCTCCTTTCATCACCCCTTTTTTATGCAGAGGAAACGGAAAGCACGGAAAAGGAGAATTAGTTTACTTTAGACCAAGATTGGACTCCAGGTTTTTTTGACTCCTAGTCTAGCACCCTCTATACTGCATAGAACTTCCTTTCTATTTTATTTCTTTTTGCTTCTTTGTAATAAAAAAAATTCTAGTAAGTGACTTTTTGGTACACTATACTATCTTCCAGGATTAACTCCTCAGAATCCTCCAAACAATTTGGAAAGTTAATGACTCCTGAGTATTTTTAAGCTTATGGTTAAGCCAAGTTAAGCCACAAAAATATATTAAAAATAATTTCCAGACTTTCCATATCCAAATGATTCTTGTAGAGTTACCTCCCACCCTTCTTTATAGAATGTTGACCACCTTCTTTCTATCCAAGATTCAGGGTGTTATTTCATCGTGATTTCACCTGTTGTGATTGGGTTCTGTACACTTATGTTTGTTCTGCCCAGCAGTATGGGTTTAAAATATCAATAATGATAATAATATTGAGCCTGAGTAAAGTTTTATCTTCACTGATTGTAAATTACTCTCTGTTTGCCTCTCAGCTCTTCGTTCTGGTTACTTATTCTTTCTAACGTGCTTGGCTGCACAAATCACAGAATAGAGGGATAAAAAGATCTTTTGGAATCTATATTTGCTGTGTTCCAAGCTCAGTTACCATATGGAACACAGAAGCCCAGAGCCTTAAGTCTCAACCAGCATTTTGTTGTTTTGCTTTTTTCCTTACCATTTTAACAATGTGTCCTTCATCACTACTGAAGTCTTTATTGAAGAAATTGTGTGTGTATGTGTGTGTGTGTGTCTTTGTGCACATGCCCCCATGTATTGTGCATGAAGTGAGTGATGCCAGGCACCAAAATTGTTATAAGAAGCAACATTTTATGCTATAGGCAAAGATGGTACTTTAGGTATTGTAAATAATCAGGTATTTTTGTGAGCCTTCTGAATATTGCTCAGGAATTGATTACTCAAACATATGCTTACTATTCTTCTCTCTTATCAGAATAAATATTTATTATAACATTACTTAAAAGGTTTTGGATAATGAGAATTGGCTGCAAGGTAAATGAAAGACAAGAAAAATGGTCAAGTCCATTCATTTCCTCATTCAGTTTTCACACAATTTTTAGACTTGTTTAGTGTCACAGACTCTGCTCTGGGCAAGAGAATGCAGAGTGAACAAGACATAGGACTACCCTTATTATGAAGCAAGTATAGGGAGACATATGACAGGTAGACAAATTGCTGGCTGTTGATGGTGACCATTCTATAATTCCTCTGAGCTTTGTAGATGAGGCATCTTCCATGCAGTCCACTACATAGTCTGAGCTTCATTAGTTGTACACCTTTTTGGGTTCCACTGAGAAAGTCTCAAACAATACAAACCAAATTGGATATTAATGTAGATATATTCTTAGGAAGACTCATCAGCTTTTCAGGTTTACATATGACGTTTGTTTGTTTGTGACAGAGTCTTAACCTCTCCCCAGGCTGGAGTGCAACGGCTTGATCTTGTCTCACTGCAACCTCTGCCTCCCAGGTTCGAGCCATTCCCCTGCCTAAGACTCCCAAGTAGCTGAGATTACAGGTGCATATCACCACACCCGGCTATTTTTTATTTTTATTTTTTGTATATTTAGTAGCCAAAAGTTTCACAATGTTGGTCAGGCTGGTCTGAAAATCCTGACGTCATGATCTGCTTGCCTCAGCCTCCCAAAGGTCTAGGATTACAGTCCTGACCCACTGCACCCAGCCAACAGATGACATTCTTGAATCAAATATTTATGGTCATAAATTTATCTGGCCACTGATGAGGACTTCGGTATAGGTAACATAATTTTGAGGAAATCTTGTACCTAATACAATATTATTTAACCATGAATCTGTTGCGAAAATACCAGAAAATGTAAAATCTTGTGAAAAGAAAAAACAATTGCAAAAGCAGAGGAGGCTTTGGATTATGTTTTACTGATAAGGACACTGAACCTTAAGAATTTAAATGATGTTCCCAGGATTATCAGCTGGTGAATACTAGAGTTTCAAACATCAACTCATTTAATTCTTTCAACAACTTTTTATTTTAAGTACCACTATTGTTTACTTGTTACAAATAAGGTGACTGAGGTCCAGAAAAGGTAAGTAACTTGGCTAGGGCCATGTGGCTAAAAAGTGTCAGAGCCAGGATTCAGGCCAAGAAGTCTGACTCCAAAGCCCATCCTTTTAACTTTACACCATTCTGTCTCTCCAGGAATAGCTGTACTTAGTTTCCAGACTTCGCTTCCCTTAACCCCTCCTATTTTTCTTTTCATTATATTGTGTTGCCAAGCACACACACACACACACACACACACACACACACTCCTGCTAAAAAATGTATATACCCTCCTATAAAACATTTTAAACATCAGCATACATATGTGTATGTATTTTTGCTGCTCAGTGGGTCTGCAGAATGATGATTAATAAATGACTCAAATCAGAGAGCAAAAGAGACTCATTTTGTTTTATCATCAGCCAGAAAAAAGAAGCTTCCTTTAGGCATTCTAAGCAAAAGACAAGATGAATGGTGTGCTAATTAGCTCTAGTGCTATCAGACTGCTGTCTTTGTTTGGGGCCAAGAATGAAAGAAGTTAGATTGTGCCTAACAACATGGTCCACTGGCCTGATTACAAGGCTCCAAGAGGGATTTTGCAACATAAACATAGGGACATTTTGCAATATTTCCAGGGGGAAATGTATGCTGATTAGCATGCAATCTACAAATGGCTTCATGTTGTAAGCTTCTTCTATTTATTTGCATAAGTATTGTTGCTCATCCTCCACTTGGATATATATTTTTTAATTTGAAGAAAATATTTTACCTGAGCTATGACTTTTCTAGTGAATTTAAAATAAAATACCATTAATATAGTATAGTACAAAGAATTTTGGTCTTAGAGTCAGAAATCATGAAGTTGAGTCCCATTTTTGCCTGGCACATTAGTTATCCTTTCTTCATAGCTGGAGAAAATCAAATCATCAGACACCCTAGTTTAACTTTAATGCTCTCAAAACTCAAATTAGGTGTCAATCCTTCCTGGAATTTCCACTGTTTTTCTATAGCAAGTTTACTTTTTCACTGTCTGTAAGCTCATTTTCATGTCTTCCTTTTCCTTAAACTTTATATACCCACCTGTCCCAATCTCCTTATTTCCAGTTGTATACCTCACTGAGAAAATGGGAGGAAGCTATGAAAAGAAGCCTCCTCCATCTTTGACTGTGACATCTCCAAGCCTCATGTTAATATACCCCTTTTATTTATTTCAAATCAAAAAAGTGTCCCCATTCCTATGATGGGGCCATCCCTCCACAATTGCACTGGGTCCCATTCTTTTTCACCTCCCAAAGATTTTGCTCTTTCAGTTATACCATCTTTCTCTTGCAACTTCAGTTTCTCCTGTATTGGATCATGTCTGTTAACACTCAAATATGTTAAAATAATCATATCTTCAAAATAATATAAGAAAGTACTTATTCACCCTAAATCTCTATGTACAGTCTAATTTATCTGCTCTTCTCACTGCAAAACCTGCTATAAGAGTTGTTGACTGGGGGCGGTGGCTCATAATTGTAATCCCAGCACTTTGGGAGGCCAACATGGGTGGATCAGGAGATCAAGACCATCCTGGCCTACACGGTGAAACCCCGTCTCTTCGAAAAATACAAAAACACAACAAAAATTAGCCAGGCGTGGAGGATAATGCAGGAGAATTGGTTTAACCTGGGAGGCGGAGGTTGCAGTGAGCCAAGATCACACCACTGCACTCCAGCCTGGGTGACAAAGTGAGACTCCATCTCAGAAAAAAACAAACAAAGAAACAAACAAAAAAAAGAAAAAGAAAAAAAAAGTTGTTGATACTCATTGTTTCTTTTTCTCAAAATTCTGATCACTCCTTAAACCACTCCAAATTTCAAACTGTCCACTCCATAGATCTTGCTTTTGTCAAAGTCATCAGTGACTTCCATAGCTCCAATTTAATGGTCGCCTATCACTCTTAAAGTGTTGGTCATTCTCTCTTTGTTGAACATCTTCTTCCCTTGTCTTTTGTAATGTCACGTTTAACTTTGTTTTCTTCCTAACTCACAGACTTCTCTTTCTCACTCTCCTTTACTGGCTCCTACTTAATTCAACGCGTAAATGTTTGTCCTAGGCTGTCTAGTTATTTGCAACATTCACTAGATTCTACCTAACCTCTGCTTCCAATATGCTGTTTCTTTAACGGTGTATGCACCATTTATATTTCCTTCATACTTAGCATTTATCAAAGTTGATTCGACATAGTTCGTGAAAAAATATAGTTGTGGATTAGATTGGAAGGTGGTTTCTGATCAGATTTTATACACCTTGAAAACTCAGGTTTACTATAGTCATCAAGTACCAAATATAATTTTTAAAGCAGGTTGAATTTATACGAACAGGAACAGCATATGGAAGAAAATGGAGGTCAAGCCTATCAGTTAAGAGTTTGAGTGTTGTAACATCTTAAGGTAAGGTGAACATGACCTGAATTAGGTATTTTGTGGGAGTGCAAACGTAACAAACAACAAAAGTCAGTCAAAAATACTCGACAAGAGTAGGCAAAAGACTGAATATGAGGGTTCAAAACACAGAATTGTACCTCCCCGTGATTTTTAACCCAAATGACTTGGAGGATAAAGTGCTGCTAATATTGGTAATGAACACATTTCTCTCCAGAGATTGACTGACTCCAAATTTGAAGGCAAATTTACTTTTATGGCTATGCTTAAACCAACATAATAATATATTGGTCTGATTTTGTCTACGAAATCA
Source organism: Pongo pygmaeus (assembly GCF_028885625.2). Classification (NCBI taxonomy): domain Eukaryota; kingdom Metazoa; phylum Chordata; class Mammalia; order Primates; family Hominidae; genus Pongo; species Pongo pygmaeus. The sequence goes on along the minus strand of NC_072397.2, from coordinate 15,020,559 downwards.
GCTCAAAAATAAATATTCGTGCATTCAGACTTTCTGTATGTTCTGTTTTCCTCTTTCTACTGTAGCTAAAGATCACTTTGTGGCTTTTTCTTGTTTTTTTCCCAAAGACTATTGCAAAAGCAATGAAGTTATGACCTAGTTTTGTGGCAGAACAAATATGGTCTAGAGGGGAAACTGACTTGGAGCCAACAGATGTGGTTTTAGACATGTTGAGTTTAAGGTGGTGTCAAGATATTCCATGGAAAATGGCAGTTACAGAACTGTGACTCAAGGTCAGGGAACACTCTGAATGGCAAATGCAGGCTGGAAAGTCATTCAACAATGATATACTGACCTGGAGACACATAGCTCATGGTATCCTAAATATTTAGGCTTGGGTTTACATTTCACAACTAGCAGATGACATAAAAAGGCCAATCAAAGAGAGAGAGAAGATGCAAGCAGAAAGGGAAAGAAAACAAGGGAATGAATAGCCAAGGGACACATTTTGCAAGGCTCTGTCCACTTTACTCTACTGAATCTTGTGGAGAGCTGTCAAAGGAAGTAAAGACAGAAATTTTGTAATGATAAGGTTGACCTTGAAGAGTATATTTTCAGTGGAATAGTAGGGGCAGGATTCTTGTGGAAAATCAGATGAGTGAATAATGATGAAAAGGAGATAAGCAAATAAGAAAAAAGATAAATAGCTTTAGGGAGGTGTTTTCAAGGGAAAATATTTTTTAATAATGTTAATAGCTTATTGCTTTATTCAGTGAAAAATGATATGTGCCCACTATAGGATTTAAAAATACAAAAAGTACAAAGAAAAATGTAAAAAAAAAAACACATGAAATGCAACAATACAAAAAAAACTATCCTTATTGTTTTGATAAACATACTTGCCAGTTTCAATTAATAGAGCATACAATTGGTTGAAAAGAGCATGCTAAGTGTTTTTTGGAAAATAATTGCTAAACATACAATGTTAACTTTATTTAAAATACATTTCTTGGCCAGGCACGGTGGTTCATGCCTATACAAGGTGGTTCATGCCTGTAATCTCAGCACTTTGAGAGGCCGAGGAAGGTGGATCACATGAGGTTGGGAATTTGAGATCAGCCTGACCAACACGGAGAAACCCCATCTCTACTTAAAATACAAAATTAGCTGGGAGTGGTGGCGCATGCTTGTAATCCCACCTAATCAGGAGGCTGAGGCAGGAGAATCGCTGGAACCCAGGAGGTGGAGGTTGCAGTGAGATGAGATTGTGACATTGCACTCTAGCCTGGGCAAAAAGAGCAAAACTCCATTTCACACACACACAAACACACACACACACAAAAAATACATTTCTTAATGAGATGCATGGTATTGTTCCTGTCCCCTCTCACTTACTCTCATTCTGTCTTGTAGACATAGATAACTATTACTAAATGACAGAATGAGGCAGGATTCATTATTAATTCAATTTTTATTTTTTTCTTTCTATGGATGGAAGTGTCAAAAAGAGACCTTGTTCCAATGAATATGTATATAGGAATGGAAGAAGGAATTTTTTAAGCAATTTCACTCAATTCTTTCAATTCTTCATGAATTAAATACTGAAAACTATATAAATGACAACTGCAAGTCATTCAATTTTGTTGAAAACAAAGCATTGATAATTGCTTGACTTACAAGAGGAGTTACTATCTAGCCTTTAGAATTGTTCACCTTGTGAAGCCAATGACTTATATTTCTAATGCTAACAGGTAAACTGAGGCACATTTTTAAAGAGTTTGAGCAAGAAATATTCCATGAATTATGCAGCTCCAAACTAGAAGCCATTCAGGAGCTCCATCAAGGGAAGACAACGGGGAGAATTTTATAAAACACACACAGAAATAAAGCAGATGATATTTGATTGGTTACAATTATACAGTTGCCTCATTTGATCTATCCCATCAGAAAGTCCTAATTATAGAAGTTTGTTAACTGCTTCTGATTGGTTGAGTTTACTTTTTTTTTAATGATATAAACATTTACAAGAAATAGCTCAAGTTAAGTTTTGCTTATGTTTGAAAATCAAGAAAGATTGAAGTGACTTCTGAAGCCTAACTGTTGTTTTTCTTCTAAGAAATTCTTCATGTCTGATCTCTGTTTTAATTTTTGTCAGACTTAATGAACCTCTTGTCCTCGATGTGTTTTTTTTTATTTTTACGTTTTTATTTTAAGATAAAACTCAGATATGGAAAGTACACAAGTGTATAGTTTTATTTCCTGCATGCAGATATAAAGCAACAGAATATTGCCAACCAAACTAGTATTCCAGTGCAGTTGCCTTGTCCAAATCACCATTCCTTTCAGGCCTTTTCACAACACTGAGATATTTGTTTGTGTTATTAAGAAGCCACCCAGTGGCTAATGAAGAAAGGAAGACCAAAGACAGACTAAAAAGAAATACATCATGAATCAACATCTTGAAGAAGGCATGCGTGTAAAGAATCAGATAAATTCTACATCACTGACAAGGTTTAGTATTGGAAAAATGAAATTTCTCTTACTGCAAGTCAGAGAAAAGAGAAGAGAGTGCAGATTCATTCAACCTGTCATTTAAGGAAGATTTATTAAGGCCCTCTTAATTGGCAGTACTGTAGAAAGCACTGGAGAGAGACTTTAAAGAGGAAAACAAACTGTTTGGGCTCTCCAGCTAGATGGACTTAATTGCTTCGAAAAAGGAGGAGATGAGGTTGTGGTTCTCAATAAAAGCTGTTTAGGAGATTGTGGATTTGGACATGTGAAGAATGGCAACAAAATTTCAAAAAGATACGGTACAGAAAGGCCTACAGAATCAATACATTTTCTTTTCAGGACTCGGGAAAAAGCCAGCCTACTATTTTGTTTTAAAAGCAAAGCTTGGAATGCTTATATCAGACATCACAGTGATTCTAATTGATTTTATTTTTATAACTGGACCTGCCCTTGGAGTTAATGCCAAAAGACACATACCAAATTACAGCACAAACACTAATAAAACATAACAGGAGGAGAATGCTGCAAACTCAATCGCTTATTTAAAAAAATGATTAGCTTTAAAATGTTAGCATGACAGAAAACAATTTCCTTCTACTAACATCAGTTTTGAAGTCAGCTAATCAGAAATCTATAGACTTAGGACAGGAAATGAATTCAATAAAGTAGACCTTGCAGTAAAATACACTTTGCTACAGGCCCATGTTGTTGGAATTAGAAAGGCATCATCAATCATATGCCTGCAGATCAGAGTTCTCAGTGAGCCAGTGATAATTCTCCTGTTGAGAGTCCACCTGTTACAACATACGTCATCTTTTTAGATATCCTATTTGATACAATATTTAATTGTCTCTTTAACGTGCTGAGAAAATACTAGGATGCTTGAACAGTTTAAAAATAAAAATATCCAAATGAGCAAGATAGCCTTTTTTTTTCTTTCAATTATTTCCTTCTGTTCTCATAAATTAATCTACATTTGTGATTTTAGATTTGTGCAGAGTGAAGTGTGATTATAGAGGTCTTAACATTCAGGCTGACAGAGAACAGTTGAAGCAGCTATTATCTGTTCTGCAGAGAGATATGCTTATTGTAAATGCTTTGGGCTCTCTGAAAACTTGGGAGGATAGACCTTTGAAACTGATGAGGGTGACAAAGTGTTCCTTTAGATCCCTCTATAGCCGAGAGAACTGCAAAGGTGACATGCGAAAGAAAGAGTTATTTGTAAGATCTTTGAATGGAAGATTAAAAAAGGAAATTATTTTACTTCAAATACGATATGTTTTGTAATTATTAACTGAATTATAGAATTTGAATTGGAAGTGATTTCATAAGGCAATCAGTTTAGTAATTTCCCAATACTGATTTCTGGACAGACACAAGAATGGGATAATATTTTCACCAATCCTTGGCAGAATTAAAAAAAAAATAAGATATCAGTATAGACAGACTTTCAATGAAGCTAGATTTGTTCTTAGATTTTAATGTTAATAGTACATTATTTTTATTTGTGGTCCTAAAATACTCTTTCTTCTTTGAAATGACAGAGGTACATGGTGGGATGTGTAAAGTGCTCTTGGTCCGATTAAATGAAATAATCATTGTTCTTTTGGAAACTGGAGTAGGGTTAATGTGAAGCTAGACTAGAAAGTAGGCAGCATGTGGTTTGGGGAACAAGATCTTCTTGTGCCCGAGGTCTTTCTTCCTCTATGTACTCTATATCCTTATTTTGCTATGCAGTTTACAATATCATGTTGTTCCGTACACCCTTCTTTCCCAAATAGAAACCAGCTTTGAAAAAGAATCAGCTTTCAGCCATTTATCCAACTTACAGGCAAAGTGAGAGTGACCTGTAGGTGCTAGGATCTCAGCCCACTGCAGCCCAGACAGCACACACCCATGTGATCCTCTCAACTCAGACTCTCACACAGCTGGCACTACAGATGCATGCCACCCCTCCCAGCTATGTATTAATTAACTAATTGATTACTTTTTGGAAGTGTGCCCATGTTGCCCCAGGCTCCTCTGGAACTCTTGAGTGCAGGCAATCCTCCCACATCAGCCTATCAAAGTGCTGGGATGACAGGTGTGAACCATGGCTCAGGCATGGCTTTGAGTTTTTTGCTTTTTTCTTCTTCCTCTTCATGTATTCTTTTGAAACATGCAGTGAAGGTTTCAATTCATGGACTATAGTCTCCGTGCCTGTAATTTCTATCTTTCAACTCATCATCAGCATTCACTGGGATTTTCATATATATATATATATGTACACATACATTTTTTTCTTAACTTAGCAAACAACGTTGCATTCTTTCCTGTGTCATGAAAAAGACTTTGATAGAAAAGAAAAACACTGCTTTATAATAAAATACTTTATTGACATTTATTCTATTCTCTTAAGGCATTTTAAAAATTATGTTTATTTTAAAAATGTCATATGAAATGATACATATTTATAACTTAAGGGGTGATGTTCAAAAGGTCATATACATTATGCATTGGATACATCCAGCTAATCAACAAATGCATGACCTCACATACTTGTCATTTTTGTTGTGGAAAATCATGATATGCACTGTCTTAGAATTTTTTTAGGCAAAGAATATGTTATCCCTAGTTATAGTCGCATGCTGAAGAAAATATTTTTAACCTTTCCCTCCTTTATATGAATTCTTGATCCAGCATCTCCTCAGTGAACTCTCTTCACCCCAGCTATTGAAGTCACTACCTCTGTGAAGTCTGCTTTGTTGATTTCACATAAGAATGAGGTCATCTGCTATTTGCCTTTCTGATACCAGGCTTATGTCACTTAACAAAATGGCATGCACAAATTCAGCAGATTCACACCCATTCTCACAACTGGCCGGATTTCCTTATTTATTATTGCAATACATTTTTCCATTGCGCATATGTGTTTTTGCCCCATTTTTTAATCCACTCATCAATGGAGGGACATTCAGGTTGCTTCCATATTTTGGCTATAGCAAAAATGTAATGAGTACAGCAACAATTGCATGGGTGTACGCACCGCCTCAACATACTGATCTGTGTACTTGTGGGCGTGCCCGGGTATTCTGATTTGCTGGATCATATGGTGGGTGGTTCTACTTGTAGATTTCTGAAGGCTGGTTATACTTAAATAAAAGTCATAAAGCTTCTTGTAATGCCTGCACTAATTTACATTCTCACCAAATGTGAGCAAGGAATTTCTTTTCTCTGCAACCTCACCAAAAATGAGGGTTTTTTTGATTTGTTTTGTTATTGTCTTTTGCATAATAGGCATTCTGCCTGAAGTCAGAAGAAATCTCACTGTGTTTTTCATTTGCAATTTCCTGATGGGTTAGGGATGATGAGGACTTTTTAGTGTGTCTTCTGGGCAACTGTATGTCTTAGTTTCAAAAATGAGTATTTGCAGCTTTCGCCTATTTGTTTTCATGATATTGAGTTGTTGGGAGTTCCTTATGAACTGTGAATATTCACCCAAAACAGATGTATGTTGATTCAATCATTGATCCCATCCTGTAGGATGCCCCACCTGTATGTTTAGTTTTCTGGGTGTGGTGAAGCACTTTAATTTGTATGATTACATTATCTATTTTTGAAGGTGTTTACTGTGCTCTTGCAGTCACTTTCAGACCACAGGGATGCCATGGAGCTTCCTCCTTGTGATTTGTTCTGGTATTTTTATCATTTCATGTCTGACATTGGAGTTTGGTGATAAATTCTCTACTTGTAAAATCCCTTATGTGGCTATTCAGGTTTTCCCCAACCTAGTTTATAGAAGATACTTGATTTTGCACTGGGCGTTGTTGTTTCTTTGGGAAAAGGCCGTGACTTAGCTGCAAATGCTGTGACTTAGTTCTGGGCTCCTATTGTTTTTCATAACTCAAGTCTCTGCTTTTCTGCAGTGCTATCCTATTTTGGTATGTAAAGCTTTGTAGTAGTAGATCATGAAGTTAGGTAGTGTGATGCCTCCAGCTTTGTGCGTTTTACTGGATTGCTCTGGGTTTTCAGGATGTTCTGCCGTTTCACAGGAAATTTAGGATTCTCAGATTGTTTTTCTAAGAAGAATGGGTCATTGATATTTTTACAGGGGTTGTATAGGATCTGAGGATCACTCAGGTAGTATTGATGTCAATGCGATTTAGACAATGTGTGTGTTTGGGTGCACATGCCCAGGGCCAAGAGACACTGCGTGTCCTCAGCAATAGTGAGGTGGGCCTTAATGTCCAGCCAGATTTGCTTCCTGGAAACACACAGAAGATCCCCTTCCATTTTGCTGTCTCTTCACATTTCCTCCCCTGTGAGCCCTGTGTGGTCCCCAGATTCCCCGTGCAGTGGCCTGCCTTTTTTGGCAGTGGGGAGTTGCTGGGTGAATGAGGACGGCAGAAGGAAACAAGCATGTCAGGAGAGCCTGGGTTCATACAAATGGGACTTGGCAGGCCTGGGAGAGCCATTCTGGGAGGATGTAAACCTGGACAGGCCTCAGGTGGGCATCTGTATGGAGGGTGAGACAGCCCTGGTGGATCCCAAACTGAAGGCCAGGTAGTGGCACGCCTCAGGACAGAGAAGGGAGCTAGCAAGGGATGATGAGGCAGCTATCTCTTGATCCTGGCTTCTTACCCATTGACCTTAGCTAATTATGCCTATTTAGCAGATTAGGGTTCCCCCATCCTGAAATGTGGGAACTACAGTTCCCTTATGGACCTTTCTCCACCAGCCCATGATGGCCTGAGTTTGCTTACTGCAATCTCCTCCCTGAGCCTTGGCTTCTCTATGTGCATCCTAACTCCAGGACCCACAGGCCTCTCAACCCCCAGGCCTGGGCTGCTTCCCTGTCCTCTTCTCTGTTCCCTCTCTGAGGGCCTAACTCTCTTGAGTAGTGCTGCAGGAGATTGAGCCACAGGCCCTGGCTGATGACCTGGGAGACTGGGCAAAGTGGTCGTGACAGGTCAGGTTCCGATGCAAAGCCAATTCTTCCGATGCCAAGGAATGTCCAACAAGGTCCTTTGCCATGACGCCCCATAGCTGCCCCACCTCAGCAAACCAGCCATACCCTGGGCAGTCACAGTCAGCCAACCAGCTGAGGAAGCTCAGTTAGGCAGTGCCCTGCAGGAAACTGGGGCCTTCACCTGAATGAGCCTAGAACCACTTGACTGCAGTGGAGCCAGTCGCCCTGTATCCTGGAGGGAGAGGAGTCAGGAAGGCTAACGCCAGGCCGAGCTTCCCAGGTACTACCCCCTCTACCATACCAGGAGGCACTCCTCATTGAGGATGCCAACGCAATACTCCTTAGTGAGCACTTCATTGCCGAAGTAAATGTTGTGATGACAGGCAAACTTCTTCCTGCCAGTTGTACTCATGATGACTGAGTTCCTCCACCTCCCAGTCCAAGAAGGAGATAGAGGACAGTCAAGGGACAATTTCATCTAGGTGGGCTGAGGTGTCCTTCTAGCTGGGGTGAAACATGCGTTTCCCCTTCCTAGCTCTCCCACTGAGACACCCCTGAGCTCCAGGAGCACGTCAAACTGACCAGGATCTTAGAACCCTTCCCCGGATCCAGGCTTCCCATCCTGACCAGCAAATCCAACATGTAGTTTTGAAGGACTTCCTCATGGTTTTTGAGCTACTTGCTCTCACCGGAAATAATCATAACCTTTAAACTGTTCTTCATGCCAACTTAAATGTTTCATTTTTACTACCTCATGTTTTGGATGAGGCATGTGTTTTTAAATTGATTTTCACCCTTATTGTACCTCTGTGATAAACTGCTTACTTACATTCATACCAAAATTATCTTTGAGTTTTACTTGTCTGTTCCCCAAGATTCAGTGAAACTAAGAATTCTATTTATGCGTGTGTCTTTCAGCAACCATATGTGAGATAATGGTGCACATTACTGCAGAAGTCACATGTACAGGTCCAAGGGGAGATGAAGAAAAATAAAGCAAGTTTTAAAGTCTATACATTCCGAACACTGTATCAGAAACTCACAAATAACAGTGAAATCAAAGAATGATCACAGCCAGTTCCATTTCATACCTAGACTGAAATAAGAAACTTCAAAAGAAAAGAAAGTTAAGAACTTTGGGTTTGTAAAAATTTTCCTATATACTTAAAATTATTGGTAACTTTGTCTGACTATGAAACATAGAAAAACATCCACGTTTTTCATATGTGTAAATATACATGTTTTTATTTCCATCAGTGATGACACGCAAGTAAGTAATGAAGTGAAAGTACAATAAAATAACATAGGGAATGTTCACAGTCTCAAAATATTCCATTGAAACTATTAATTTTATGAAAACCATAAAGAATGCTTCATGAAACTACATTATACAGTGCCTTTTAGTATTTTACTCACATTTTAAATAATCAACAATTAGAGGGAATTCTTCCACATTTTTTGTTACGAATACCATTATTTTCCTTGAGTAATCCTGTTGAAATTAAGTATTTTAAATAAAACATTAAAAAGAAATTATATTGACTGATTTCAGCTTTTGATGAAATTCTACTTGTGTATTTGCAGTAACGTGAAGTATACCTTTCTCCTCACAATTAATCTTTTATAAAACCAGTGTTATTGTTTTCTCTGACACCAACATTGTAATATCTCAGAGCTTTACTGTGTGTATACATTACATCCCTTCAGAGAGTAGGCTTCAAATATGTGGAAACATTATGTTTGTGACAAAATTCTAGGAAAGGGAATGGTGAAATGTAAGAATAATTTCTAACTTGCTGTTAGTCAATGGGTTAGTATATATTTAGCTATAGACACATATTTGCACACTGTGAGTTTGCCCATGTGCATATACATTTATAGGAGATACCCGTAATATATGGGTTATGTAACTTTTTAATTAATCCACTATTGTGTATGTGTGAAATTAGATAAGCAGTTACCTTTTCTTTACTCAATTTGTTGGAAAGCGAAAAATGTCTGTCAACATTCATTTCAATTAATCCAATACTGTAAACTGCTGATAGCTTCATTCTCCTTGTTCTCCTTTGGCAACCGGAAAGTTAATTCTCACTCTAATTCAGCTCTCAGGGTGTGATCCACAAACTTTGTATATGCTTAAAAGGATAAAATTTCAGTGAAATGTCAAGCCATGCTGTGAAATGTTCCATTGTTTCTATATCTCTAATTGTCCTTTCATGTTATAGAGGGAAGAAACACAATTCAATATGTTTCTTACGATCCAGTACAATGCACTCTTTCTTCATAATATGCCAAACCCATCCCTTCAAGGCCTTGACATCTCAACATGGCTGGACGTCTCAAAATCTCTTCTCATTAATAAACAATATGTTAATCACTGTTGCCCACAACTGGAATTCGACTGTGAAATCCCCGGTGGAAATTGCTGTAATGGCTCAAACTACTGGAATGACTATCTTTTTTACCTGAAAATATCTGATGAGCATATACATATGCTATGTGCATGAACATATTGTACATTAACAACATACCATCACTGCCAGTAAATAATAGGTATCCCAAACCTTTGAACCAAACTGAGCTCAGGTGCTCCCAAAAACCAAACTTTTTCCTCCACAGCTTTCTTTTTATGTCAAAAAACCGCAACTCCAGGCCGGGCGTGGTGGCTCTCACCTGTAATTTCCACATTTTGGGAGGCCGAGGTTGGTGGGTCACTTGAGGTCAGGAGTTGGAGACCAGCCTGGGCAAGATGGCAAAAACCTGTCTCTACCAAAAATAGAAAAATTAGCCAAGCCTAGTGGCACATTCCTGTGGTTCTAGCTACTTAGGACGCTGAGGCAGGAGAACCACCTGAACCTGGGAGGCAGAGCTTGTAGTAAGCCAAGATCATACTACAGCACCTCAGCCTGGATGACCCAGCGAGACCATGTGTCAAAAAAGAAAAAAAAAAAAAAAGCAACTCCACTCATCCAGTCACTTAGGTAAAAAATACTGTAGTTGGCTGGGCACGGTGGCTCACACCTGTATTCCCAGCACTTTGGATATGGAAGGCTGAGATGAGCGGATCACCTGAGATTAGGAGTAGGAGACCAGCCTGGCCAACATGGTGAAGCCTGGCCTCTACTAAAAATACAAAACATTAGCTGGGCATGGTGATGAATGCCTGTAATCCCAGCTACTCGAGAGGGGGAACCTGGGAGGCAGAGGATGTGGTGAACGGAGATGGTGCCACTGCACTCCGGCTTTGGCTACACAGCCAGTGTACCTTGTGAGAAACCAAGGTGAAGAGAAGAAAAAATATAATTAAAAAAATAGTACCCACTGCAAAAGTTTGCAACAGAAAAGATTAAAAATTTCACCAAATTCTGTCTTCTCTAATGGAAGTCAAGGTTACTTAGACCAACCCTCCTGTAAATTAGTTCATTTTCACACTGCTGATAAAGACATACCTGAAACTGGGAAGAGAAGGAGGTTTAATTGGACTTACAGTTCCACGTGGCTGGGGTGGCCTCAGAATCATGGTATAGGAATAAAGGCACTTCTTACATGGCAATGCCAAGAGAGAATGAGGAAGAAACAAAAGCAGAAACCCCTGATAAACCCATCAGATCTCATAAGAGTTATTCACTATCACAAGAATAGCATGAGAAAGACCAGCCTCCATGATTCAATTACCTCCCCCTGGGTCCCACCGTCAACACATGGGAATTCTGGGAGATACAATTGAAGTTGAGATTTGAATGCAGGCACACTATACCGTGTCACTTCCCAAAGAATTAAATATTCTGAATAGAAGCAACATTAATTATATCCAAAAGTGGTGGAGCAAGAAGGAACTCTTAGCCTCATATCTCAAGACAGACTGTAGTCAAGGCCTAGGGACTACTTATGAAAAGAGTTTAATAGAAAACTCTCTCCCAGTGGATCTGGATTTCAGAGGACTGTATCTTCACAGTAAGGGTGAAACAGAAGTAAACCCATTCCTATTTCCAAGCTCAAGGAACTTTGGTCAAAGTTATCTTGGAGCTGAGCAGAACAAGGAGGAGGCAAACAGAAAAAATTTGTGTCCCTGAGAAGTCATGGCCACAGGTTGACTATCTCACAGACTGTCAAGCCAGTTCCATATTGCATGGGTATTGCAGAAAATCTCAAAACATAAATTTGTGTGTAGGTTGTCCCAGAGTAGCAGGATCTGGCAGAAGCATATTTCATTCTAACCCTCAAAGAATCCACATAAATCTTTTTACATTTGGGATTTTACCATTTGTCTCATGAATGAGAATGCACTTCAGTTTTCATATCTTTTTATACACTCAGTTCATGTGATTTTGGCATCAAAGTTCTGCTTGCCTCACAGAATAAGTATAGGATTTTCCCTTTTTTATTTTATAGAATTCTTCATATATATTGAAATGCTCTGCCTGGGGAAAAAAATCTGAGCCTAGGGTTTTATCTCTGGAAACAATCCTTTATTTCCTTGAACATTTATGAGACTATTCAGATTATATATGTCTTTTTCTATCAATTTTCCTAAGCTATAGATATAGCTTAGTATATATATATATAAATATTAATATAGATATTCTAAGCTGTATATATGACTATATATAGAGACAGATTATAAAACTCTATTTGTTCTAAGTTTTCAAATTTGTAGGATAAAGTGTTAATCATATTGCCTTATTAGCTTCTTAATCTATACTCTATCTATGGTTATGTATCTTTTAAATTCTTAGTTTTATTTGTGCTTTCTCCCTTTTTTTCTAAACTTGCCTGGGGTTTGCACCATTTACTATATGTCTCTAACAACCAAAGGTTAGCTTTGTATGTTTTACGAATTTTCTCTACATCATTATCCCCTCACTTTAGTTTTTCTGAAATGATTCTGTTTTTTCTTTTCTAATTCTTTCTTTAAATATCTAGTACATTAATTTTCAAGTTGTTGTAGAAACATTTGTCTTTAAACTCCTATTGTAATATGACTTTTCCTGCGACTCACAAATTTAATCTGTAATATTTGCAGTATCGTGAAGTTCTAAGTACATTTAAATTCCTATTATGATAATCCATGGATTGCTGAGAAATAGTGGTTTTAATTTTGTTGTTCAATTTCCACTTAATTTTATTTCAACTTGTGTTAACTCAATTGAAAATTCTTTACTAATTTTGAAATCTCATATCAAGATTTTTATTCACATCAATTGTTATATAAATGCTCCCACCTTGAAGAACACTCTCTTGTAGGCTGCTTCCCTACAACAGTCTTGACTGGTTGCCCTCCAGGCCTGATTCAGTTGTCTCATCCTAGGACTTTCATTCACTACCCTTTTAAGAATTTATCTTTTTCTTTTGTTGTGTGTCCTATATTCTGCATTTCACATCTTTATCTTTCTTGGTTTACTTCTTCTTTTTGGTAGGAAAAAATCTCTACTAATTTATTAAGAAAAGGTTCACATGGAGACAAAATTTTAGGATTCTCACATGTCTGAAAAATGTTATGTTTTCTCCTTGTACATTTGATTTTAGTCTACTTGGAAATAAAAACATATGTCAGAAATCAGTTTCCTTTAGAATTTTCAAATCAGAACTCCATAATCCATTGCCTTCTGCTTTATAGCGGTGGTGTTGAGATGTTTTTTTTTTTTTTTTAATTTGACATGGAGTTTCGCTCCTGTTGCCCACACTGAAGTACAATGGCAGGATCTCAGCTCATCGCAAACTCCACCTCCTGGGTTCAAGCGATTCTCCTGCCTCAGCCTCCTGATTAGCTGGGATTGCAGGCAGGCGCCACCATGCCTGGATAATTCTGTGTTTTTAGTAGAGATGGGGTTTCTCCATGTTGGTCAGACTGGTCTCAAACTCCTGACATCAGGTCATTCGCCTGCCTTCGCCTCCCCAAGTGCACCTCGGCCTCCCAAACTGCGCCTTGGCCTCCCACAGTGCTGGGATTACAGGCATGAGCCACCATGCCTGGCCAGTGTTGAAAATTTCTAAATCATCTGGTTCCTCATCCTTTGTTCGTGACCTATTTTTACCTCTCTGGAAACTTACACCATTTTCTCTGTGTTCTCAGTGTTCTCAAATTGTACATTGATGTATATTGACACGAGTCTGCTTTCATCTATTTTCATGCTATTTTGCTAGGTGTTTGCCTTTTAATCTTCAAATAAGCATCCTTATGTTCTGAGACTTTTTAATTCTTTTGCCAAGAATTTATTCCCCTTTGTTTTACTTATTTATTTCACTTCTATAATTCATATAATTAAAATATTTGGAAGAAGTTATCTTGGAGAAGTAGATACCATCACACTGATTCTGTCTGTGTTAACCTATCATACCTCAAGGTTGTCATGTTTTATTAAGGAGAAATATTGTATTTCTTGGTATTCACATTACAACCTGAAGAAGGGCAATGAGTGTCAAAATTTTAAATCTATGGGTAATAAAAGATGCAAGCACTTTATCCTCCAGAATTTTCGCATATGGAAATTGCTAATTACGATTATGTACATAAAAATCTATGTAACATACATCTATATTTTACTTAGAAACTCAGAATGTGCATCATCAAGTGCTCTGGATAGAGTAGAATGAGTAGTAGTATTTAAGGCAGACAAGAAGGGAAGGGGAATCCAAACACAGAAAATGCCCTGTGCAAGAGCCTGGACACAAAAAAGCTTGTACATTATTGGAATCAAAGTGAGTATAACATAATTCAGGGTGACTGGAGCATAGCTGGAAGATGAACCAGTCATGGCATAAGATGAAAACAGAAGACCAGTCACGGTGGCTCAAGCCTGCAAGCCTACATTTTTGGAGGCACTGGCAGGCAGATCACCTAAAGTCAGAATTTCAAGACCACTGTGGGTAAAATGGCAAAAGCCCATCTCTAATGAAAATACAAACATTATCCAGGCATGGTGGTGGTTGACTGTAATCGTAGCTACTCAGGAGGCTGAGGCAGGAGAATCGGTTAAACCTGAATGGCAGAGGTTGCAGTGAGCTGACATTGCACCACTTAACCATTAAACTCCAGCCTGGAAGAAAGATTGAAACTCCATCTCAAAATAAATAAATAAATAAATAAATAATAATAAAAAATTTTAAAAAGGCCGGGAGTGGTAGCTTCTGTGTATAATCCCAGCAATTTTGGAGGCTGAAGTGGGCAGATCACTAGGAGTTGGGATTTCAAGATCAGCCTGACCAACTGGGAAAAATCCCATCTCTACTAAAAAAAAAAAAAAAAAAGTACAAAATAAGCCCGGCACCATAGCGAGTGCCTGTAATCCCAGCTAGTTGGGAGGCTGAGGCAGGAGAATCGCTTGAATCCGGGAGGTGGAGTTTACAGTGAGCTGAGATCGTGCCATGGCACTCCAGCCTGGGCAACAAGAGCGAAACTCTACCTGAAAAATAAACAAACAAAAATGAAAATAGAAGATAAGTATATATCCAGGGATAAAGCATGAAGTATCTCCAATGTCACTCATGCACTTTGTTTACTCAGAGACAGCACCAGGATTGATTAAAATTATATACACCATGTCAACCCTTTTCTAAATGTTAACAAATGTAACTGGAACAGCTAGTACCCATGGAATAGGATGTAACATTCTGACTGCAGGCTTTCACTTGCATTCCCTATAGGTGTTGGGTGTGGAGTGTTCAAACCTCAAGCTTATAGCTTCATGAAGGAAAAATTATGTGCATTGAAAATTGAGAACAACTATGTTAAGAACAATAATCCATGAAAGTAAGTTCCTATGGACTCATCTGCTCTTAAATATATTACACTGTTCTCATGCAGAACGATACAAGTAACAATTATTATTGTTATTACTATTATTAGTATTATGAAATGGAGCCTAGCTCGGTCATCCATACTGGAGCACACTGCTGCGAACTCAGGTTACTGAAAACTCCGACTCCTGGGTTCAAGGGATTCTCCTGCTTCAGCCTCCCAGGTAGCTGGGATTACAGGAACCCACAAAAACGCCTAAGTAATTTTTGTATTTTCAGTAGGGACGTGGTTTCACTGCATTGGCCAGGCTGGTCTCGAACTCCCGACTTCCTGAACCACCCACCTTGGCCTCCCAAAGTGCTGGGATTACAAGTGTGAGCCACCGCACCCAGCCAAAATTAATATTTTAAAATATTTAGAAATATATGTTCTAGGGCACAGTGGCTCAAGTCTGTAATCCCATGACTTTGGGAGGCCGAGGTGGGTAGACCACTTGAACTGAGGAGTTGGAGACTAGCTTGAAAATATGGTGAAACCCTGTCTCTACAAAAAATACAAAAAATTAGCCAGGACTGGTGGTGTGTGCCTGTGTTCCCAGCTACTGAGGAAGCTAAGGTGAGCGGATTGTTCAGGAGGATCACTTGAGCTCAGGAGGATGAAGCTGCAGTGCACAGAGGTTGAGCTGCTGCACTCCAGTCCAGTCTGGGCAACAAAGTGAGGTTCTGTCTCATCTACATAGGGGTGTGTGTGTGTGTGTGTGTGTGTGTGTATACATATATACATGTATATGTATACACACACTCATTTATACATATATAGGAAAGAGTGAAACTCCCTCATACACACACACACACACAAACACACACACAAACATAGATTCTTGGCCACTTTAATTCCTCTATAATGGAAATCTGAACAGCATGCTTAAGTGTCAATATCAGGGCCTGCAGGCAGACACCCTGTGCCAGAACTGTTCAGAGTAGGTTTTTTCACTTTATACAGTTTCATCTTCTGAGTATACTTCCTGATCCTGTTGTTCCCTTCATATCTTGCAGATCTTTCTGGGGAAAAGACCACATGCAGCAATACCTTTTTTTTTTTTTCTGACTGTTTTCTAATTAATTGGAGGATTTTTCAGTCGAAAAATTTCTAAGGACAAGATTTTTCTTCTTTTGGCTCAGGAAACTGCAGGCACCAGTTGCACAACAATATTTAAGAGTAGCACAGATAATAACTCATATCCATTGACTTAAAAATGTACAGAATTCAGTATTTTTAGTTACACACAATCACTATATAGGATTTGCAATTAATCATTTTTATATTCTATATTCTATTTGATACTGAACATAAAGCATCAAGAAGAGGGTCACACAATGATTTTTTCAGTAAATAGGCAAAGAATACTGTAAATATTGAGATTGGAAAACATACCATGTTTCTGCCCTCATCATGTTCTCATTCTATTAAATGTTGTAATAACACAACTTTGAGTCATAAATCTTTCAAAAGAGAAGTACACACAAAAAAGAGCTAGACAAATACATGGGACATTATGATCACTTAGAGCTGGTATCAGTTACAGCCAGCTCTTCAAGGCCCATAAATGCCAGGATAGAAAGTTTAGAACAAACTGTCTACACAAAGGAAAGTTTTTGTTGTTGTTGTTGTTTTTTCATAGGAAAATAACATCAGAGTTTCACAAAGGTTATAAGACCAACTGCAATATATAGGATGGGTTGAAGATCAGCAAGAGAAGACAGAACATGAGTTCTAAGTTTTATTAAACGCTTAAACTAATATATGATGGTGGCCTGGGTAAGGCAAGCTGAAGCAAGGACTGGAAGAAAGAGACAGGTGCAAGAATCATTGCAAAGATAAAGTCCAAAAGTCTTGGCATGAGTTTTCAAATTAAGGCTAGTAAAAAATATTGTGGGATTCTTGGCCTTCATCTATCCATCAAATTATTCAATGAAACTTTATTAAGATTCTAGATTATTATTAATCTTTATCATTATTTAAGATTATTAAGGTGTATTATTCATTGAATAATAAATATTCCATGCATGTTTATTACTATGCAACAAGCACTGTGCTGGGTTCTGGAGGTACAGCAATGAATATGGGGTTAATGGTCCCCGATTTCATGAAGCTTTACATACAGGGAGAGACAGATAATAAATAAAAAACACAAGTAGTCGTAAATGTTGTGAAGGAAATTTTGGGATGCTGAAAGAGTGTAACAGATAGTAGTGACGGTTGGTATAACAGACAGAACTACTGTACATTGGGCACTAAGTGAAGCTTTCTCCAGGGAAGTCTTATGTGATATATCTGAAAGAGCAGCCATTGATACAGAGGGAAAAAAACAGCTGCCAACCCTCTAAAATAGGAGAATTTTGGCCTAGCTCTGTGTTTCAAGAACAGAGAGTTGCTAATGTGCAGAATAAAGCTGAGAATTTGAGTAAGAGGAAAATGGTAAAGTAACCAGTGGTTTTAATAATACAGATGGGAATGCTGTCCTTGATAAAGGTAGTTCCAGTGGAATGAGACCAAAACCAAATTGAACTGAACTGAAAAGCCAGTGGGAAGAAATGAGGGAAGTGAGTACAGCGTGCTTAGTGAAGAAAAGTAATAAAGGGGTAGGTGTCAGGGGAGTAAACAACGGGAAAAATTCTAATTTATAAAAGCAATCTAAGAATTTAGATCACAGCTGTATATGTATACTGAGCTGGTAGAGAGGGAGAGATTAACGTACATGAGAAAATAAAATTGGCAGCAGTGGATTGCGGTTTGTAGCACCTACAGTTTACTCTCACTTTGCCTGTGAGTTGGATAAATGTCTGAAAGCTGATTGTTTTTCAAAGTTGGTTTCTATTTGGGAAAGAAGGGAGAAGGGAACAACATGACATTGTAAACTGCAAAGCAAAATAAGGATATAGAGTACATACAGGAAGAAAGAGCTCAGGCACAAGAAGATCTTGTTCCTCAAACCACATGCTGCCTACTTTCTAGTCGAGCTTCACATGAGCCCTATTCCAGTTTCCAAAAGAACAACGATTGTTTCATTTAATCGGACCAAGGGTACTTGACACATCCCACCATATGCATCTGTCATTTCAAAGAAGAAAGAGTATTTTAGGACTACCAATAAAAATAATGTAACATTAAGATGAAAATCAAATAACAAATCTAGCTTCGTTGAAAATCTGTCTATACTGGTATCTTATTTTTTCTTTAATTCTACCAAGGATTAGTGAACATATTCTCCCAGTCTTGTGTCTGTCCGGAAATCAGTATTGGGAAATTACTAGACTGATTGCCTGATGAAATTGCTTTCGATTCAAATTCCACAATTCAGTTAATAATTACACAGCATATCATATTTGAAGTAAAATAATTTCCTTTTTATCTTCCATTCAAAGATCTTACAAGTAACTCTTTCTTCCCCCGTCAACTTTGCAATTCTCTCAGCTATATAGGGATTTAAAGGAACACATTGACACCCTCATCAGTTTCAAAGGCCTATCCTCCCAACTTTTCAGAGAGCCCAAAGCATTTACAATCAACTTATCTCTCTCCACAACGGATAATAGCTCCTTCAACTGTTCTCTGTCAGCCTGAATGTTGGTTAAGACCTCAGTAATCACACTCCACTCTGCACAAATCTGAAATCACAAATGCAGAGTAATTTATGAGAATAGAAGGAAAGACTTGAAAGAAAAACAAGGCTGTCTTGCCCAAGGAAAGGAAATCCACTGCTTACCTCATTTGGATAGTTGTATTTTTAAAGTGTTCAAGCATCCTAGTTTTTTTTCAGGACTCTTAAAGAGACAATTAAATATTGTATCAAATAGGATATTTAAAAAGATGACTCAACGTTATAACAGGTGGACTCTCAACAGGAGAATTATCACTCGCTCACTGTAACCTCTGATCTGCAGGCATATGATTGATGATGCCTTTCTAATTCCAACAGCATGGGCCTGCAGCAAAGTTTATTTTCCTGCAAGGCCTACTTGATTGAATTCACTGCCTGTCCTAATTCTGTATATTTCTGATGAGGTGAACTTCAAAACTGATGATAGTAGAGGGAAATTGTTTTCTGACATGCTAATGTTATGCAGCTAATCTTTTTTTTCAATAAGCAATTGAGTTTGCAGCATTCTGCTCCTTTTATATTTTATTAGTGTTTGTGCTTTAATTTAGCATGTATCTTTTGGCATCA
This sequence comes from Pongo pygmaeus, assembly GCF_028885625.2. Classification (NCBI taxonomy): domain Eukaryota; kingdom Metazoa; phylum Chordata; class Mammalia; order Primates; family Hominidae; genus Pongo; species Pongo pygmaeus. The sequence goes on along the minus strand of NC_072397.2, from coordinate 15,001,155 downwards.
CTTCAATGGCAGGTCCAATTATAAAAATAGAATCAATTAGATTCACCGTGATGTCTGGTATAAACATTCCAATCTTAGCTTTTAAAACAAAATGGTAGACTTGGCTCTTTCAGAATCCTGTAAAGAAAATGTGTTGATTCTGTGGGGCTTTGTCTACTTTAGCTTTTTGAAATTTTGTTCTCACTCTTCCGCCATGTCCGAATCCACAGTCTCCTAAACAGCTTTTATTGAGAACCACAATCTCATCTCCTCCTTTTTCGAAGCAATTAAGTCCATCTAGCTGGAGAGCCCAAATACAGTTTATTTTCCTCTGTAAAATCTCTCTCCCGTGCTTTCTAAAGTACTGCCAATTAAGAGGGCCTTAATAAATCTGCCTTAAATGATAGGTTGAATGAATTTGTCCTCTCTTGTCTTTTGTCTGACTTGCAGTAAGAGAAATTACATTTTTCCAAGACTAAACCTTGTCAGTGATGTAGAATTTATCTGATTCTTTCCACTCATGCCATCCTCAATACCTCCATTCATCATGTATTTCCTCTTAGTCTAACTGTCTTTGGTCTTCATGTCTTCATTGGCCACTGAGTGGCTTCCTAATAACACAGACAAAAGTCTCAGTATTGTGAAAAGGCCTAAAGGGCATGGTGATTTGGACAAGGCATCTGCACTGGAATACTAGTTTAGTTGGCAATCTTCTGTTGCATTATACCTGCATGGCGGAAATGAAACCATACACTTGTGTGCTTTCTATATCTGAGTTTTAACTTAAAATAAAAAAGGTAAAAATAAAAACAAACCAAAAGGAAACACATTTTCTGGTAGTTTGGCAATTGACTCATGGTTAAATAATATTGTATTAGTTACAAAATTTCCTCAAAACTCTGTTGCATACACCAAAGTCCTCATCAGTGGCCAGATAAATTTATGACCATTAATATTTGATTCAGGAATGTCATACATCATACGTTGGCAGGGTGCAGCGGGTCAAGCCTGTAATCCCAGGGCTTTGGGAGTCTGAGGCAAGCAGATCACTAGATCAGGAGTTTGATACCAGCCGGACCAACATTGTGAAACCTCGCCTCTATTAATATAAAAAAATAAATAAAAATTAGCCGGGTGTGGTGGCACGGGCCTGTAATCCCAGCTACTCCAGAGGCTAAGGCAGGGGAATGATTTGAACCTGGGAGGCGGAGGTTGCAGTGAGCCGAGATCAAGCCATTGCACTCCAGCCTGGGTGACAGGATAAGACTCCGTCACAAATAAAAAACAAACAAACCAACCAACCAACCAACAAACAAAAAACAACATCATATGTTAAACTGAAAAGCAGATGAGTCTCCCTAAGAATATATCTACATTAATATCCAATTTGGTTTGCATTGTTTGAGACTTTCTCAATGGAATCCAAAAAGGTGTACAACTACTGAAGCTCAGACTATGTAGTGGACTGCATGGAAGATGCCTCATCTACAAAGCTCAGCGGAATTATAGAATGGTCACCATCAAAAGACAGCAATTTGTATACCTGTCATATGTCTCCCTATACTTGCTTCATAATAAGGGTAGTCCTATGTCTTGTTCACTCTGCATTCTCTTGCGCAAAGCAGAGTTTGTGACACTAAATAGGTCTAAAAATTGTGTGAAAAGTGAATGAGGAAATGAATGGAGAAAAGCCTCACTTGACCATTTGTCTCATCTTTCATTTACCTTGTAGCAAATTCTCATTATCCAAAACCTTCTAAGTAATGCTATAATAAACATTTATTCTGATAAGACAGAAGAACAGCAATGCATATTTTTGAGTAATCAATTCCTCAGCAATATTCAGAAGGCTCACAAAAATACCTGATTATTTACAATACCTAAACTACCATCTTTGCCTATGGCATAAAATGTTGCTTCTTCTAACAATTTGGTTGCCCCCCATCACTCACTTCATGCACAGTACATGGGGGCATGTGCACAAAGACACACACACACACACACACACACATACACACAATTTCTTCAATACAGATTTCACTTCAGTAGTGATGGAAGACACATTGTTAAAATGGTAAGAGAGAAAGAAACACAACAAAATGCTGTTTGATACTTAAGACTCTGGGCTTCTGTGTTCCATATGGGAACTGAGCTTGGACCATAGCAAATACAGATTCCAGAAGATCTTTTTATTCCTCTATTCTGTGATTTGTGCCGTCAAGCATGTTAGAAAGAATAAGTAACCAGAACAAAGAGCTGAGAGGCAAACAGATAGCAATTTATAATCAGTGAAGAGAATACTTTCCTCAGGCTCCAATATCATTACTATTATGTTAAATCTATACTGCTGGGCAGAACAAACAAAATACAATCACAGGTAAAATCATGATGAACTAAGACCCTGAATCCTGGATAGAAAGAAAGTGGTCAACATACTATAAACAAGAGTGGGAGGTAACTCTACAATGATTGTTTGGATATGAAAAGTCTGCAAATTATTTTTAATATACTTTTTTGGCTTAACTTGGCTGAAACATAAGCTTACAAATACTCAGGAGTCATTAACTTTGCAAATTCTTTGGAGGCTTCTCAGAAGTTAATCCCGGAAGGTAACATAGTGTATCAAAAAATCATTTACTACATTTATTTAATACATAGAAGCAAAAAGAAATAAAATAGAAAAGAGGTTCCATGCAGTATAGAGGGTGCTAAACTAGGAGTCAAAAAACCTGGAGTCCAATCTGGGTCTAAAGTAAACTAATTCTTCTTCTCTTTGCTTTCTGTTGCCCACGAATAAAAAAAGGGGTGATGAAAGGAGATGCGCATTCAATCAATTCCCTCCAAGCTCTACCATCGCTATTTTGAAAGTCTTTCCTATTTACACAACATGTCTTAGTTTACACAAAGCTCCATTATTGAATCCTTAAAACAATACTGTTAAGATAAGAGTTATTATCCTCGTTTATAAATAAGGAAGGAACAATTCAGAGTCATTAACACATTTCCACTAAATCCTCCTTCTAGAATGTTGGAAATCCAGTTCTCATATCAAATTCAATGCCCTTACAAGGATCCTATGCTCACTCCCTAATACCATTTTTCCTGATATACATAGTATTTCTCAAAATTTAAACTATTATGTGACCCACAGAGAACAGGGCTTTAAACCAGTAGTGGAATTCATCCAACTGGAAATAACCAATTCTAATAAAATATAAGGGTGAGGAAGATATTGGTAAAAGGATACAAAATGTCAGTTAGATAAGAAGGATTAATTCAAGAGATCTATTTTACAGAGAGTATGGTGACTGTGGTTAATAAAAACATTATATTCTTGTACATTGCTAAGGAAAACGTTATAAATATTCTTACTAGAAAATAGATAAATATGTGGACTAATGTATATATTCGTTAGCTAGATTTAACCATCCTACAATAATTGTGTGTTTCAAAACAATACGATGCACACAATAAATGTGCATAATCTGTACTCATCAGTTAAAAGAAAAAAATGTTTTAGAGAAAATATGAGCAGTTTCCTGAACCTCAAACTTGAATTTTCTATTTGAACTATTGGTTTGATATCTCACTAAAATTATAAGTTTAGGAAGAATACCCCCTCCAATTTAGAGACAGGTGCTTTATCTCCAAATTTTTCATTATTTATCTAATAAATTCAAATCACTGCATTTTTGTTGCCTATCTACTTCGATTACTTCTAAGTAGCTAAAAACATACATACGTAAATGTTGCAATGGGGGAGAAAACTCCCAATATTTTGATTGAAGAAACTTAAGCTAGGACATTAAGAAACTCTGAACTTGCAAAGATAGTAAGACGAACACTTTTTCAAGAAAAATGCATAAACGCAAAGTAGGTAGAAGTTTGTCTTTGCTAGTCATACTTAACAATGCTGACTTGGTTAGCACAAATAGGAGGGTTTCAAAACTTAGAAAAATGGTCGACAGATGGTAATTCTATTCAAATTAGCTCAGTTAGCTTCTTAGGTGATTTTTCTCCTCAGTTTTAGCAGATCAGATTTCTCTGCGAAATGCCATGCCTTGGCAGGCTGGCATCATCAGCTGTGGCAGTCAGGTCTGCAGTGGTTCCATAGTTAGCAGCTTGTGGGTTCTCATAGCTGCCCACTGTGTCAGGAACATGTAAGTTTGTACCTGCCTCTTCCCATGCCCTATAATTTATTCTCCCATAATTACATTGCTGAAGGTTTCTCTGTCCAAATTCACTTCTATAATACAAGACCATCTCACTTATACGGATAACATTTTTGTTTTGTCTCCGTATGTTGGGCTTATTAGTACCTCTGTTAGTTGATTCCTCTGCAATCCCATTGGTTATGGACTCTTTATCCAGAGATTTCTGATTTCTCTGAAGATGAGATACGGACCTTGTGGTTCATGACTTAAAAAATATGTTAGAAAGCCTGATGTAGGTTTAAGGTACAGGTTTTGTAATGAATATACTGTAAAAAGTCTTTACCTATGCACACGGGAATCCTGAAGACACTGCTGTGATACTGGGCCTGAGGCACCCTGGGGCACCACTGAGAGTGGTGAAGGTGTCTACCATTCTATTGCATGAGAGATTCTGGTTGGTGAGGGCGGGAGCAAGAAGTGACCTGGCATTGCTACTCCTCCAAGATGTCCAGACTCCCATTCAGCTCTTAGTACCCTTGGGCTATCTGAAGAACCTGAATAGTTCAGAATGCTGGCTCTCTGGGCCACATATTATTACACCCGGTCAGCGGTTGCTTTTCTTATTAAGGTAGCAGTTGTAAAAAAAAAAATGAGGTTCGTATTTCCAATATTATGGTTTGAGAAGTAACTATAATCACAATTGTATACATTACTAACTATAAGATATTCAGTCCACATCAGAGACCCACTAGGAGACTTGTTTCTGTTTGATAAGATGACGGTTCTGATGATAACTTCACAGGATTTTAGATCTGAGAACAGTTAGATGAGGATCTTTCTCTGTCCAGTCAATTTTATAAACAAACGTAGAGATGATTTGCCTTCCAACTCTTTGCTAACTTCAAAACAAAGGAAACAGCAGGTTTTTTGTGACGTTTTGTTTTTACCTCTTTATGAAAATGAAGCTGGACTTGACTTGCATTTGGAATTTCATAAGTAAAATTTACTTGTTACTTTGGAAGAGTGGCATTTCAAAAGTGATTAAAGAGTGGTGATGCTGTCCGGAGTGGCTCACTTCTGTATTTCCAGCACTTTGGGAGCTTGAACTAGGAGAAGCTTTTCGGCTCATGAATTTGATACCCACTTGGGGAATAGAGCAAGAATTCATCACTAGACAACAACAACAACAAATAGCCTGGTGTGGTGTCGCACACATGTTGTGCCGGCTATGTGGGACGCTGAGAGCGGAAGACAGCTTGAGCCAAGGAAGTTGAGGCTGCAGTGTGTGAAGATGGTCCCAAAGCACTCCAGCCTGGGTGTCCACGCAAGAACTTGTCTCAACAAAAAGGGGGGCTGGCATGGTGGCTCTTGCCTGTAATCCCAGGACTTTGGGAGGCTGATGCCGCTAAATCACCTGAAGTCAGGAGTTTAAGACCAGTCTGACCAATAAGGAGAAAACCCATCTCTACTAAAAATACAAAATTAGCCAGGAGTGGTGGTGTGTGTCTGTAATCCCAGCTACTCAGGAGGCTGAGGCAGGAGAATTCCTTGAACCCAAGACATGGACGTTGCAGTGAGCTGAGATCAGGCCACTGCATTCAAGACTGAGTGACAGAGGGGAACTACATGTCAAAAAACAAAAGAAAATAAAACAAAACTAAACACAAAGTCACTGGAAGGATAGTAAAATACACAGATGTGCAATGTAAAATGTTATTGGTGATAAAATAAGCTGAATTTCTCTGTATAAGTTATACATACAAATGTAATGAGAAGACAGTGATAAGACAACTCATGGTCTTATCTCAATACATAGTGTCTACATGTAACAGATGTTCTTTAGGATAGTTATAGTCCGTTTTCTTTCTAGAAGAGACTGATGAGAATGCAGAAATGTTAAAGTGCAAGTGATGGAAGCTTCCAGCTGTGCCCACCTGTATCCTGACAGAGACAGTTCCATTGTTTGCTTCATTACCCAGGCCAGAGACTCTAAAGCAAATGTGGTACACAGTCAATTTTTTTTCTATCTACATGATAGAAACTACAACTTCATCCCTACATAAATGGGTATATAGCATATGTCTGAATGATAAATATAAGTGAATCATTGATCTGTAGGAAACCATTTTAAAATTCTTTCATTACAGAAAGAAATCTTGGGAAACATTTTCTTCTCAATCTCTGAGTTTTCTTACGTGGGTTATTAATCTCTAGCCATAACAAAGAGATAGGATGCTGCTCTTCCAACAAAGTAGACATTTTATATAATTCCTCTAATCTAATACTAGTGCCTTTACACCTCAGGGTTTTAAACCAGTCCAACCTTTTTCTGTTTCTCCAACTAAAATAACTCTTTTAAAGTTTAATCTTCAGTAATTTTTTTGTAGTAATATTTTTGAAGGTATTTGACCAGGATGATTTGCTTATGTACTTAACTAACGCCTCCTTTTCTTCTGAATACATATTTTATTATGCACTTATTAGATCGAAGTTTAAGAATTTGGAATAGGAATTTAAATCTAAATTCTGCATTTGAATTTACGGGAGTCAGCGAGTCCAGGAAGTGCCCTTATGTGCAGACCAATATCTGGCAATGACAGTAGGGGACAAATATGCTTTACCAGTCTCAAAGCCCTAGCTACTACAGTGAGTCCACACTTCTCCTGGATCTTATCTACTTCAGCAAAAGAAGGCCACCCACTAAACCAGGCCGTTGTGCTTTGAATGGAAACTCCTATGTCCTCCAGTCTCCTTAAACAGCCAACCACGCTGCCACTTTCCTCAGTAATAATTCCTGCAGCACTGAGACTTTGGTAGACTCGTAACTATAGCTACTGATGCTACAGTCTGATCACAGTATGATAAAACACCAGAGCAACAGAAACAAACATATTGACTGCAGCCTTCTAAAATCTCTCCCAATATACCTTCAATAAATATGATTTTTCTACAGAACAACTGCTTTCTACTTCCTGAATTAACGCTTGGCCTTGGACTGTTTTCATTGCTGAAATTGATTCAAAAGTGCACATTTAACAGGAAGGTGAATATAGAATTTCATGTGTCAGCAACTAAAATTTTCAAAATGATGCACCCTGTACCCTGCAGGGAGAGGAGTCAGGAAGGTTCATGCCAGACCTAACCTCCCACACACCAGCTGCCCTACCATACTGGGAGGCATTCCTTACAGAGGATGCCAACACAGTACTCCTTAATGATGACTTCACTGTGGAAATAAAGATTGTGATGATATGAAATCTTCATCCTGTCGCCAGTAACCGGGATCGCTGAGGTCCTCCACCTGCCTGATCAAGGAAAAAGAGTATGGATTCAATGGGACCATCTCATCTAGCTGGGCTATAGCGAACGACGAGTTTCCACTTTCCAGCTCTCCCGCGGAGACAACCCTCGTCCCCAGGGGGACCACAGACTGACTCAGACACTGGACCCCTCCCACCGACCCAGGCTCCCCAGCCTGACTTACAAATCCATCACGTAGCAAAGCAGGACTTCATAATGGTTTCCGGACCAGGCCTACAACTCCTGTGCCAAACAACCTAACTCTGATCAAGAGGCCTCCAGATGATCGGGTGGGCAAGCCTCGTGACGCCCTGCAATTTTGCAAGAGCACAGAGACTGTGGAGCAGGGCTATCTCCCAGACATTTGGAATGTCACCGTCCGTTGTTGGTCCTGTGTCTCTGTCTGGCGAGGAGGCAACGCCACAGCTATGGTGGTTTTTGGAGTGGGTGGACCCCGGCCAACATGGCTTGGGCTGACCAGAGAGGTGAGGCAGAAAAAGTGGGCGGGTGGTTGCAGCTCAGGGGCGGAGGGGCGGGGTGGGGCGGGGTGGTGTGAGGCGGCTGCTTCTCCGGGTTCATGAGCTGCAGGAGGCCTTTGTGTGCTGGGTGCCGGACCTGCTCTGCTGATGTCCGGATGTGTGCTGTCTTCTTATCCTAGTCTCCCTGAGGGGTGGGCCTGTCCACCTGAGGGAAGTCCTGTAGTAAGAAACGGCTGCAGAGTTGTATCTGGTGCTCCCCATGGGAATTGCGTGGGTGCAAAGAAGGTTATATAGACTCAAGGCCTACACCCCTTTGGGTTTGGCGCCGGCAGGGGGAAGAAAGCGTATCTGAGGAGCTGGTGCCTGCCTTGAGGTGGTCGGCAGCCCCATGCACCACGAACCCGTCTTAAGCACCTTGTGTTTCTGGGCTAAGCCTGTAGGAAACGGGCACCGAGAGCATGGGGTGGTTGAACGGCTGGCAACGGCAAAGAGACTGCCCGTCCCCCAGTGACGTTCCCAGGGAAACGTGCCCTTCGACTTTCTGCTGCGCGGGAAGGGATCTTGGCGCCGCGATTCTCACTTGTGAGTGCTGTGCTTGGCTCCCCTTCCCTACCACGTGCTCCCAGGGCTGCTACAAGCAAGCTGCAAGGATATGGCTCTGGCCCAAAAGGCGGAGATGCCCTGTGGCCTGGGGCATTCACGGAGCCCAGCTCCAAGTGAAGGACCTCCAGCGAGTCGATTGACGGCCCAGGTGTTCTGGGTCCAGCGCCAGGCTGTGCCCGCTGGCCCTCCTTCTGCCACATCACGTCGATGTCCTCCTCAACCACCACCTCCACCTCAGCCATTATGTCTTCCACCATCAGCACCGCCTCCTCCTCCAAGGCCGCCTCCTAGCTCTGTACTCTGGCCGTCCTCAACAGCAGAGCCTCCAGCCTGAACACGGTGCCGTCCTCTGTGCTCCCACAGATCCCGGCCTGCGCAGCCCAGCTCATCCCCCGCACACCTAGGCTCTTGGGGTCCGATTCCCAACAGACACCCTCCCTAAAAACCCACGGGCATCGCCCTGTTGAGGACCTAGTCCCACACCTACGTGGACCCAGGTTTCCTGAGGAGCTCCGCTGGGCCCGCAGATCCTGCAATGGCTACAGGCCTCGGGTGCCCAGCAGGCTCAACTGCGTACAGGAGCTCAGGAGCCAGAGGCCCAGGCCCTGGGCTTGCAGAGCCCCACCAGCAGGCACCGCAGCCACTGCAGCGGGTGCGGGAGGCTCTGGGTCGGCAAGGCATTGCAAAACACCAGGCGTTCAAGTCATCAATGGCCAACCCTGGAGGCCGGCCTCTGGTGTGACCAGCGCATAGGATAAGAAACCGTTTGGAATGCTCCTTGGACTACAGCATCCTCAGGGAGGAAGCATGGTACGCAGAGCCTGTATTTGACTCGACCTGCGAGAGTGCGTGCCGGGGTTCTGGCCTCTACAGCAGATCAATTCCACCTCAGCACAAGCAGGCGACTTTCCTCCCACGTGCCCGGCCCGACTCACTTCCCCTAGGCCACCCTGGCACCCTGGCCCCAGAAACCAGAGACAGTTCTCTGGATCTGCAGTATTACTTCCGTACCATCTACCTGACCTGCCTAACGAAGAGAGATGTTTCATGTGTTCATGACACATAGAGATTTTCATGGCTTGCCACACTCAGGATGTCAGGACACAGGGCTGCCGTGCCCACAATTCCAAAGGCCACGCAGCCCACCGGTCCCCGGACGCCAAGCTACCGGGCACAAGCTCCAAGGGCTTCTCGGAGGAGGTTTGGGGAGAGGAGTTGGCGTTAGGGGGAGTTGGAGATGCAGGCCCACCAGTGACTGTACCGCCCAGGGAGACGTCCACCGCCCTCGCATTCATTGGCCAGCATGGGAGGAAGGCGGTCGCAGCGCGGCTCCCTGCGCCCTTCGCGCGCAGTCCCTTAGGGGGCGCCAGGAAGCCCCGCGCATGAGCCCTGAGGGCCCACTGACCCACTGGGTGCAATAAAGGCTGCGGCAGAGTTCGTGAGGCTCGGTTCGGGAAGCATAGGCCTTGGTGTGTGGGAGTGCGGAGGAGGGCACCGTCTTCAGGATGGAGGCTGTACAGGAGGGGGCGGCCGGGGTGGAGAGTGAGCAGGCAGCTTTGGGGGAGGAGGCGGTGCTGGTATTGGATGACATAATGGCGGAGGTGGAGGTGGTGGCCCAGGAGGAGGGCCTCGTGGAGCCGCAGGAGGAGGCCCAGTGGGCACAGCCTGGCACTGGGCCCCTGACCCCAGAGTCTGCTGTGGAGGAGCTGCTGGGCGTTCAGGTGGAGCTGGGGCCGGTTAATGCCCAAGCCAGGAAGGCCTTTTCTCGGCAGAGGGAAAAGATGGAGCGGAGGCGCAAGGCCCACCTAGACTGCAGAGGCGCGGTCATCCAGAGCCTCCCTGGCTTCTGGGCCAATGTTGTATCCTTCTCAGTGTTTCTTCTGCCTTTCTGGTGGAGAGGTGCTCTCAGGGAAGTGTAAGTAACTTATGGGCAGCTTGGCGTCGATGTGACGCCACCTTTGGGCAACAAAGGTGAGTTGCCCCGGACAAATGTGGCTGTGGAAAGCCAGAGCAGGCGTGGGTACTATTTTCCTGCGTGCGGCAGAGAAACCCTTGGTGATGCAGAGCAGCAGACTTTTGGGGCATGTTTTTGAAGAGCAGAAGCGAGTTCACACCAGAATAAGTTTTTGTGTGAATCAAGCTATTTATAAGGCAGTGTGATTGCTCCCCCTTGCTAGTCCGATCTGGGACTGGGCGTCTTCGGCTATAAGCAGATTCTGCCACTCCTCAGATACCAGCAACTCTCTGCAAATCGCACCTCCCCATGTCAGTGCAGTCAGCCTCAGAATTATACACCCTCTGTGAAGCCAAGAGGCCTTAGTTTAGGGGGAGGGGGAGGCGAAAGGAGGTCATACGTGGAAGCAGATCTGAGAAATCACCTACCCCAGCCTCTGGGTGCTCTTAGGCCTTCTTCCCTGTTGCTCCTAGCTTCTCCTTCCATCGCATGTAAAGGCTCTTTGACCTAAATCAGATTGCAAACCACCCCCAGATGTCAGCCCTGATCACTGACCAAGATGAAGACATGCTGAGCTACATGATCAACTTGGAGGTGAGGCCAGCAAGACTGAGGCTAGAGGGTTTAGTGGGGGAGGGTAAGGGAAAGAATTGATTCCTGTGAGCAACAGTTGGCCCCTCACCCGAAAAGGTATTTAAACTTTCTGCACCTTGTCCTGACAGGTGGAAGAAGTGAAGCATCCCATTCATCTCTGCAGGATCATGTTGTTCTTTCGGAGTAGCCCATACTTCCAGAATAAAGTTATTACCAAGGAATATCTCGTGAACATCACAGGTGACAGGTGGCTCCCAGGATGGGTAGTGGAAGGAAGATGGTGGGTGGATCATTGCCAACGTGATCCAGCCCCCTTCCCACAAACTTCCTGTCCCTGTAGAATACAGGGCTTCTCATTCCACTCCAATTCAGTGGTATCCGGATTATGAAGTTGAGGCCTATCGCCGCAGACACCACAACAGCAGCCTTAACTTCTTCAACTGGTTTTCTGACCACAACTTCGCAGGATCTAATAGGATTGCTGAGGTAGGTCCTCACTGGGAAACATCAGGAATGACCCTCGTGTGTTCACAGCTGCTTGGGTCTGCAGTCTGAGCCCTGATGAGGCGTCTCCGGATTGATTCCCCTGACAGATCCTATGTAAGGACCTGTGGCGCAATCCCCTGCCGTACTACAAGAGGATGAAGCCACCTGAAAAGGGAACAGAGAGTTCAGGTGAGCCGTTGAGTTGGAACTGGAGCTGTTTGATGCCCACTATGAGGGGGTTGACACACCTGCCTATTCAGGGAGCCTAGACACTCATTTCAGAAATGTAGAAATTGAGGCTGCTTTCCTACATGTAGAAATTCCTTGAGAGGAAGACAGAGAGTGACAGAATCCAGGACATTCATGGCATTGGTCTGAAAAAGGCAGATTAGAGACTGCACTGCAAAGCAAGTTATAGCTGTGAGTCTTAAGCCCAGGGGAGAATAGTCCATTTCCAGAATCACTGAGAAGTGAAGCTGAAAATCATTCACTTCAATCTGTGGCCTTTGATTCCATGGCCGTCAACCCCACCGGCAGTCATCCTACCAACCCCATGAGATTGGGCTCCCTGAATGTGCCTCCTGGTCATCCCTGTCCCAGACCACAAAGGACTGTTTAGATTGATGGATTTCCTTAAGCTATTGCCCCATCAGATTTCTGTGTGCTTTTAGTGTACAATGCATCTTGTTAGCTGACTCCCCTCACAGAGAGTACTGGGAATGGGGCAGGTATTGCGGAGAACAGTTTGTAACACATGGTAGGAGGAAGTTTAAGAGATCACAAATGGGGAAGGGATATCCTTTTCTCAGCGGTCCCTACAATTAAAACATTTCAAAGTATGGCTGAGAGAAGTGGGTTTTGACATGTGTTTGTATTTCCCTAGGGGACTCCCAGATGTTGAGTTGACTATGAGGGAGCATCAGACCTTACCTAAAACAGCAGAACTCCTAAGAAGTTACTACTGTATGCAGGATGTCAGTACCCAGCATGGTCTTATGCACAGGAAGTAAAGGAAAAACAGATCCAGTCACAGAAACATCAGACAGGAAGAGGGGGTAAACTTGGATTGTATGGAATGCCAAATAAACATTCTCAAGGATGTGTGACTCTGTGTGTGTGTGTGTGTGTGTGTGTACATTTATCCCCTGGATTCGGGTGTCATAATGAATTGATCAATCAATATGCTTTATTTTCTTCATGGCAGTGACCAGTCTGTGTTGGAGTTGGGCCTCTAAAATTGTGGAGTGAATGGGTGTGGAATGTGTTGGGATTCTTCCTACAGGACAGAGTTGAGGAGGTAAAAGCAAAATACAGCTTAGTTGGAAACTTACTTTGTCCTATGGAAGCAGAGGTAGTTCAAGGAAAGGGGTTAAGGTTTCCACAGCCCAGTTTGCTGGGACCTCCAAAATCCTTCATTTTGGGTATCATCTACGCAATAGATAAGCACATGATGATGGAAATCGTAAAATTCACGTTCGTGTTGAATTCATATGTTCTTTTAAGGTTGAATGCATAATCCTTTTCGGGCACAATCAGCCCCTCAGAACTTCTCACACATCAACATGAGAAGAAATGGGCATCTAAGGTGTACGGAGGGACTGTGGGAAAGGTCACAGAGGCATGTGGGAAGGCATTCAGGATATGCTTTTTGGCGTAGATGACTAAGGGAAAACACAGACTGGCAGAAGTGAGGGGAAAGGGATTGGATTTGTGGAATACAAGATTACTGGAGAATCCACGCATGGACTGTCTTCTCACTTGAGGACCCAGGATATGGACACTCTTGTTGATGTTTACGTCTTTAGTTGGGTTAAGCTTTTCTCCAAAATTGTATGTTAGTTGAGGAACCAGTAGTGTATGTAGCTACCAACATTACGAGTGCATTTTGTGCTCTTGCAAACTCTAGTGAGGCTCTATTCTCCCCAGTGATTGGCACTGCAGATTGTTTCTGGAGCCCAGGGCCCTTTAATTTTCTGTGGCCTTTTCAGCATACTTTGCCTAAGTTTAATAATGTAAAGAGCAGATAGTTGCAGAGTATGTGTTGCAAGCCCCACACAGGAGGAGAAAACATACAGTTTTCATTCACGGGTGGGTGGCTGCTTCCCATGAACACCTGTGTCTGTGCACAAGATGAGGGGTTGCCTCTGTCAAGGATGGCTGAGGAGGATATCAGTGTCGGTGGCAGATCTTTCTTCCCTGTTCCCAGAAAAAACAGTTCCAACACGAGCATCCATGTTGGCCACACACTAGTAGAGTGCTAACAATTCTGTCCCGTATGTACTCTGGTCAGCACAGCTTCTGTGAGAAGAGCTATGTTGTTTCAGGGAAGAAGGTTTGACAGTCAAAGTTCATGAATCTGTTGTGCTGCCTTCAATACGCATTCCACACCTCCTGCTCAGTATCAGCAGTTGAGCTTTGAAAATCTATGGTCCAGTTTTGTCCCTGCTCCTGGGCAAACAGCAGAAGCTCTGGAGGGGGAGGCCTGTCCTCCTCTGACTACTGTCCCCATGACCCACAAACACAGGAGAAACAGGTTTTCTCAGCAAATTATTCTGAAAACATTCGGAACCCTTTGGCCCCGTGAAGCTGCCCTCTGTCTTACTGTGTGCAGGTCAAAGACCCTGTGGTCCAGTACAGTATCCCTATAGTGGGAATGGGGCAACAGATTGGTGCCTGCACTCAGGGCAACTCAGATTAGGAAATGTCTGGGTACTTGCCTATAATCAGCTCGTGTGAAAAGGTCTTGCCCCAAATTTAATGCATAGGAAAAAGTTGAGGAAGGTGTCTTGCAATGATTTCTCTAGGAGGTAAATAGATAAGAAGGAGACCGTAAATAGACGCCAGGGCTAGTGTTGGAACTAGCCTGTTTGAAAGTGGTGGTAGGGCAAGAGCTTTTTCCAAGGCAGGCAGCAAACCAGGAACTGTCTACAATGGATGGGCGTGCCATGGGTTGGTGGCTCAGCCATATTGCCACCCCACTGAGTGAATGCAGCAGACTGGGCTCCTTCCTTAAATCCTCCATACAATTCAGTCTAGTGATTTCACATGAGATCCATTGTTTTGGTATTATCAGAGATGGTGCTGAATTGTACAGGCTGTCTAACGCTTCTTCCACTGAATATCCGTGCACATGGGCCACAGATGCTAAGGGAACTGACGGATATGTATTCTGCCTCAGTAACTCTGAAACACCTCTGTTACATCTACTGTCAGGGTCTTTTTCATGTTTAAAGTACCAAGTGTGTGTTTGTAGTTTGTAGTGTGTTTGTAGTTGTGCATGTTTATTTCTCTGCGTGGGTCTGTATCTTTCCTCTGACTCCACCTATGTCTCCGTCTGCCCTTATTTTTCCACACTACCTGCGGTAATTTGTACATGCCTATCTCTACAACCATGCTAGACTTTGTATCTGTGTCTTTGAACATCTGTCACTCTCTCTCCCTTCCTTTCTTCCTTTCTTTCCTTTACACCCTTCCTTTCTTCTTTCCCTTCCTTCCCCACCACACTCTCTCCATCTGTATCATCTACCTTTCTATTCTCTATCTGAATTTAGTTTGTAATTCTGAATCTGTTGGCAGTGGCATCAGATTATGGTTTTCATGTCTGGATGGAATTCCTCTTTGAAAGACTCTGAGCTGGAAGAGATGAGTTCTTTTTGTAAGCCATAATGAACGGTTTATTTCAGGCCAGTCTAGCAATGACAGTGTTAAAAACAAATACTGAGCATTGCAGCATTGCCAAAAGTCACATGGATTCCACTTATCTCGCTCAGTGTATGGAAAAGGTGGAAAAGTGAAAAAGTGGGTATGCCTGTGACCTGCAACGCGGAAGGAGAACTTTCAAGTGATTGTGTCAGATAATTTTCCAGCAGGCAGTTATAGTTCATAGATGCATGCTGTGTAAACACAAGCACAATGATGAAACGTAGAAAATGTTCTTCCTCCATTTCAGTTTTGTATTATCTTTTAACCAACATCATGCATACAGAATTTCTTCATGACATGTCATAAACTATTGTTTTATGAACTCATACCTGAATTCTTCATTGTGTCAAAGAATGTCAAACAATCATGATTCGTTATGACCTGCTGCAGATAAGTGATAGGAAATAACAAAATGAGAGTATATAGAAAGGGCACATCATGGTCTGGGAACTTCACCAAGAGCTTCAGGCTAGCTGAATACATGTCAGGGATTCGGAAAAAGAAACTTGCACTTGTTATTAAGGGCTTTGAATTGAAAAGAAGCACTCTTTTTACATTTATGTCTTTTAACTCATTTAGGGAGTTTGGTGTAGTATTATTTACAGTGTTCTCTCTGCCCTGTCTTATTGTTCTCCCCATCTGGGGCTGTTATTATGTGAAAGCTGGTTTCCTCCATCGGATCACGTAGGCTCTTATGATGTTTCGTTTATTTTGATTCTCCTCATACTACGTAGTTTTAATTTACCTAATGTGACTCTTGTTTTGTTGGTTTTCCGAGAATGGGTCTTACTCTGTCTTCTAGGTTGGACAGCAGCCCCAGGATCTCAGCCCACTGCAGCCCAGACACCACACACCCATGTGATCCTCTCAACTCAGACTCTCACACAGCTGGCACTAGAGGTGCATGCAACCCTTCCCAGCTATGTATTAATTAAGTAATTGATTACTTTTTGCATACGGGCCCATGTTACCCCAGGCTCCTCTGGAACTCCTGAGTGCAGGCAATCCTCCCACCTCAGCCTATCAAAGTGCTGGGATGACAGATGTGACCCATGGCCCTGGCATGGCTTTGAGTTTTTTGCTTTTTTCTTCTTCCTCCTCACGTCTTCTTTACAAACATGCAGTGAAGGTTTCAATTCATGGACTGTAGTCTCCATGCCTCTAATTTCTATCTTTCAACTCATCATCAGCATTCATTGCGATTTTCATATATTTTTTTATATATATTTGCACACATATATTTTTCCTTAACTTACCAAACGATGTTGCATTCTTTCCTGTGTCATAAAAAGACTTTGATGGAAATGAAAAGCACTGCTTTATAATAAAATACTTTATTGACATTTATTCTCAAGGTGTTTTAAAAATTGTATCTTTATTTAAATCTGTAATATGAAATGATACATATTTATAACTTAAGGAGTGTTGTTCAAAAGGTCATATACATTATGCATTGGATACATCCAGATAATCAACATATGCGTGATCTCACATACTTGTCATTTTTGTTGTGAAAAAAATTGACATGCACTGTCTTAGAATTTTTTTAGAGAAAGAATACGTTATCACTAGTTATAGTCAGCAGGCTGAAGAAAATATTTTTAACCTATCCCTCCTTTCTAACTAGAAACATGAATTCTTGATCCAGCATCTCCTCAGTGCACCCTCTTCACCCCAGACCTTGCAGTCACTAACTTTGTGAAGTCCGCTTTTTCGAATTCATATAAGAATGAGGTCATGTGCCAGTTGCCTTTCTGATACCTGGCTTATGTGACGTAACAAAATGGCATGCACACATTCAGCAGATTCACACTCATTGTCACAACTGGCAGGATTTCCTTATTTATTATTGCAGCACATTTTTCCATTGCTCATATGTGTATGTGCCCCATTTTTTTAATCCACTCATCAGTTGAGGGACACTCAGGTTGCTTCCGTTATTTTGGCTCCAGGGAAAATGTAATGAGTGCAACAATAATTGCATGGGTGCATGCACCGCTTCAACATACTGATCTGTGTACTTGTGGGCATGCCGGGTTTTCCGATTTGCTGGATCATATGGTGGGTGGTTCTTCCTGTAGATTTCTGAAGACTGTTTATATTAAATAAAACCCATAAAGCTTCTTGTAATGCCTGCAACAATTTACATTCTCACGAAAAGTAAGCAAGGAATTCCTTTTCTCTGCATCCTCACCAGAAATGAGGGTTTTCTTTTTTCTTTTTTTTTTTCTTGTCTTTTGGAAAATAGGCATTCTGACTGAAGTGAGAAGAAATCTCATTGTGTTTTGATTTGCATTTTCCTGATGGGTTAGGGATGTTGAGGACTTTTTAGTGTGTCTTCTGGACAACTGTATGTCTTAGTTTCAGAAATGAGTACTCCCTCCTTCGCCCATTTGTTTTCAAGCTATTGAGTTGTTGGGAGTTCCTTATTTACTGTAAATATTCACCTATTAATAGATCTATGGTGACCCAATCATTGCTCTCATCCTGTAGGATGCCCCTTCTGTATGTTTAGTTTTCTGTATTGTGGTGAAGCACTTTAGTTTGATATGACTATATTCTCTATTTTTTGATGGTGTTTTCTGTGCTCTTGCAGTCACTTTGAGACCATCATTGCCCAGAGAGATGCCATGGAGCTTCTTCCTTGTGATTTGTTCTGGTATTTTTATCGTTTCATGTCTGACATTGGAGCTTGGTGATAAATTCTCCACTGGTAAAATCCTTTATGTGGCTATTCAGGTTTTCCCCAACCTAGTTTATAGAAGATACTTGATTTTGCATTGGGCGTTGTTGCTTCTTTGGGAAAAGGCCGTGACTTAGCTGCAAATGCAGTGACTTAGTTCTGGGCTCCTATTGTTTTTCATAAGCTCAAGTCTCTGCTTTTCTGCAGTGCTATCCTATTTTGGTACGTAAAGCTTCGTAGTAGTATATCATGAAGTTAGGTAGTGTGATGCCTCCAGCTTTGTGCTTTTTACTGGATTGCTCTGGGTTTTCAGGATGTTCTCCCATTTCACGGGAAATTTAGGATTCTCAGATTGTTTTTCTGAGAAGAATGGGTCATTGATATTTTCACAAGGGTTGTATAGGATCTGGGGATCACTCAGGTAGCATTGATGTCAATGCCATTTAGACAATGTGTGTGTTTGTGTGCACATGCTCAGGGCCAAGAGACACTGGGTGTCCTCACCAATGGTGAGGTGGGCCTTAATGTCCAGCCAGATTGCCTTCCTGGAAACACACAGAAGATCCCCTTCCATTTTGCTGTCTCTTCACATATCCTCCCCTGTGAGCCCTGTGTGGTCCTCCAGATTCCCTGTGCAGTGGCCTGCCTTTTGTGTGGGTGGGGATTTGCTGGGTGAATGAGGATGGCAGAGGGGAACAAGCCTGTCAGCAGAGCCTCGGTTCATCCAAATGGGACTTGGCAGGCCTGGGAGAGCCATTCTGGGAGGATGTAGACCTCTACAGGCCTCAGGTGGGCATCTGTATGGAGGGTGAGACAGCCCTGGTGGAGCCCAAACTGAAGCCCAGGTAGTGGCATGCCTCAGGACAGAGAAGGGAGCTAGCAAGGGATGATGAGGCAGCTATCTCTTGATCCTGGCTTCTTACCCATTGACCTTAGCTAATTATGCCTATTTAGCAGATTAGGGTTCCCCCATCCTGAAATGTGGGAACTACAGTTCCCTTATGGACCTTTCTCCACCAGCCCATGATGGCCTGAGTTTGCTTACTGCAATCCCCTCCCTAAGCCTTGGCTTCTCTACGTGCATCCTAACTCCAGGACCCACAGGCCTCTCAACCCCCAGGCCTGGGCTGCTTCCCTGTCCTCTTCTCTGTTCCCTCTCTGAGGGCCTAACTCCCTTGGGTAGTGCTGCAGGAGATTGAGCCACAGGCCCTGGCTGATGACCTGGGGGACTGGGCAAAGTGGTCATGACAGGTCAGCTTCTGGTTCAAAGCCAATTCCTCCAATGCTAAGGAATGTCCAACAAGGTCCTTTGCCATGACGCCCCATAGCTGCCCCACCTCAGCAAACCCACCATACCCTGGGCAGTCACAGTCAGCCAACCAGCTGAAGAAGCTCAGTTAGGCAGTGCCCTGAGGGAAACTAGGGCCTCGCCTCATGACACTAGAACCACTGGACTGCAGTGGAGCCTGTCGCCCTGTATCCTGGAGGGAGAGGAGTCAGGAAGGGTAACGCCAGGCCGAGCTTCCCAGGTAGTACCCCCGCTACCATACCAGGAGGCACTCCTCATTGAGGATGCCAACGCAATACTCCTTAGTGAGCACTTCATTGCCGAAGTAATGTTGTGATAACAAGCAAACTTCTTCCTGCCAGTTGTACTCACGATGACTGAGTTCCTCCACCTCCCTGTCCAAGAAGGAGATAGAGGACAGCCAAGGGACAATTTCATCTAGGTGGGCTGAGGTGTCCTTCTAGCTGGGGTGAAGCATGTGTTTCCCCTTCCTAGCTCTCCCACTGAGACACCCCTGAGCTCCAGGAGCACGTTAAACTGACCAGGATCTTAGAACCCTTCCCCAGACACAGGCTTCCCATCCTGACCAGCAAATCCAACGTGTACCTTTGAAGGACTTCCTCATGGTTTTTGAGCTACTTGCTCTCACTGGAAATAATCTTAACTTTTAAACTGTTCTTCCTGCCAACTTAAATGTTTCATTTTTACTACGTCATGTTTTGGATGAGGCATGTGTTTTTAAATAGATTTTCACCCTTATTGTACCTCTGTGATAAACTGCTTACTTACATTCATACCATAATTATCTTTCAGTTTTAGTTGTCTGTTCCCCAAGATTCAGTGAAAGTAAGAATTCTATTTATGCTTGTATCTTTTGGCAAGCATATATGAGATAATGGTGCACATTACTGCAGAAATCACCTGTACAGGTCCAAGGGGAGATGAAGAAAAAGAAAGCAAGTTTTAAAGTCTATACATTCCTAACACTGTATCAGAAACTCAGAAATAACAGTGAAATCAAAGAATGATCACAGCCAATTCCTTTTCATACCTAGACTGAATTAAGAAACTTCAAAAGAAAAGAAAGTTCAGAATTTGGGTTTCTAAAAATTTTCCTGTATAGATAAAATTATTGGTAACTTTCTCTGACTAGAAAACATAAACTGAAATCCATGTTTTTCATATGTGTAAATATACACATTTTTATTTCCATCAGTGATGACACACAAGTAAGTAATAAAGTGAAAGTACAATAAAATGATATATGGAATGTTCACAGTCTCCAAATATTCCATTGAGACTATTAATTTTATGTAAACCATAAAGAATCCTTCATGAAACTACATTATACAGTATGTTTTAGTATTTTACTCACATTTTAAATAATCAACAATTAGAGGGAATTCTTCCTCATTATTTATTATGACAACCATTATTTTCCTTGAGTAATCCTGTTGAAATTAAGTATTTTAAATAAAACATTAAAAACAAATTATATTGACTGATTTCAGCTTTTAATGAAATCCTACTTGTGTATTTGTAGTAATGTGAAGTATAACTTTCTCCTCACAATTACTCTTTTATAAAACCAGTGTTATTGTTTTTTCTGACACCAACATTGTGATATCTCACAGCTTTACTCTGTGTATACATTACATCCCTCCAGAGAGTAGGCTTCAAATATGTGGAAAAATTATATTTGTGACAAAATTCTAGGAAAGGCAATGGTGAAATGGAAGAATAATTTCTAACTTCCTAACTGTTTGTCAATGGGTTTGTATATATTTAGCTATAGACACATATTTGCACACTGTGAGTTTGCCCATGTACATATACATTTATAGGAGATACCCGTAATATATGTGTTGTGTAATTTTTTAATTAATCCACTGTTGTATATGTGTGAAATTAAATAAGCAGTTACCTTTTCTTTACTCAATTTGTTGGAAAGCCAAAATAGTCTGTCAACATTCATTTCAATTAATGTAATACTGTTAACTGCTGATAGCTTCATTCTCCTTGTTCTCCTTTGGCAACCGGAAAGTTTATTCTCACTCTAATTCAGTTCTCAGGGTGTGATCCACAAACTTTATATATGCTTAAAACGATAAAAGTTCGGTGAAATGTCAAGCCATGCTGTGAAATGTTCCATTGTTTCTATATCTCTAATTGTCCTTTCATGTTATACAGGGAAGAAACACAATTCAATGTGTTTCTTACGATCCAGTCCAATGCACTCTTTCTTCATAATATGCCAAACCCATCCCTTCAAGGCCTTGACATCTCAACATGGCTGGACGTCTCAAAATCTCTTCTCATTAATAACCATTATGTTAATCACTGTTGCCCACAACTGGAATTCGACTGTGAAATCCCCTGGTGGAAATTGCTGTAATGGCTCAAACTACTGGAATGACTATTTTTTTTTACCTGAAAATATCTGATGAGCATATACATATGCTATGTACATAAACAACATACCATTACTGCCAGTAAATAATAGGTATCCCAAACCTTGGAACCAAACTGAGCTCAGGTGCTCCCACAAACCAAGCTTTTTCCTCCACAGCTTTCTTTTTATGTCAAAAAACCACAACTCCAGGCCGGGCGTGGTGGCTCTCGCCTGTAATTTCCACATTTTGGGAAGCCGAGGTTGGTGGGTCACTTGAGATCTGGAGTTAGAGACCAGCCTGGGCAACATGGCAAAACCTGTCTCTACCACAAATAGAAGAAGTAGCCAGGCCTAGTGGCACATTTCTGTGGTCCCAGCTACTTGATATGCTGAGGCAGGAGAACCACCTGAACCTGGGAGGCAATGGTTGTAGTAAGCCAGGATCAGACTACTGCACTCCAGGCTGGATGACACAGCGAGACCATGTGTCAAAAAAGAAGAAAAAAAAAAAAAGTAACTCCACTCGTCCAGTCACTAAGGTAAAAAATACTGTAGTTGGCTGGGCACGGTGGCTCACGCCTGTATTCCCAGCACGCTGGACTTTGGAAGGCAGACACGGGTGGATCACCTGAGATCAGCAGTTGGAGACCAGCCTGGCCAACATCGTGAAGCCTGGCCTCTACTAAAAATACAAAACATTAGCTGGGCATGGTGATGAATGCTTGTCATCCCAGCTACTCAAGAGGGGGAACCTGGGAGGCAGAGGATGTGGTGAAGGGAGATAGTGCCACTGCACTCCAGCCTGGGGTACACAGCAAGTGTACCCTGTGAGAAACAAAGGTGAAGAGAAGAAGAAAAATTCTTTATTTAAATATCTAGTACATTAATTTTCAAGTTGTTGTAGAAACATTTGTCTTTAAACTCCTATTGTAATATGACTTTTCCTGCTATTCACAAATTTAATCTGTAATATTTGCAGAACCGTGAAGTTCTAAGTATATTTAAATTCCTGTTATGATAATCCGTGGATTGCTGAGAATTAGTGTTTTTAATTTTGTTCTTCGATTTCCACTTAATTTTATTTCAACTTGTGTTAACTCAATTGAAAATTCTTTACTAATTTTTTAAATCTCATATCAAGACTTTTCTTCACATCAATTGCTGTATAAATGCTCCCACCTTGAAGAACCCTCTCTTGTAGGCTTCTGCCCTACAACAGTCTTGACTGGTTGCCCTCCAGGCCTGATTCAATTGTCTCATCCTAGGACTTTCATTCACTACCCTTTTAAGAATTTATCTTTTTCTTTTGTTGTGTGTCCTATTTTCTGTATTTCACATCTTTATCTTTCTTGGTTTACTTCTTTTTGGTAGGAAAAAATCTCTAGTAATTTCTTGAGAAAAGGATCACATGGAGACAAAATTTTAGAGTTCTCATATGTCTGAAAAATGTTATGTTTTCTCCTTGTACGTTTGATTTTAGTCTACTTGGAAATAAAAACATATGTCAGAAATCAGTTTCTTTTAGAATTTTCAAATCAGAACTCCATAATCCATTGCCTTCTGCTTTATAGCGGTGGTGTTGAGATGTGTTTTATGTTTTGAATTTGACATGGAGTTTCGCTCCTATTGCACAGGGTGGAGTACAATGGCAGGATCTCAGCTCATCGCAACCTCCACCTCCTGGGTTCAAGTGATTCTCCTGCCTCAGCCTCCCGAGTAGCTGGGATTACAAGCAGGCGCCACCATGCCTGGATAATTCTGTGTTTTTAGTAGAGATGGGGTTTCTCCATGTTGGTCAGGCTGGTCTCAAACTCCTGACATCAGGTGATTCGCCTGCCTTGGCCTCCCAAAGTGCACCTCGGCCTCCCAAACTGTGCCTTGACCTCCTACAGTGCTGGGATTACAGGCATGAGCCACCATGCATGGCAAGTGTTGAAAATTTCTAAATCATCTGGTTCCTCATCCTTTGTACCTGACCTATTTTTACCTCTCTGGAAACTTACACCATTTTCTCTTTGTTCTCAATATTCTCAAATTGTACATTGATGTATCTTGACACGAGTCTGCTTTCATCTATTTTCATGCTATTTTGCTAGGTGTTGGCCTTTTAATCTGTAAATAAGCATCCTTACGTTCTGCGACTTTTTAATTATTTTGCCAACAATTTATTCCCCTTTGTTTTACTTATTTAGTTTACTTCTATATTTCGTATAATTAAAATAATTGGAAGAAATTATCTTGGAGAAGTAGATACCATCACACTGATTCTGTCTGTGTTAACCTGTCATACCTCAAGGCTGTCATATTTTATTATGCAGAAATGTTGTATTTCTTGGTATTCACATTACAACCTGAAGAAGGGCAATGACTGTCAAAATTTTAAATGTATGGGTAATAGTTAGAAGATGCAAGCACTGTATCCTCCAGAATTTTCGCATATGAAAATTGCTAATTTTAAATTCCAGGCACGTTGATTTAAGCTTCAACATTCTCCCAGCTAAAATGAATCCATTTGTGCAAAGTTCTGTGATCAAAGGTGAATAAGACATTGTTTCCGCCTTCAGTGATAGCTCAGTCCAAAGGGAGACAAGTAGAAATGATGTAAAAAGAGAGATAAGTAGTTCATGCGTGGTGGCTCACCAGCACTTTGGGAGGGGAAAGTGGGAGGATCATGAGGTCCGGAGATTGAGGCCATCCTGACTAACAAGGTAAAACCCTGTGTCTACAAAAAATTAGCCAGCCTTAGTGGCACAAACCTGTACTCCCAACTTCTTGGGAGGCTGAGGCAGGAGAATTGCTTGAACCCGGGAGACGGAGGTTGCAGTGAACGGAGGTCATGCCACTATACTCCAGCATAGGCAACAGAGTGAGACTCTGTTTCAAGAAAAAAAAGACATAAAGTGCTATAAAAACTGAGAAAAGGGACAGAATATCTGTGACAGATAATTTGTTTCGGTCAGTCGGAAATGAGGAGGTCTCAGTGTATGCTTTTACTCTTTCCCGTTGGATTATCGGCAGAAACAAACGAATCTTAATATTTATGGGGTCACAGACACTTTTTAAAGGTGAGGAAATCTATGGTGATTCTTTCCATAAAAATCTATGTAACATACATCTGTATTTTACTTAGAAACTCAGAATGTGCACCATCAAGTGCTCTGGATAGAGTAGAATGATTAGTAGTATTTAAGGCAGACAAGATGGGAAGGGGAATCCAAACACAGGAAATGCCCTGTGCAAGATCCTGGACACAGAAAAGCTCATACATTATTGGAATCAAAGTGAGTATAACATAATTCAGGGTGACTGGAGCATAGCTGGAAGATGAACCAGTCATGGCAGAAGATGAAAACAGAAGGTCAGGCACGGTGGCTCACGTCCGCAATCCTACATTGTGCGAGGCACAGGCGGGCAGATCACCTAAAGTCAGAATTTGAAGACCACCCTGGGTAAAATGACAAAAACCCATCTCTAATGAAAATACAAACATTATCCACGCATGGTGTGGGGGTGACTGTAATCGTAGCTACTCGGGAGGCTGAGGCAGGAGAATCGGTTAAACCTGAATGGCAGAGGTTGCAGTGAGCTGACATCGCACCACTTAACCATTAAACTCCAGCCTGGAAGAAAGATTGAAACTCCATCTCAAATTAAATAAATAAATAAATAAATAATGAAAAAAAATTTAAAAAGGCCGGGAGCGGTAGCTTCTGCATATACCCATGGAATACGATGTAATATTCTGACTGCAGGCTTTCACTTGCATTTCCTATATGTGTTGAGTGTGGAGTGTTCAAACCTCAAGGTCATAGCTTCATGAAGGAAAAATTATGTTAGAATGAAACCAAAAGCCCCTCAACCACTACATCAATTATTCTATTCCTGAATACCTTACAGCAGAATGGCAATCTTCCGTGAGTGGACATGCTTCTCAATCATAGAAACAACTTACATTCACCTGGGGAGTTTACAAAAGCCTACCACATGTGAGATCTATCCCAGACCAATTAAAATCGGAAATTATGGGGATCATTGGAACCTGAGTATATGCATTTCTGAAACCTTGACAGATAACTTTGGCGTGCATTGAAAATTGAGAACAACTATGTTAAGAACAATAATCCATGAAAGTAAGTTCCTATGGACTCATCTGCTCTTAATTATATTACACTGTTCTCATGCAGAATGATATAAGTAACAATTATTATTGTTGTTACTATTATTAGTATTATGAAATGGAGCCTAGCTCGGTCGTCCATACTGGAGCGCACTGTTGCGAACTCAGCTCACTGAAACCTCTGACTCCTGGGTTCAAGGGATTCTCCTGCTTCAGCCTCCCAAGTAGCTGGGATTACAGCCACCCACAAAAACGCCTAAGTAATTTTTGTATTTTCAGTAGGGACGTGGTTTCACTGCATTGGCCAGGCTGCTCTGGAACTCCCGACTTCCTGAACCACCCACCTTGGCCTCCCAAAGTGCTGGGGTTACAAGTGTGAGCCACCGCACTCAGCCAAAATTAATATATTAAAATATTTAGAAATATATGTTCTAGGGCACAGTGGCTCAAGTCTGTAATCCCATGACTTTGGGAGGCCGAGGTGGGTGGACCACTTGAACTGCGGAGTTGGAGACTAGCTTGAAAATATGGTGAAACCCCATCTCTACAAAAAATACAAAAAATTAGCCAGGACTGGTGGTGTGTGCCTGTGTTCCCAGCTACTGAGGAAGCTTAGGTGAGAGGATTGTTCAGGAGGATCACTTGAGCTCAGGAGGATGAAGCTGCAGTGCACAGAGATTGAGCTGCTGCACTCCAGTCCAGTCTGGGCAACAAACTGAGGTCTGTCTCATGTACGTAGGTGTGTGTTTGTGTGTGTGTGTGTATACATATATGCATGTATATGTATACACACACTCATATATACATATATAGGAAAGAGTGAAACTCCCTCATACACACACACACACACACACAAACACACACACAAACATATATTCTTGGTCACTTTAATTCCTCTATAATGGAATTCTGAACAGCATGCTTAAGGGTCAATATCAGGGCCTGCAGGCAGACAGCCTGTGCCAGAACTGTTCAGAGTGGGTTTTTTCACATTACACAGTTTCATCTTCTGAGTATACTTCCTGATCCTATTGTTCCCTTCCTATCTTGCAGATCTTTCTAGGGAAAAGACCACATGCAGCACTACCTTTCTTTTTTTTTTTTTTTTTTTTTTGCTAGGTGTTTTCTAATTATTTGGAAGATTTTTCAGTCAAAAAATTTCTAACGACAAGATTTTTCCTCTTTTGGCTCAGGAAACTGCAGGCACCAGTTGCACAACAATATTTAAGAGTAGCACACATAATAAGTCATATCCATTGCCTTAAACAAAATGTACAGAATTCCGTATTTTTAGTTACACACAAACACTATATAGGGTTTGCAATTAATCATTTTTATATTCTATATTCTATTTGATACTGAACATAGAGCATCAAGAAGAGGGTCACACAATGATTTTATCAGTAAATATGCGTAGAGTGGTGTAAAGGTTGAGACTGGAAAACATACCATGCTTCTGCCCTCATCATGTTCTCATTCTATTAAATGTTGTAATAACACAACTTTGAGTCATAAATCTTTCAAAAGAGAAGTATACACAAAAAAAGAGCTAGACAAATACATGGGACATTATGATCACTTAGAGCTTGTATCAGTTACAACCAGGTCTTCAAGGCCCATAAATGCCAGGATAGAAAGTTTAGAGCAAACTGTCTACACAAAGCCAAGTTTTTGTTGTTGTTGTTGTTGTTTCATAGGAAAATAATATCAGAGTTTCACAAAGGTTATAAGACTAACTGCAATATATAGGATGGATTGAAGATCAGCAAGAAAGACAGAACGTGAGTTCTGACTTTTATTAAATGCTTAAACTAACATATGATGGTGGCCTGGGTAAGGAAAGTTGAAACAAGGACTGGAAGAAAGAGACAGGGGCAAGAATCATTGCAAAGAAAAAGTCCAAAAGTCTTGGCATGAGTTTTCAAATTGAGGCTAGTAAAAACTATTGTGGGATTCTTCCCATTCATCTATCCATCAAATTATTCAATGAAATTTTATTAAGATTCTAGATGATTATTAAACTTTATCATTATTCAAGATTACTAAGGTGTATTATTCATTCAATAATAAATATTCCATGCATGCTTATTACTATGCAACAAGCACTGTGCTGGGTTCTGGAGGTACAGCAATGAATATGGGGTTAATGGTCCCCGACTTCATGAAGCTTTACATACAGGGAGAGACAGACAATAAATAAAAGACACAAGCACTCGTAAGTGCTGTAAAGGAAATTTTGGGACGCTGAAAGAGAGTAACAGATAGTAGTGATGGTTGGTATAACAGACAGAACTACTGTACATTGGGAACTAAGTGAAGCTTTCCCCAGGGAAGTCTTCTGTGATATATCTGAAAGAGCAGCCATTGATACAGAGGGAAAAAAACAGCTGCCAACCCTCTAAAATAGGAGAATTTTGGCCTAGCTCTGTGTTTGAAGAACAGAGAGTTGCTAATGTGCAGAATAAAGCTGAGAATTTGAGTAAGAGGAAAATGGTAACCAGTGGTTTTAATAGTAGAGATTGGAATGCTGTCCTTGATAAAAGTAGTTCCAGTAGAATGAGACCAAAACACAATTGAACTGAACTGAAAAGCCAGTGGGAAGAAATGAGGGAAGTGGGTACAGCGTGCTTAGTGGAGAAAAGTAATGAAGGGGTAGGTGTCAGGGGAGTAAACAACGGGAAAAATTCTAATTGATAAAAACTATCTAAGAATTTAGATCACAGCTGTATATGTATACTGAGCTGGTAGAGAGGGAGAGATTAACGTACATAAAAAAATAAAATTGACAGCAGTGGATTGCGGTTTCTAGCACCTACAGTTTACTCTCACTTTGCCTGTAAGTTGGATAACTGTCTGAAAGCTGATTGTTTTTCAAAGTTTGTTTCTATTTGGGAAAGAAGGGAGTAGGGAACAACATGACATTGTAAACTGCAAAGCAAATTAAGGATATAGAGTACATAGAGGAAGAAAGAGCTCGGGCACTAGAAGATCCTGTTCCTCAAACCGCATGCTGCCTACTTTGTAGTCTAGCTTCACATGAGACCTACTCCAGTTTCCAAAAGAACAGTGATTATTTCATTTAATCGGACCAAGGGTGCTTGACATATCCCACCATATGCATCTGTCATTTCAAAGAAGAAAGAGTATTTTAGGACTACAAATAAAAATAATGTAACATTAAGATGAAAATCAAATAACAAATCTAGCTTCATTGAAAATCTGTCTATACTGATGTATTTTTTTTAATTCTGCCAAGCATTAGTGAACATACTCTCCCAGTCTTGTGTCTGTCCGGAAATCAGTATTGGGAAATTACTAGACTGATTGCCTGATGAAATCACTTTCGATTCAAATTCTACAATTCAGTTAATAATTACAAAACATATCATATTTGAAGTAAAATAATTTCCTTTTTAACCTTCCATTCAAAGATCTTACAAGTAACTCTTTCTTTCCCCTGTCAACTTTGCAGTTCTCTCAGCTCTATAGGGATTTAAAAGAACATTTTGACACCCTCATCAGTTTCAAAGGCCCATCCTCCCAACTTTTCAGAGAGCCCACAGCATTTACATTAAAGTTATCTCTCTGCACAACGGATAATAGCTGCTTCATCTGTTCTCTGTCAGCCTGAATGTTGATTAAGACCTCAGTAATCACACCCCACTCTGCAGAAATCTGAAATCACAAATGCAGAGTAATTTATGAGAATACAAGAATTGAAAGAAAAACAAGGCTGTCTTGCCCAAGGAAAGGAAAACACATAAGAAATCCCACTGCTTACCTCCTTTGGATATTTGTATTTTTAAAGTGTTCAAGCATCCCACTATTTTTTCAGGACTCTGAAAGAGACAATTCAATATTGTATCAAATAGGATATTTAAAAAGATGACTTAATGTTATAACAGGTGGACTCTCAATAGGAGAATTCTCACTGGCTCACTGTGACCTCTGATCTGCAGGCATATGATTGATGATGCCTTTCGAATTCCAGCAGCTTGGGCCTGCAGCAAAGTTTGTTTTACTGTAAGGTCTACTTGATTGAATTCACTGCCTGTCCTAATTCTATATGTTTCTGATGACATGAACTTCAAAACTGACGATAATAGAGGGAAATTGTTTTCTGACATGCTAATGTTATAGAGCTAATCCTTTTCTTTCAATAAGCA
Organism: Pongo pygmaeus; assembly: GCF_028885625.2. NCBI lineage: Eukaryota > Metazoa > Chordata > Mammalia > Primates > Hominidae > Pongo > Pongo pygmaeus. Next base: position 14,971,258 of record NC_072397.2, on the reverse strand, counting down.
GTTGAGTTTGCACATTCTGCTCCTTTTATATTTTATTAGTGTTTGTGCTTTAACTTAGTATGTATCTTTCGGCATCACTCCAATGGCAGGTCCAATTATAAAGATAGAATCAATTAGATTCACTGTGATGTCTGGTATAAGCATTCCAATCTTAGCTTTTAAAACCAAATGGTAGACTTGGCTCTTTCTGGAATCCTGTAAAGAAAATGTGTTGATTCTGTGGGGCTTTGTCTACTGTAGCTTTTTGAAATTTTGTTCCCACTCTTCGTCCATGTCCGAATCCACAGTCTCCTAAACAGCTTTTATTGAGAACCACAACCTCATCTCCTCCTTTTTCGAAGCAATTAAGTCCATCTAGCTGGAGAGCCCAAATACAGTTTATTTTCCTGCGTAAAACCTCTCTCCAGTGCTTTCTAATGTACTGCCAATTAAGAGGGCCTTAATAAATCCTCCTTAAATGACAGGTCGAATGAATTTGTCCTCTCGTCTTTTGTCTGACTTGCAGTAAGAGAAATTACATTTTTCCAAGACTACACCTTGTCAGTGATGTAGAATTTATCTGACTCGTTGCACTCATGTCATCTTCAACACCTTCATTCATCATGTATTTCCTCTTCTAACTGTCTTCAGTCTTCTTGTCTTCACTGGCCACTGACTGGCTTCCTAATAACACAGACAAATGTCTCAGTTTTGTGAAAAAGCCTAAAGGGCATAGTGATTTGGAAAAGGTGTCTGCATTGGAATACTAGCTTAGTTGGCAATCTTCTGTTGCTTTATACCTGAGAGGCGGAAATAAAACCATACACTTGTGTGCCTTCCATATCAGTTTTATCTTAAAATAAAAAAGGTAAAAATAAAAACAAACCAAAAGGAAACACATTTTCCGGTAGTTTGGCAACAGATTCATGATTAAATAATATTGTATTAGTTACAAAATTTCCTGAAAATTCTCTTGCCTATACCAAAGTTCTCATCAGTGGCCAGATAAATTTATGACCATTAATATTTGATTCAGGAATGTCATACGTCATATCTTAGCAGGGTGCAGAGAATCAAGCCTGTAATCCCAGCTCTTTGGGAGGCTGAGGCAGGCAGATCACGATATCAGGAGTTTGATACCAGCCTGACCAACATTGTGAAACCTCGTCTCTATTAATATAAAAAAAAAATAAAAATTAGCCAGGTGTGGTGGCACGCGCCTGTAATCCCAGCTACACCGGAGGCTGAGGCAGGGGAATGGTTTGAACCTGGGAGGCGGACATTGCAGTGAGCCGAGATCAAGCCATTGCACTCCAGCCAGGGCGACAGGATAAGACTCCGTCACAAATAAAAAAAAAAACCAACCAACCAACCAACCAACCAACAAAAAACAACCTCATATATTATCCTGAAAAGCAGATGAGTCTTCCTAAGAATATATCTACATTAATATCCAATTTGGTTTGCATTGTTTGAGACTTTCTCAATGGAATCCAAAAAGGTGTACAACTACTGAAGCTCAGACTATGAAGTGGACTGCATGGAACATGCCTCATCCACAAAGCTCAGCGGAATTATAGAATGGTCACCATCAACAGACAGCAATTTGTCTACGTGTCATGTGTCTCCCTATACTTGCTTCATAATAAGGGTAGTCCTATGTCTTGTTCACTCTGCATTCTCTTGCGCAGAGCAGAGTCTGTGACACTAAATAGGTCTAAAAATTGTGTGAAAAGTCAATGAGGAAATGAATGGAGAAAAGCCTCACTTGACCATTTGTCTCATCTTTCATTTACCTTGCAGCCAATTCTCATTCTCCAAAACCTTTTAAGTAATGCTATAATAAACATTTATTCTGAGAAGACAGAAGAAGAGCAATGCATATTTTTGAGTAATCAATTCCTCAGCAATATTCAGAAGGCTCACAAAAATACCAGATTATTTACAATATCTAAAGTACCATCTTTGCCTATCGCATAAAATGTTGCTTCATATGACAATTTTGTTGCCCCCATAACTCACTTCATGCACAGTACATGGGGACATGTGCACAAAGACACAAACATACACACACATACACACAATTTCTCCATTACAGATTTCACTTCAGTAGAGATGGAAGACACATTGTTAAAATGGTAAGGCAGAAAGAAAAACAACAAAATGCTGCTTGAGACTTAAGACTCTGGGCTTCTGTATTCCATATGGGCACTGAGCTTGGAACATAGCAAATATACATTCCAAATGATTTTTTTATCCTACTCTATTCTGTGATTTGTGCAGTCAAACATGTTAGAAAGAATAAGGAACCAGAACAAAGAGCTGAGAGGCAAACAGATAGCAATTTACAATCAGTGAAGAGAATACTTTCCTCAGGCTCCAATATCATTACTATTATTTTAAATCTATACTGCTGGGCAGAACAAACAAAATGCAGTCACAACAGGTGAAATCATGATGAGCTAAGACCCTGAATCCTGGAAAGAAAGAAGGTGGTCAACATACAATAAACAAGGGTGGGACGTAACTCTACAAGGATCATTTGGATATGAAAATTCTGCAAATTATTTTTAATATACTTTTGTGGCTTAACTTGGCTGAAACATAAGCTTACAAATACTCAGGAGTCATTAACTTTGCAAATTGTTTGGAGGACTCTGAGGAGTTAATCCCGGAAGATAACATAGTGTTTCAAAAAATCATTTAGTAGAATTTTTTATTACATAGAAGCAAAGAGAAATAAAATAGAAAAGAGGTTCCATGCAGTAATGAGAGTGCTAAACTACGAGTCAAAAAACCTGGAGTCCAATCTTGGTCTAAAGTAAAATAATTCTCCTTCTCTTTGCTTTCTGTTGCCGACAAATAAAAAAAGTGGTGACGAAAGGAGATGTGCATTCAATCAATTCCCTCCAAGCTCTACCATCACTCTTTTGAAAGTCTTTCCTATTTAGAGAACATGTCTTAGTTTACAAAAAGCTCCATTATTGAATCCTTAAAACAATACTGTTAAAATAAGAGTTATTATCCTCATTTACAAATAAGGAAGGAACAACTCAGAGTGATTAACACATTTCCACAAAAGCCTCCTTCTAGAATGTCGGAAATCCAGTTCTCATATCAAATTCAATGCCCTTACAAGGATCCTATACTGACTCCCTAATACCATTTTTCCTAATATACATAGTATCTCTCAAAATTTAAACTATTATGTGACCCACAGAGAACAGGGCTTTAAACCAGTAGCAGAATTCATCCAACTGAAAATAACCAATTATAATAAAATATAAGGGTGAGGAAGATATTGGTAAAAGGATACAAAATGCCAGTTAGATAGGAAGGATTAATTCAAAAGATCTGTTTTACAGAGAGTATGGTGACTGTGGTGAATAAAACCATTATATTCTTGTATATTGCTAAGAAAAAAGGTTATAAATATTCTTACTAGAAAATAGATAAATATGTGGAGTAACGTGTATGTTAGTTAGCTAGATTTAACCATCCTACAATAATTGTGTGTTTCAAAACAATATGATGTACACAATAAATGTGCATAATCTGTACTCATCAATTAAAAGAAAAAAATGTTTTAAAGAACATATGAGCAGTTTCCTGAACCTCAAACTTGAATTTTCTATTTGAACTATTGGTTTGATATCTCACTAAAATTATAAGTTTCTGAAGAATAGCCCCCTCCAGTTTAGAGACAGGTACTTTATCTCCAAATTTTTCATTGTTTATCTAATATATTCAAATCATTGCATTTTTGTTGCCTATCTACTTCAATTACTTCTAAGTAGCTACTAACATAGATATGTAAATGTTGCATTGGGGGAGAAAACTCCCAATATTTTGATTGAAGAAACTTAAGCTAGGACGTTAAGAAACTCTGAACTTGGAAAGATAGTAAGAGGAACACTTTTTTCAAGAAAAATGCATAAACACAAAGAAGGTAGAGGTTTGTCTTTGCAAGTCATACTTCACAATGCTGACTTGGTTAGCACAAATAGGAGGGATTCAAAACTTAGAAAAATGGTCGACAGATGTCAATTCTATTCAAACGAGAACAATTATCTTCTTAGCTTATTTTTCTCCTCAGTTTTGGCAGACCGGATTTCTCTGCGATATGCCATGCCTTGGCAGGCGGGCATCATCAGCTGTGGCAGTCAGGTCTGCAGTGGTTCCATAGTTAGCAGCTTGTGGGTTCTCATAGCTGCCCACTGTGTCAGGAACATGTAAGTTTGTGCCTGCCTCTTCCCATGCGCTATAATTTATTCTCCCATAATTACATGGCAGAAGGTTTCTCTGTCCAAATTCACTTCTATAATACAAGACCATCTCACTTATATGGATAACATTGTTGTTTTGTCTCACTATGTTAGTCTTATTACTACCTCTGTTAGTTGATTCCTCTGCAATCCCATTGCCTATGGACTCTTTATCCAGAGATTTCTGATTTCTCTGAAGATGAGCTAGGGACCTTGTGTATCATGACTTAAAAAATATGTTAGAAAGCCTGATGTAGGCTTAAGGTTCAGGTTTTGTAATGAATGTACTGTATAAAATCTTTGCCTATGCACACGGGAATCCTGAAGATACTGCTGTGATACTGGGCCTGAGGCACCCTGGGGCACCACTGAGAGTGGTGAAGGGTCTACCATTCTATTGCATGAGAGATTCTGGTTGATGAGTGGGAGAGCAACAAGTGACCTGGCATTGCTACTCCTCCAAGATGTCCAGACTCCCGTTCAGCTCTTAGCATCCTTGGGCTATCTGAAGAATCTGAAATGGTCAGAATGCTGGCACCGTGGGCCACATATTATTACACCAGGTCAGCGGTTGCTTTTCTTATTAGGGTAGCAGTTGTAAAAAAAAATGAGGTTCGTATTTCCAATATTGTGGTTCGAGAAGTAACTGTAATCACAATTGTATACATTACTAACTATAAGATATTCAATCTACATCAGAGACCCACTAGGAGATTTGTTTCTGTTTGATAAGATGACGATTCTGATGAAAACTTCACAAGATTTTAGATCTGAGAACGATTAGATGATGATCTTTCTCTGTCCAGTCAATGTTATAAACCAAAGTAGAGATGATTTGCATTCCAACTCTTTGCTAACTTCAAAACAAAGGAAAAAGCAGATATTTTGTGACGTTTTGTTTTTACCTCTTTATGAAAATGAAGCTGGACTTAACTTGCATTTGGAATTTCATAAGTAAAATTTGCTTGTTACTTTGGACGAGTGGCATTTCAAGAGTGATCAAAGAGCTTTTCGGCTCAGGAATTTGCTACCCACTTGGGGAATAGAGCAAGAGTTCATCACTAGACAACAACAACAAATAGCCTGGTGTGGTGTCGCACACATGTAGTCCCGGCTATGTAGGAGGCTGGGAGCGGAAGACAGCTTGAGCCCAGGAGGTTGAGGCTACAGTGTGTGAAGATGGTGTCAAAGCACTCCAGCCTGGGTGTCCACGCAAGAACTTGTCTCAACAAAAAGAGGGGTTGGCGTGGTGGCTCTTCCCTGTAATCCCAGGACTTTGGGAGGCTGATGCCGCTAAATCACCTGAAGTCAGGAGTTTAAGACCAGTCTCACCAACATGGAGAAGACCCATCTCTACTAAAAATACAAAATTAGCCAAGAGTGGTGGTGTGTGCCTGTAATCCCAGCTACTAAGGAGGCTGAAGCAGGAGAATTCCTTGAACCCAAGACATGGACTTTGCAGTGAGCTGAGATCAGGCCATTGCATTCGAGACGGAGTCACAGAGCGGAACTACATGTCAAAAAACAAAACAAAACAAAACAAAACACAAAGTCACTGGAAAGATAATAAAATATGTAAATGTGCGATGTAAAATGTTATTGGTGATAAAATAAGCTGAATTTCTCTGTATCAGTTATACATACAAATGTAATGATAAGACGGTGATAAGACAACTCATGGTCTTATCTCAATACTTAGTGTCTACACGTATCAGATGTTCTTTAGGATAGTTATAGTCCATTTTCTTTCTAGGAGAGACTGATGAGAATGCAGAAATGTTAAAGTGCAAGTGATGGAAGCTTCCAGCTGTGCCCACCTGTACCCTGACAGAGACAGTTCCATTGTTTGCTTCATTACCCAGGACAAAGACTCTAATGCAAATGTGGTACACAGTCAATTTTTTTTCTATCTACATGATAGAAACTATAACTTCATCCCTGCATAAATGGGTATATAGCATATGCCTAAATGATAAATATAAGTGAATCATTGATCTGTAGGAAACCATTTTAAAATTCTTTAATTACAGAACAAAACCTCGGGAAACATTTTCTTGTCAATCTCTGAGTTTTCTTACGTGGGCTATTAATCTCTAGTCATACCAAAGAGATAGGATGCTGCTCTTCCAACAAAGTAGACATTTTATATAATTCCTGTAATCTAATACTAGTGCCTTTACACCTCAAGGTTTAAAAGGAGTCCAACCTTTTTCTGTTTCTCCAATTAAAATAACTATTTTAAGGCTTAATCTTCAGTATTTTTTTTGTAGTAATATTTTTGAAAGTATTTGACCAGGATGATTTGCTTATGTACTTATCTGACGCATCCCTTTCTTCTGAATACATATTTTATTACGCACTTATTAGATCTAAGTTTAAGAATTTGGAATAGCAATTTAAATTTAAATTCTACATTTGAATTTACAGGAGTCAGCGAGTCCAGGAAGTGCCCTTATGTGCAGACCAATATCTGGCAATGGCAGTAGGGGACAAATATGCTTTACCAGTCTCAAAGCCCTAGCTACTACAGTGAGTCCACACTTCTCCTGGATCTTATCTACTTCAGCAAAAGAAGGCCACCCACTAAACCATGCCCTTGTGCTTTGGATGGAAACTCGTAAGTCCTCCAGTCTCCTTAAACAGCCAACCATGCTGCCACTTTCCTCAGTAATAATTCCTGCAGCACTGAGACTTTGGTAGACTCGTAACTATAGCTACTGATGCTACAGTCTGGTCACAGTATGATAAAACACCAGAGCAACAGAAACAAATATATTGACTGCAGCCTTCTAAAATCTCTCTCAATATACATTCAATAAATATGTTTTTTCTACAGAACAACTGCTTTCTACTTCCTGAATTAACGCTTGGCCTTGGACTGTTTTCATTGCTGAAACTGATTCAAAAGTGCACATTTAACAGGAAGGTGAATACAGAATTTCATGTGTCAGCAACTAAAATTTTCAAAATGTTGCAAAATATAAATGTGAAACTGTATCTGTGAACTTTATTACTCTTTCAAATTATATTTTCATATCTACCCATGCACAGGATTTTTTACAACTATCTGCATGTTCTCCTCGTGTGGGGCAAAAACAGTATCAAAGTTCTTGAGTAATTTATGACAGACGGAATGACGATACTATACAAGGTTAACCCATACACAATACCATATTTAGTGAATGAAAAATTAGTATTAAAAGCCTACTAAAGTATTGAGTAAGTAAATCAAATATATTATTTCAATAATTCTAAAATACCTGTAAAAGAAGAAAATAGAACAATGATTAAAATACATAAACCAACTAATGATGCTGGGTGTGGTGGCTCACACTTGGAAGCCCAGCATTTTGGGAGGCCAGTGCAGGCAGATCACAGGAGTAGGAGACCAGTCTGGCCAATATGGTGAAACCAGTCTTGACTAAAAATACAAAAATTTGCAGGACATAGTGGCATGTGCCTGTTATCCTAGCTCCTCGGAAGGCTAAGGCTATGGAATTGTTTGATGTTGGAGGAAGAGGTTGCAGTGAGCGGAGATTTTGGCCTTTCACTCCAGCCTGGATGACACAGTAAGACTCCATCTGAAAACAATCAAAGTAACACACACATACACCCCAAAAACTAATCAATCAAAAAAAATCCGTATTAGAAAAGGTGCTTACAAGCTGAATCCCATATCAAACAGAAAAAAAAAAATTCCTTGAACACAAAATTCCAGAAGGGGAAAATAAGAAAAAAAATTTAACACCCCCCAAAAAAGTACAAAGAGTAAACGGAAAAGAACCACAGGGGAAAACAATTCAAAATTTCCAACTATCTAATCTAAAAGAAGATGAAAGTCCCTCAAAAACTTTCTAGAGGCCATGTCCCTGTACTACAAAATGGTCATAAAAATTGCCAGGAGTAGAAGAAGAAGAATGTATCTTAAAACTTGCTAAACACCTCAAGTCTCACATAAGAACTATAATGGAAAATGGATCAGTCAGGAGTTCTTCCATACAATTATGAATAAATTATATTTCTTCATACTGAAATTTGTTTTTTCAATATTGTAAGAAATTAACTTTTATATTAATAGTAGGTGATGTAACAAAGCAGGTCTTTAAGGAGATAACTGACACTGGATTTCCATACCATTACTCAGGTGGCCCTTATTTGCCAACCAGGTTCCCTCCCTGGACACACACTGAAGGTCTCCAGCCATTTTGCAATCTCTTCACATTCCCAGCCCCCGAGGAAGCTCTAAAATACATGTCCATGAAGAAAATAGAACATTTCCGCACACTGGATCCCAGTGTGGTCCTCCAGATTCCCTGTGAGGTGGACTATATTGTATGGGAAGGCAGGGCAGTGGGAGGGAGGATGTCAGAGAGGATAACACATGTCAGGGCAGCCCAGGGTCATGGAAACAGAACAAGACAGTCCTGGGAGAAACATTCTGAAAGTTCAGGTCTAGGGGATTGCAGAAGCAGGTCCAGGGGAGTTCAGGTCACAGTTTAAAGCCAGTTCTCCAGAGACCAAGGAATGTCCAGGAAAGTCCTTTCCCAGGATGCCCCACAGTGAACCCCAACACAGCAATCCTGCCGAAACCCGGGCAGTCATATTCAACCAAACAGCTGAATAAGCTCAGGTAGGAGGTGTACTGCCTGCAGCTGGAGGCTTGACCTTCATGATCCCAGAACCACTGGACTGCAGTGGAATGAGACACCCTGTACCCTGCAGGGAGAGGAGTCAGGAAGGTTCATGCCAGACCTAACCTCCCACACACCAGCTGCCCTACCATGCTGGGAGGCATTCCTTACCGAGGATGCCAATACAGTACCCCTTAATGATGACTTCACTGTGGAAATAAAGATTGTGACGACATGAAATCTTGATCCTGCCGCCGCTAACCGAGATCGCTGAGGTCCTCCACCTGCCTGATCAAGGAGAAAGAGGATGGATTCAATGGGAACATCCCATCTAGCTGGGCTGCAGTGAACCACGAGTTTCCACATCCCAGCTCTCCCACTGAGACAACCCTGGTCCCCAGGGGGACCACAACCTGACTCAGACACTGGACCCCGCCCACCGACCCAGGCTCCCCAGCCTGACCTACAAATCCATCATGTAGCAAAGCAGGACTTCATCATGGTTTTCGGCCCAGGCTGACATCTCGTGTGCCAAACAACCTACCTCTGGTCAGGAAGCCTCCAGATGATTGGGTGGGAAAGCCTCTTGACGCACTGCAATTTTGCAAGAGCACAGAGACTGTGGAACAGGGCAATCTCCCAGATATTTGGCCTGTCACCGTCCGTTGTTGGTCGTGTGTCTCTGTCTGGCGAGGAGGCAACGCCATAGCTACGGTGGTTTTTGAAGTGGGTGGACCCCGGCCAACACGGCCTGGGCTGACCAGAGAGGGGGGACAGAAAAAGTGAGCAGGTGGTTGCAGCTGAGGGGCGGAGGGGCGGGGTGGGGCGGAGTGGTGTGAGGCGGCTGCTTCTCCGGGTTCATGAGCTGCAGGAGGCCTTTGTGTGCTGGGTGCCGGACCTGCTCCGCTGATGTCCGGGTGTGTGCTGTCTTCTTATCCTAGTCTCCCTGAGGGGTGGGCCTGTCCACTTGAGGGAAGTCCTGTAGTTAGAAACGGCTGCAGAGTTGTGCCTGGCGCTCCCCATGGGAATTGCGTGGGTGTAAAGGAGGTTATATAGACTCAAGGCCTACACCCCTTTGGGTTCGGCGCCGGCAGAGGGAAGAAAGCGTATCTTGGGAACTGGTGCCTGCCTTGAAGTGGTCTGCAGCCCCATGCACAGCGAACTCGTCTTAAGCACCTTGTGTTTCTGGGCTGAGCTTGTAGGAAACGGGCACCGAGAGCATGGGGTGGTTGAATGGCTGGCAATGGCAAAGAGACTGCCGGTCCTCCAGTGATGTTCCCAGGGAAACGTGCCCTTCGACTTTGTGCTGCACGGGAAGGGACCCTGGCGCCGCGATTCTCCCTTGTGAGGGCTGTACTTCGCTCCCCTTCCCTACCGCATGCTCCCAGGGCTGCTACAAGCAAGCTGCAAGGATATGGCTCTGGCCCAAAAGGCGGAGATGCCCTGTGGCCTGGGGCATTCAGGGAGCCCAGCTCCAAGTGAAGGACCTCCAGCGAGTCCATTGACGGCCCAGGTATTCTCGGTTCAGGGCCAGGCTGCGCCCGCTGGCCCTCCTTCTGCCACATCACGTCGGTCTCCTCCTCAACCACCACCTCCACCTCAGCCATTATGTCTTCCACCATCAGCACCGCCTCCTCTTCCAAGGCTGCCTCCTTGCTCTTTACTCCGGCCGTCCTCAACAGCAGAGCCTCTATGCTGAACACGGTGCCGTCCTGTGTGCTCCCACAGATCCCGGCCTGCGCAGCCCAGCCCATCCCCCGCACCCCTAGGCTCTTGGGGCCCAATCCTCAACAGACACCCTCCCTAAAAACCCACGGGCATCGCCCTGATGAGAACCTAGTCCCACACCTACGTGGACCCAGGTTTCCTGAGGAGCTCCGCTGTACCCGCAAATCCTGCAATGGCCACAGGCCTCGGTTCCCCAGCAGGCTCAACTGCGCACAGGAGCTCAGGAGCCAGAGGCCCTGGCCCTGGGCTTGCAGAGCACCACCAGCAGGCACCGCAGCCACTGCAGCGCGTGCGCGAGCCTCTGGGTCGGCAAGTCATTGCAAAACACCGTCCGCGCAAGTCATCAATGGCCAACCCCGGCTGCCGGCCTCTGGTGTGCCCAGGGCATAGGACAAGAAGCCATTTGGAATGCTCCTTGGACTACAGCATCCTCAGGGAGGAAGCATGGTACGCAGAGCCTGTATTTGATTCGACCTGCGAGAGTGCGTGCCGGGGTTCTGGCCTCTATAACAGATCAATTCCACCTTAGCACAAGCAGGCGACTTTCCTCCCACGTACCCAGCCCGACTTACTTCCCCTAGGCCACCTCTGCCACCCTGGCGCCAGCAACCACAGAGAGTTTTCTGCATCTGCAGTATTACTTCCGTACCATCTACCTGACTTGCCTAACGAAGAGAGATGTTTCATGTGTTCATGACACGTAGAGATTCTCATGGCTTGCCACACTCAGGATATCAGGGCACAGGGCTGCCGTGCCCACAATTCCAAAGGCCACGCAGCCCGCCTGTCCCCGGACGCCGAGCTACCGGACACAAGCTTTGGGGAACAAAGGTGAGTTGCCCCGGACAAATGTGGCTGTGGAAAGCCGCAGCAGGCGTGGGTACTATTTTCCTGCATGCGGCAGAGAAACCCTTGGTGATGCCGAGCAGCAGACATTTGGGGCATGTTTTTGAAGAGCAGAAGCGAGTTCAGACCAGAATAGGTTTTTGTGTGAATCAACCTATTTTTAAGGCAGTGTGATTGCTCCCCCTTGCTAGTCCGATCTGGGACTGGGCGTCTTCGGCTATAAGCAGATTCTGCCACTCCTCAGACACCAGCAACTCTCTGCAAATCGCGCCTCCCCATATCAGTGCAGTCAGCCTCAGAATTATAAACCCTCTGTGAAGCCAAGGGGCCTTAGTTTAGGGGGAGGGGGAGGCGAAAGGAGGTCATATGTGGAAGCAGATCTGAGAAATCCCCTACCCAACCCTCTGGGTGCTCTTTGGCCTTCTTCCCTGTTGCTCCCAGCTTCTCCTTCCATCGCATGCAAAGGCTCTTTGACCTAAATCAGATTGCAAACCACCCCCAGATGTCAGCCCTGATCACTGACCAAGATGAAGACGTGCTGAGCTACATGATCAACTTGGAGGTGAGGCCAGCAAGACTGAGGCTAGAGGGTTTAGTGGGGTAGGGTAAGGGAAATAATTGATTACTATGCCCAACACTTGGCACCTCACCCGAAAAGGTATTTAAACTTTCTCCACCTTGTCCTGACAGGTGGAAGAAGTGAAGCATCCCGTTCATCTCTGCAGGATCATGTTGTTCTTTCGGAGTAACCCGTACTTCCAGAATAAAGTGATTACCAAGGAATATCTGGTGAACATCACAGGTGACAGGTGGCTCCCAGGATGGGTAGTGGAAGGAAGATGGTGGGTGGATCATTGCCAACGTGATCCAGCCCCCTTCCCACAAAAATTCCTGTCTCTGTAGAATACAGGGCTTCTCATTCCACTCCAATTCAGTGTTATCCGGATTATGAAGTTGAGGCCTATCGCCGCAGACACCACAACAGCAGCCTTAACTTCTTCAACTGGTTTTCTGACCACAATTTCTCAAGATCTAATAGGATTGCTGAGGTGGGTCCTCACTGGGAAACAACAGGAATGACCCTGGTGTGTTCCCAGCTGCCTGGGTCACCAGTCTGAGCCCTGATGAGGCGTTTCCCGATTGATTCCCCTGACAGATCCTATGTAAGGACCTGTGGCGCAATCCCCTGCCATACTACAAGAGGATGAAGCCACCTGAAGAGGGAACAGAGATTTCAGGTGAGCCGTTCAGTTGGAACTGGAGCTGCTTGATGCCCACTATGAGGGGGTTGACACACCTGCCTATTCAGGGAGCCTGGACGCTCATTTCAGAAATGTAGAAATTGAGACTGCTTTCCTACATGTAGAAATTCCTTGAGAGGATGAGAGAGAGTGACAGAATCCAGGACATTCATGGCATTGGGCTGAAAAAGGCAGATTAGAGAGTGCACTGCAAAGCAAGTTATAGCTGTGAATCTTAAGCCCAGGGCAGCATAGTCCATTTCCAGAATCACTGAGAAGTGAAGCTGAAAATCATTCACTTCAATCTGTGGCCCTTGATTCCATGACCGTCAACCCCACCGGCAGTCATCCTACCAACCCCATGAGATTGGGCTCCCTGAATGTGCCTCCTTGTCATCTCTTTCCCAGACCGCAAAGGACTGTTTAGATTGATGGATTTCCTTCAGCTATTGCCCAACCAGATTTCTGTGTGCATTTAGTGTACAATGCATCTTGTTAGCTTACTCCCCTCAAAGAGAGTACTAGGAATGGGGCAGGTATTGCGGAGAACAGTTTGTAACACATGGTAGGAGGAAGGTTAAGAGATCACAAATGGTGAAGGGATATCCTTTTCTCAGCGGTCCCTACAATTAAAACATTTCAAAGTATGGCTGAGAGAAATGCGTTTTGACATGCGTTTGTGTTTCTCTAGGGGACTCGCAGATGTTGAGTTGACTATGAGGGAGCATCGGACCTTACCTAAAACAGCAGAGCTCCTAAAAAGTTACTACTGTATGCACGATGTCAGTACTCAGCATGGTCTTATGCAGAGGAAGTAAAGGAAAAACCGACCCAGTCACGAAAAAATCAGACAGGAAAAGGGGGTAAACTTTGATTGTATGGAATGCCAAATCAACATTCTCAAGAATGTGTGACTCTGTGTGTGTGTGTTTGTTTCTGTGTGTGTATGTACATTTATCCCCTGGATTTGGGTGTCATAATGAATTGATCAATCAGTATGCTTTATTTTCTTCACGGAACTGACCAGTCTCTGATGGAGCTGGGCCTCTAAAATTGTGGAGTGAATGGGTGTGGAATGTGTTGGGATTCCTCCTACAGTACAGAGTTGGGGAGGTCAAAGCAAAAGACAGCTTAGTTGGAAACTTACTTTGTCCTATGGAAGCAGAAGTAGTTCAAGGAAAGGGGTTAAAATTTCCACAGCCCAGTTTGCTGGGACCTCTAAAATCCTTCATTTTGGGTATCATCATACACAATAGATAAGCACAGGGTGATGGAAATCTTGAAGTTCACTTTCTTTTTGAGTTCATATGTTCTTTTAAAGGTGAATGCATAATCGTTTTCTGGGACAATCAGCCCCTCACGACTTGTCACACATCAACGTGAGAAGAAATGGGCATGTAAGGTGTATGGAGGGACTGTGGGAAACGTGACAGAGGCATGTGGGAAGGCATTCAGGATATGCTTTTTGGCTTAGATGACTAAAGGAAAACACAGACTTGCAGAAGTGAGGGGAAAGGGGTTGGATTTGTGGAATATAAGATTGGTGGCGAATCCACCCATTTACTGTCTTGTCACTTGATGACCAAGGATATGGACACTCTTGTTGATGTTTACATCCTTAGTTGGGTTAAGCTTTTCTCCAAGATTGTATGTTAGGTGAGGAACCAGTAGTGTATGTAGCTACCAACATTACGAGTGCATTTTGTGCTCTTGCAAACTCTAGTGAGGCTCTATCCTCCCCAGTGATTGGCACTGCAGATTGTTTCTGGAGCCCAGGGCCATTTGATTTTCTGTGGCCTTTTCAGCATACTTTGCCTAAGTTTAATAATGTAAAGAGCAGATAGTTGCACAGTATGTGTTGCAAGCCTCACACAGGAGGACAACTCATACAGTTTTCATTCACGAGTGGGTGGCTGCTTCCCATGAACACCTGTGTCTATGTGCAAGACGAGGGGTTGCCTCTGTCACTGATGGGTGAGGAGGATTTCAGTATCGGCGGCAGAACTTTCTTCCCTGTTCCCGGAAAAACCAGTTCCAACATGAGCATCCATGTTGGCCACACACTAGTAGAGTGCTAACATTCCTGTGCCATATGTACTCTGGTCAGCACTGCTTCTGTGAGAAGAGATATGTTGTTTCAGGGAAGAAGGTTTCACAGTCAACAGTTCATGAATCTCTTGTGCTGCCTTCAACACACATTCCACACCTCCTGCTCGGTATCAGCTTTGAAAATCTATAGCCCAGTTTTGCCCCTGCTCCTGGGAACACAGCAGAAGCTCTAGAGGGGGAGCCTTGTCCTCCTCTGACTACTGTCTCCATGACCCTCAAACACAGGAGAAACAGGTTTCCTCAGCAAATTATTCTGAAAACATTCGGAACCCTTTGGCCCCATGAAGCTGCCCTTTATCTCACTGTGTGCAGGTCAAAGACAATGTGGTCCAGTACAGTATCCCTATAGTGGGAATGGGGCAACAGATTGGTGCCTGCACTCAGGGCAACTCAGATTAGGAAATGTCTGGGGACCTGCCTATAATCAGGTCATGTGAAAAGGTCTTGCCCCAAATTTAATGCATAGGAAAAAGTTGAGGAAGGTGTCTTGCAATGATTTCTCTAGGAGGTAAATAGATAAGAAGGAGACCATAAACAGATGCCAGTGCTAGTTTTGGAACTAGCCTGTTTGAAAGTGGTAGTAGGGGAAGAGCTTTTTCCAAGGCAGGCAGCAAACCAGGAACTGTCTAAAATGGAAGGGCGTGCCATGGGTTGGTGGCTCAGCCATATTGCCACCCCACCGAGTGAATGCAGCAGACTCGGCTCCTTCCTCAAATCCTACATACAATTCAGTCTAGTGATTTCACATGAGATCCATTGTTTTGGTATTATCAGAGATGGTGCTGAATTGTACAGGCTGTCTAACGCTTCTTCCACTGAATATCCGTGCACATGGGCCACAGATGCTAAGGGCACTGACGGGTTTGTATTCTGCCTCAGTAACTCTGAAACACCTCTGTTACATCTACTGTCAGGGTCTTTTTCATGTTCAAAGTACCAAGTGTGTGTTTGTAGTTTTTAGTGTGTTTGTAGTTGTGCATGTTTATTTCTCTGTGTGGGTTTGTATCTTTCCTCTGACTCTACCTGTGTCTCCCTCTGTCCATATTTTTCCACACTACCTGCTGTAATTTGTACATGCCTATCTCTATAACCATGCTAGAATTTGTATCTGTGTCTTTGAACATCTGTCACTTTCTCCCCCTTCCTTTCTTCCTTTCTTTCCTTTACACCCTTCCTGTCTTCTTTCCCTTCCTTCCCCACCACACTCTCCCCGACTGTATCATCTACCTTTCTATTCTCTATCTGAATTTAGTTTGTAATTCTGAATCTGTTTGCAGTGGTGTCAGACATCAGAATGTCTGGATGAAATTCCTCTTTGAAAGACTCTGAGCTGAAAGAGATGAGTTCTTTCTGTGAGCCACAATGAACGGTTTATTTCAGGCCGATCTAGCAATGACAGTGTTAAAAACAAATACTGAGCATTGCAGCAAAGCCAAAAGTCACATGGATTCCACTCATCCCGCTCAGTGTATCGAAAAGGTGGAAAAGTGAAAAAGTGGGTATGCCTGTGGTCGCCAAAGCGGAAGGAGAACTTTCAAGTGATTGTGTCAGATGATTTTCCAGCAGGCAGCTATAGTTCATAGATACATGCTGCGTAAACACAAGCGCAATGATGAAACGTAGAAAATGTTCTTCTTCGTCCATTTCAGTTTTGTATTATCTTTTAACCAACATCATGCGTACAGAAATTCTTCATGACATGTCATAAACTATTGTTTAATGAACTCATACCTGAATTCTTCATTGTGTCTAAGAATGTCAAAAAATCATGATTTGTTATGACCTGCTACAGATATGTGATAGGAAGTAAGAAAATGAGAGCATATAGAAAGGGCACATCGTGGTCTGGGAACTTCACCAAGAGGTTCAGGCTAGCTGAATGCATGTCAGGGATTCAGAAAAAGACACTTGCACTTGTTATTAATGGCTTTGAATGGAAAAGAAGCACTCCTTTTACATTTATGTCTTTTAACTCATTTGGGGAGTTTGGTGTATTATTATTTTCAGTGTTCTCTCTGCCCTTTCTTATTCTTCTCCCCATCTGGTGCTGTTATTATGTGAAAGCTGGTTTCCTCCATTGGATCGCGTACGCTCTAATGAGGTTTCATTTATTTTGATTCTCCTCACACTACGTAGTTTTAATTTACCTAATGTGACTCTTTTTTTGTTGGTTTTCTGAGAATGGGTCTTACTCTGTCTTCTAGGTTGGACAGCAGCCCCAGGATCTCAGCCCACTGCAGCCCAGACACCACACACCCATGTGATCCTCTCAACTCAGACTCTCACACAGCTGGCACGAGAGATGCATGGAACCTTTCCCAGCTATGTGTTAATTAAGTATTTGATGACTTTTTAGATATGGGCCCATGTTGCCCCAGGCTCCTCTGGAACTCCTGAGTGCAGACAATCCTCCCACCTCAGCCTATCAAAGTGCTGGGATGACCGGTGTGACCCATGGCCCTGGCATGGCTTTGAGTTTTTTGCTTTTTTCTTCTACCTCCTCACATCTTCTCTTCAAACATGCAGTGAAGGTTTCAATTCATGGACTGTAGTCTCTGTGCCTGTAATTTCTATCTTTCAACTCATCATCAGCATTCACTGCGATTTTCATATATATATATTTTTATATATATGTGCACATATATATTTTTCCTTGACTTAACAAACGACGTTGCATTCTTTCCTGTGTCATGAAAAAGACTTTGATAGAAATGAAAAGCACTGCTTTATAATAAAATAGTTTATTGACATTTATTCTCTTAAGGCGTTTTAAAAATTGTATGTTTATTTGAAACTGTCATATGAAATGATACATAGTTATAACTTAAGAAGTGTTGTTCAAAAGGTCATATATATTATGCATTGGATACATCCAGCTAATCAACATATGCGTGATCTCACATACTTGTCATTTTTGTTGTGAAAAAACTTGACATGCCCTGTCTTAGAATTTTTTAAGAGAAAGAATACATTATCACTAGTTATAGTCAGCAGGCTGAAGAAAATATTTTTAACCTATCCCTCCTTTCTAACTAGAAATATGAATTCTTGACCCAGCATATCCTCAGTGCACCCTCTTCACCCCAGCCTTCGCAGTCACTACCCCTGTGAAGTCCGCTTTTTTGATTTCATATAAGAATGAGGTCATGTGCTAGTTGCCTTTCAGATACCTGGCTTATGTGACTTAACAAAATGGCATGCACACATTCAGCAGATTCACACGCATTGTCACAACTGGCAGGATTTCCTTATTTATTATTGCAGCACATTTTTCCATCGCACATATGTGTGTGTGCCCCATTTTTTTAATCCACTCATCAATTGAGGGACACTCACGTCGCCTCCGTTATTTTGGCTCTAGGGAAAATGTAATGAGTGCAACAATAATTGCATGGGTGCATGCACACCTTCAACATACTGATCTGTGTACTTGTGGGCGTGCCCGGGTATTTTGATTTGCTGGATCATATGGTGGGTGGTTCTACCTGTAGATTTTTGAAGACTGTTTATATTAAATAAAAGCCAAAAAACTTCTTGTAATGCCTGCACCAATTTACATTCTCACCAAAAGTGAGCAAGGAATTCCTTTTCTCTGCATCCTCCACAGAAATGAGGATTTTCTTTCTTTTTTTTTTTTTTTCTTGTCTTTTGGAAAATAGGCATTCTGACTGAAGTGAGAAGAAATCTCATTGTGTTTTGATTTGCATTTTCCTGGTGGGTTGGGGATGATGAGGACTTTTTAGTGTGTCCTCTGGACAACTGTATGTCTTAGTTTCAGAAATGAGTATTCCAGCCTTTGCCCATTTGTTTTCAAGCTATTGAGTTGTTGGGAGTTCCTTATGTACAGTGAATATTCACCCATTAACAGATCTATGGTGACCCAATCATTGCTCCCATCCTGTAGGATGCCCCTTCTGTTTCTTTAGTTTTCTGTGTTGTGGTGAAGCACTTTAGTTTGATATGATTACATTCTCTATTTTTGGTGGTATTTTCTGTGCTCTTGCAGTCACTTTGAGACCATCATTGCCCACAGAGATGTCATGGAGCTTCTTCCTTGTGGAGGAGCTTCTGCTATTTTTATCGTTTCATGTCTGACATTGGAATTTGGTGATAAATTCTCCACTTGTAAAATCCTTTGTATGGCTATTCGTGTTTTCCCCAACCTAGTTTTTGGAAGATACTTGATTTTGCATTGGGTGTTGTTGCTTCTTTGGGAAAAGGCCGTGACTTAGCTGCAAATGCAGTGACTTAGTTCTGGGTTCCTATTGTTTTTTGTAAGATCAATTCTCTGCTTTTCTGCAGTGCTATCCTATTTCGGTACGTAAAGCTTTGTAGTAGTATATCATGAAGTTAGGTAGTGTGATGCCTCCAGCTTTGTGCTTTTTACTGGATTAGTCTGGGTTTTCAGGATGTTCTGC
Organism: Pongo pygmaeus; assembly: GCF_028885625.2. Classification (NCBI taxonomy): domain Eukaryota; kingdom Metazoa; phylum Chordata; class Mammalia; order Primates; family Hominidae; genus Pongo; species Pongo pygmaeus. Next base: position 14,952,041 of record NC_072397.2, on the reverse strand, counting down.
TGTTTCACAGGAAATTTAGGATTCTCAGATTGTTTTTCTAAGAAGAATGGGTCATTGATATTTTTACAGGGGTTGTATAGCATCTGAGGATCACTCAGGTAGTATTGATGTCAATGCAATTTAGACAATGTGTGTGTTTGTGTGCACATGCTCAGGGCCAAGAGACACTGGGTGTCCTCAGCAATAGTGAGGTGGGCCTCAATGTCCAGCCAGATTGCCTTCCTGGAAACACAAAGAAGATCCCCTTCCGTTTTGCTGTCTCTTCACATTTCCTCCCCTGTGAGCCCTGTGTGGTCCTCCAGATTCCCTGTGCGGTGGCCTGCCTTTTGTGGGGGTGGGGATTTGCTGGGTGGGGGTGGGTGAATGAGGATGGCAGAGGGGAACAAGCATGTCAGGGGAGCCTGAGTTCATCCAAATGGGACTTGGCAGGCCTGGGAGAGCCATTCTCGGAGGATGTAGACCTGGACAGGCCTCAGGTGGGCATCTGTATGGAGGGTGAGACAGCCCTGGTGGAGCCCAAACTGAAGGCCAGGTAGTGGCATGCCTCAGGACAGAGCAGGGAGCTAATAAGGGATGATGAGGCAGCTATCTCTTGATCCTGGCTTCTTACCCATTGACCTTAGCTAATTATGCCTATTTAGCAGATCAGGGTTCCCCCATCCTGAAATGTGGGAACTACAGTTCCCTTATGGACCTTTCTCCACCAGCCCATGATGGCCTGAGTTTGCTTACTACAATCTCCTCCCTGAGCCTTGGTTTCTCTACGTGTGTCCTAACTCCAGGACCCACAGGCCTCTCAATCCCCAGGCCTGGGCTGCTTCCCTGTCCTCTTCTCTTTTCCCTCTGTGAGGGCCTAACTCCCTTGGGTAGTGCTGCAGGATATTGAGCTACAGGCCCTGGCTGATGACCTGGGGGACTGGGCAAAGTGGTCGTGACAGGTCAGGTTCCGTTTCAAAGCCAATTCCTCCGATGCCGAGGAATGTCCAACAAGGTCCTTTGCCATGACGCCCCATAGCTGCCCCACCTCAGCAAACCCGCCATACCCTGGGCAGTCACAGTCAGTCAACCAGCTGAAGAAGCTCAGTTAGGCATTGCCCTGCAGTAAACTGGGGCCTTCACATGAATGAGCCTAGAACCACTGGACTGCAGTGGAGTCAGTCGCCCTGTGTCCTGGAGGGAGAGGAGTCAGGAAGGCTAACGCCAGGCCGAGGTTCCCAGGTAGTACCCCCTGTACCATGCCAGGAGGCACTCCTCATTGAGGATGCCAACGCAATACTCCTTAGTGAGCACTTCATTGCCGAAGTAAATGTTGTGTTGACAGGCAAACTTCTTCCTGCCAGTTGTACTCAGGATGAATGAGTTCCTCCACCTAGCTGTCCAAGAATGAGATAGAGGACAGTCAAGGGACAATTTCATGTAGGTGGGCTGAGGTGGCCTTCTACTGGGGTGAAGCATGCGTTTTCACTTCCTAGCTCTCCCACTGAGACACCCTGAGCTCCAGGAGCACCTCAAACTGACCAGGATCTTAGAACCCTTCCCCAGATCCAGGCTTCCCATCCTGACCAGCAAATCCAACATGTAGCTTTGAAGGACTTCCTCATGGTTTTTGAGCTACTTGCTCTCACCGGAAATAATCATAACTTTTAAACTGTTCTTCCTGCTAACTTAAATGTTTCATTTTTACTACCTCATGTTTTGGATGAGGCATGTGTTTTTAAATTGATTTTCACACTTATTGTACCTCTGTGATAAACTGCTTACTTACATTCATACCATAATTGTCTTTCAGGTTTACTTGTCTGTTCCCCAAGATTCAGTGAAAGTAAGAATTCTGTTTATGCTTGTATCTTTCAGCAACCATATGTGAGATAATGGTGCACATTACTGCAGAAATCACATGTACAGGTCCAAGGGGAGACGAAGAAAAAGAAAGCAAGTTTTAAAGTGTATACATTCCTAACACGGTATCCGAAACTCACAAATAACAGTGAAATCAAAGAATGATCACAGCCAATTCCATTTCATACCTAGAGTGAAATAAGAAACTTCAAAAAAAAGAAAGTTAAGAACTTTGGGTTTGTAAAAATTTTCCTATATACTTAAAATTATTGGTAACTTTGTCTGACTATGAAACATAAAAAAAATGCACGTTTTTCATATGTGTAAATATGCATGTTTTTATTTCCATCAGTGATGACACACAAGCAAGTAATAAAGTGAAAGTACAATAAAATAAGACAGGGAATGTTCATAGTCTGAAAATATTCCATTGAGACTATTAATTTTATGAAAACCATAAGGAATGCTTCATGAAACTACATTATACAGTGCCTTTTAGTATTTTACTCACATTTTAAATAATCAACAATTAGAGGGAATTCTTCCACATTTTTTATTACAAATACCATTATTTTCCTTGAGTAATCCTGTTGAAATTAAGTATTTTAAATAAAACATTAAAAAGAAATTATATTGACTGATTTCAGCTTTTGATGAAATTCTACTTGTGCATTTGCAATAATGTGAAGTATAACTTTCTCCTCACAATTAATCTTTTATAAAACCAGTGTTATTGTTTTCTCTGACACTAACATTGTGATATCTCACAGCTTTACTGTGTGTATACATTACATCCCTTCAGAGAGTAGGCTTCAAATATATGGAAACATTATATTTGTGACAAAATTCTAGGAAAGGGAATGGTGAAATGGAAGAATAATTTCTACCTTGCTAACTGTTAGTCAATGGGTTTGTATATATTTAGCTATAGACACATATTTGCACACTGTGAAGTTGCCCATGTACATATACATTTATAGGAGATACCAGTAATATATGGGTTGTGTAATTTTTAAATAAATCCACTATTGTATATGTGTGAAATTAGATAAGCAGTAACCTTTTCTTTACTCAATTTGTTGGAAAGCCAAAAAAGTTTGTCAACATTCATTTCAATTAATCCAATACTGTTAACTGCCAATAGCTTCATTGTCCTTGTTCTCCTTTGGCAACCGGAAAGTTAATTCTCACTCTAATTCAGCTCTCAGGGTGTGATCCACAAACTTTGTATATGCTTAAAAGGATAAAATTTCAGTGAAATGTCAAGCCATGCTGGGAAATGTTCCATTGTTTCTCTATCTCTAATTGTCCTTTCATGTTATAGAGGGAAGAAACACAATTCAATGTGTTTCTTAGTATCCAGTCCAATGCACACTTTCTTCATAATATGCCAAACCCATCCCTTCAAGGCCTTGACATCTCAACATGGCTGGACATCTCAAAATCTCTTCTCATTAATAACCATTATGTTAATCACTGTTACCCACAACTGGAATTCGACTGTGAAATCCCCTGGTGGAAATTGCTGTAATGGCTCAAACTACTGGAATGACTATCTTTTTTACCTGAAAATATCTGATGAGCATATACATATACTATGTGCATGAACATATTGTACATTAACAACATACCATCACTGCCAGTAAATAATAGGTATCCCAAACCTTCGAACCAAACTGAGCTCGGGTGCTCCCACAAACCAAGCTTTTTCCTCCACAGCTTTCTTTTTATGTCAAAAAACCGCAAGTCCAGGCCGGGCGTGGTGGCTCTCGCCTGTAATTTCCACATTTTGGGAGGCCGAGGTTGGTGGGTCACTTGAGGTCAGGAGCTGGAGACCAGCCTGGGCAACATGGCAAAAACCTGTCTCTACCAAAAATACAAAAATTAGCCAAGCCTAGTGGCACATTCCTGTGGGTCTAGCTACTTGGGACGCTGAGGCAGGAGGACCGCCTGAACCTGGGAGGCAGAGCTTGTAGTAAGCCAAGATCATACTACAGCACCCCAGCCTGGATAACACAGCGAGACCATGTGTCAAAAAAGAAACAAAAAAAAAGCAACTCCACTCATCCAGTCACTTAGGTAAAAAATACTGTAGTTGGCTGGGCACAGTGTCTCACACATGTATTCCCAGCACTTTGGACTTTGGAAGGCTGAGATGGGTGGATCACCTGAGATCAGGAGTAGGAGACCAGCCTGGCCAACATGGTGAAGCCTGGCCTCTACTAAAGATACAAAACATTAGCTGGGCATGGTGTTGAATGCTTGCCATCCCAGCTACTCGTGAGGGGGAACCTGGGAGGCAGAGGATGTGTTGAACGGAGATGGTGCCACTGCACTCCGGCCTTGGTTCCACAGCCAGTGTGCCCCGTGAGAAACGAAGGTGAAGAGAAGAAAAAATATAATTAAAAAAATAGTACCCACTGCAAAAGTTTGCCACAGAAAAGATTAAAAATTTCACCAAATTCTGTCTTCTCTAATGGAAGTCAAGGTTATTTAGACCAACCCTCCTGTGAATTAGTTCATATTCACACTGCTGATACAGACATACCTGAAACTGGGAAGAAAAGGAGGTTTAATTGGACTTACAGTTCCACATGGCTGGGGAGGCCTCAGAATCATGGTACAGGAATACAGGCACTTCTTACATGGCAATGCCAAGAGAGAATGAGGAAGAAACAAAAGCAGAAACCCCTGATAAACCCATCAGATCTCATAAGACGTATTCACTATCACAAGAATAGCATGAGAAAGACCAGCCCCCATGATTCAATTACCTCCCCCTGGGTCCCACCGGCAACACGTGGGAATTCTGGGAGATACAATTGAAGTTGAGATTTGAATGCAGGCACACCAAACCATGTCACTTCCCAAAGAATTAAATATTCTGAATAGAAGCAACATTAATTATATCCAAAAGTGGTGGAGCAAGAAGGAACTCTTAGCGTCATATCTCAAGACAGACTGTAGTCAAGGCCTTGGGACTACTTATGAAAAGAGTTTAATAGAAAACTCTCTCCCAATGGATCTGGAATTCATAGGACTGTATCTTCACAGTAAGGGTGAAACAGAAGTAAACCCATTCCTATTTCCAAGCTCAAGGAACTTTGGTCAAAGTTATCTTGGAGCTGAGCAGAGCAAGGAGGAGGCAAAGAGAAAAATTTGTGTCCCTGAGAAGTCATGGCCACAGGTTGGCTATCTCACAGTCTGTCAAGCCAATTCCATATTGAATGGGTGTTGCAGAAAATCTCAAAACATAAATTTGTGTGTGGGTTGTCCCAGAGTAGCAGGATCTGGCAGAAGCAAATTTCATTCTAACCCTCAAAGAATCCACACAAATCTTTTTACATTTGGGATTTTACCATTTCTTTCATGAATGAGAATGTACTTCAGTTTTCATATCTTTTTATACACTCAGTTCATGTGTTTTTGGCATCAAAGTTCTGCTTGCCTCACAGAATAAGTATGAGATTTTCCCTTTTTTATTTTATAGAATTCTTCATATATATTGAAATGCTCTGCCTGGGGAAAAAAATCTGAGCCTAGGGTTTTATCTCTGGGAACAATCTTTTATTTCCTTGAACATTTATGAGACTATTCAGATTATATATGTCTTCTTCTATCAATTTTCCTAAACTATAGATATAGCTTAATATATATATATAAATATTAATATAGATATTCTAAGCTGTATATATGACTATATATAGAGAGAGATTATAAAACTCTATTTGTTCTAAGTTTTCAAATTTGTAGGATAAAGTGTTAATCATATTGCTTTATTAGCTTCTTAATCTATACTGTATCTATGGTTATGTATCTTTTAAATTCTTAGTTTTATTTGTGTTTTCTCCCTTTTTTTCTAAACTTGCCTGGGGTTTTCACCATTTATTATATGTCTCTAACAACCAAAGGTTAGCTTTGTATGTTTTATGAATTTTCTCTACATCATTATCCCCTCACTTTTGTTTTTTCGAAATGATTCTGTTGTTTCTTTTCTAATTCTTTATTTAAATATCTAGTACATTAATTTTCAAGTTGTTGTAGAAACATTTGTCTTTGAACTCCTATTGTAATATCACTTTTCCTGCTACTCACAAATTTAATCTGTAATATTTGCAGTATCGTGAAGTTCTAAGTACATTTAAATTCCTATTATGATAATCCATGGATTGCTGAGAAATAGTGGTTTTACTTTGTTGTTCAATTTCCACTTAATTTTATTTCAACTTGTGTTAACTCAATTGAAAATTCTTTACAAATTTTTTAAATCTCTTATCAAGACTTTTATTCACATCAATTGTTGTATAAATGCTCCCACCTTGAAGAACACTCTCTTGTAGGCTGCTTCCCTACAACAGTCTTGACTAGTTGCCCTCCAGGCCTGATTCAATTGTCTCATCCTAGCACTTTCATTCACTAACCTTTTAAGAATTTATCTTTTTCTTTTGTTGTGTGTCCTATATTCTGTATTTCACATCTTTATCTTTCTTGGTTTACTTCTTCATTTTGGTAGGAAAAAATCTCTAGTAATTTATTAAGAAAAGGTTCACATGGAGACAAAATTTTAGAGTTCTCATATGTCTGAAAAATGTTATGTTTTCTCCTTGTACATTTGATTTTAGTCTACTTGGAAATAAAAACGTATGTCAGAAATCAGTTTCTTTTAGAATTTTCAAATCAGAACTCCATAATCCGTTGCCTTCTGCTTTATAGCGGTGGTGTTGAGATGTTTTTTTTTTTTTTTAATTTGACATGGAGTTTCGCTCCTGTTGCCCAGTGTGGAGTTCAATGGCAGGATCTCAGTTCATCGCAACCTCCACCTCCTGGGTTCATGTGATTCTCCTGCCTCAGCCTCCCGAGTAGCTGGGATTGCAGGCAGGCGCCGCCATGTCCGCATGATTCTGTGTTTTTAGTAGAGATGGGGTTTCTCCATGTTGGTCAGGCTGGCCTCAAACTCCTGACATCAGGTCATTCTCCTGCCTTGGCCCCCCAAAGTGCACCTCGGCCTCCCAAACTGTGCCTTGGCCTCCCACAGTGCTGGGATTACAGGCATGAGCCACCATGCCTGGCCAGTGTTGAAAATTTCTAAATCATCTGGTTCCTCATCCTTTGTTCGTGACCTATTTTTACCTCTCTGGAAACTTACACCATTTTCTCTGTGTTCTCAGTGTTCTCAAATTGTACATTGATGTATATTGACACGAGTCTCCTTTCATCTATTTTCACGCTATTTTGCTAGGTGTTTGCCTTTTAATCTGTAAATAAGCATCCTTATGTTCTGAGACTTTTTAATTATTTTGCCAACAATTTATCCCCCTTTGTTTTACTTATTTATTTCACTTCTATAATTCATATAATTAAAATAATTGGAAGAAATTATCTTGGAGAAGTAGATACCATCACACTGATTCTGTCTGTGTTAACCTATCATACCTCAAGGCTGTCATATTTTATTAAGGAGAAATGTTGTAATTCTTCGTATTCACATTACAACCTGAAGAAAGGCAATGAATGTCAAAATTTTAAATATACGGGTAATAGATAGAAGACGCAAGCACTGTATCCTCCAGAATTTTAGCATATGAAAATTGCTATTTTATTCGAGGCATGTTGATTTAAGCTTCAACATTCTCCCCGCTAAAATGAATCCATTTGTGCTAAGTTCTGTGATCAAAGGTGAATAAGACATTGTTTCTGCCTTCAGTGACAGCTGAGTCCAAAGGGAGACAAGTAGAAATGATGTAAAAAGAGAGATAAGTAGTTCATGCGCGGTGGCTCTCCAGCACTTTGGGAGGGCAAGGCAGGAGGATCATGAGGTTAGGAGATTGAGGCCATCCTGACTAACAAGGTAAAACCCTGTCTCTACAAAAAATTAGCCAGCCTTGGTGGCACACACCTGTAGTCCCAACTTCTTGGGAGGCTGAGGCAGGAGAATTGCTTGAACCCGGGAGACGGAGGTTGCAGTGAACGGAGATCATACCACTATACTCCAGCATAGGCAACAGAGTGAGACTCTGTTTCAAGAAAAAAAAGACATAAAGTGCTACAAAAACTGAGAAAAGGGACAGAATATCTGTGACAGATAATTTGTTTGGGTCAGTTGGAGATGAGGAGGTCTCAGTGTATGCTTTTACTGTTTCACGTTTGATTATGGGCAGAAACAAATGAATCTTAATATTTATGGGGTCACAGACACTTTTTAAAGGTGATGAAATCTATGATGATTCTTTCCATAAAAATCTATGTAACATACATCTATATTTTACTTAGAAACTCAGAATGTGCACCATCAAGTGCTCTGGATAGAGTAGAATGAGTAGTAGTATTTAAGGCAGACAAGATGGGAAGGGGAATCCAAACACAGGAAATGCCCTGTGCAAGAGCCTGGACACAAAAAAGCTCGTACATTATTGGAATCAAAGTGAGTATAACATAATTCAGGGTGACTGGAGCATAGCTGGAAGATGAACCAGTCATGGCATAAGATGAAAACAGAAGGCCAGGCATGGTGGCTCACGCCTGCAATCCTACATTTTGGGAGGCACTGGCGGGCAGATCACCTAAAGTCAGAATTTCAAGACCACCCTGGGTAAAATGGCAAAAGCCCATCTCTAATGAAAATACAAACATTATCCAGGCATGGTGGGGGGTGACTGTAATCGTAGCTACTCAGGAGGCTGAGGCAGGAAAATCGGTTAAACCTGAATGGCAGAGGTTGCAGTGAGCTGACATCACACAACTTAACCATTAAACTCCAGCCTGGAAGAAAGATTGAAACTCCATCTCAAAATAAATAAATAAGTAAATAAATAATAAAAAAAAATTTTTTAAAGGCCGGGAGCGGTAGCTTCTGAATATAATCCCAGCAATTTTGGAGGCTGAAGTGGGCAGATCACTAGGAGTTGGGATTTCAAGATCAGCCTGACCAACTGGGAGAAATCCCATCTCTACTAAAAAAAAAAAAAAAAAACAAAAAGGACAAAATAAGCCGGGCACGATGGCAGGTGCCTCTAATCCCAGCTACTTGGGAGGCTGAGGCAGGAGAATCGCTTGAATCCGGGAGGTGGAGTTTGCGGTGAGCTGAGATCATGCCATGGAACTCCAGCCTAGGCAAGAAGAGCGAAAATCTAACCCAAAAATTAACAAACAAAATGAAAATAGACGATAAGTGTATATCCAGGGATAAAGCATGAAGTATCTGCAATGTCACTCATGCACTTTGCTTACTCAGAGACAATACCAGGATTGATTAAAATTATGCACATCATGTCAACCCTTTTCTAAATGTTAACAAATGTAACTGGAACAGCTAGTACCCATGGAATATGATGTAACATTCTGACTGCAGGCTTTCACTTGCATTCCCTATAGGTGTTGAGTGTGGAGTGTTCATACCTCAAGCTCATAGCTTCATGAAGGAAAAATTATGTTAGGATGAAACCAAAAGCTCCTCAACCACTACATCAATTATTCTATTCCTGAATAACTTACAGCAGAATGGCAATCTTCAATGAGTACTCACGCTTCTCAATCATAGAAACAACTTAGATTCACCTTGAGAGTTTACAAAAAGCATACCACATGTGAGATCTATCCCAGACCAATTAAAATCGGAATTTATGGGGATCAATGGAACCTGAGTATGTGAATTACTGAAAGCTTGACAGATAACTTTGGCATGCATTGAAAATTGAGAACAACTATGTTAAGAACAATAATCCATGAAAGTAAGTTCCTATGGACTCATCTGCTCTTAATTATATTACACTGTTATCGTGCAGAATGATACAAGTAACAATTATTGTTGTTATTACTGTTATTACTATTATGAAATGGAGCCTAGCTCGGTCGTCCATACTGGAGCGCACTGCTGCGAACTCAGCTCACTGAAACCTCCGACTCCTGGGTTCAAGGGATTCTCCTGCTTCAGCCTCCCAAGTACCTGGGATTACAGGCACCCACAAAAACGCCTAAGTAATTTTTGTATTTTCAGTAGGGACGTGGTTTCACTGCATTGGCCAGGCTGGTCTCGAACTCCTGACTTCCTGAACCACCCACCTTGGCCTCCCAAAGTGCTGAGATTACAAGTGTGAGCCACCGCACCCAGTCAAAATTAATATTTTAAAATATTTAGAAATATATGTTCCAGGGCACAGTGGCTCAAGTCTGTAATTCCATGACTTTGGGAGGCCGAGGTGGGTGGACCACTTGAACTGAAGAGTTGGAGACTAGCTTGAAAATATGATGAAACCCCGTCTCTACAAAAAATACAAAAAATTAGCCAGGACTGGTGGTGTGTGCCTGTGTTCCCAACTACTGAGGAAGCTAAGGTGAGAGGATTGTTCAGGAGGATCACTTGAGCTCAGGAGGATGAAGCTGCAGTGCACAGAGATTGAGCTGCTGCACTCCAGTACAGTCTGGGCAACAAAATTAGGCTCTGTCTCTTGTAAGTAGGTGTGTGCGTGTGTGTGTGTGTGTGTGTGTGTGTATGTATGCATGTATGCATGTATATGTATACACACACTCATATACACATATATAGGAAAGAGTGAAACTCCCTCATACACACACACACACACACACACACACAAACACACACACAAACATATATTCTTGGCCACTTCAATTCCTCTATAATGGAATTCTGAGCAGCATGATTAAGGGTCAATATCAGTACCTGCAGGCAGACAGCCTGTGCCAGAACTGTTCAGAGTGGGTTTTTTCACATTATACAGTTTCATTTTCTGAGTATACTTCCCGATCCTATTGTTCTCATCATATCTTGCAGATCTTTCTGGGGAGAAGACGACCTCTGGCAATACCTTTTTTTTTTTTTTTTTTTTTTTTTTTTTTGCTAAGTACCTTCTAATTAATTGGAGGAATTTTCAGTCAAAAAATTTCTAAGGACAAGATTTTTCCTCTTTTGGCTCAGGAAACTGCACGCATCAGTTGCACAACAATATTTAAGAGTAGCACAGATAATAAGTCATATCCATTGCCTTAAACAAAATGTACAGAATTCAGTATTTTTAGTTACACAAAAACACTATATAGGGTTTGCAATTAATCATTTTTATATTCTATATTCTCTTTGATACTGAACATAGAGCTCCAAGAAGAGGGTCACACAATGATTTATTCAGTAAATACGCATAGAGTGGTGTAAATATTGAGATTGGAAAACATACCATGTTTCTGCCCTCATCATGTTCTCATTCTATTAAATGTTGTAATAACACAACTTTGAGTCATAAATCTTTCAAAAGAGAAGTACACACAAAAAAGAGCTAGACAAATACATGGGACGTTATGATCACTTAGAGCTGGTATCAGTTACAGCCAGGACTTCAAGGCCCATAAATGCCAGGACAGAAAGTTTAGAAAAAACTGTCTACAAAAAGGTAAGTTTTTGTTGTTGTTGTTGTTTTTTCATAGGAAAATAAGATCAGAGTTTCACGAAGGTTATTAGACTAACTGCAATGTGTAGGGTGGGTTGAAGATCAGCAAGAGAAGACAGAAGGTGAGTTCTGAGATTTATTAAATGCTTAAACTAATATATGATGTTGGCCTGGGTAAGGAAAGTTGAAGCAAGGACTGGAAGAAAGAGACAGGTGCAAGAATCATTGCAAAGATAAAGTCCACAAGTCTTGGCATGAGTTTTCCAATTGAGGCTAGTAAAAATATTGTGGGATACTTGGCATTCATCTATCCATCAAATTGTTCAATGAATCTTTATTAAGATTCCAGATTATTATTAATCCTTATTATTATTCAAGATTATTAAGGTGTATCATTCATTGAATAATAAATATTCCATGCATGTTTATTACTATGCAACAAGCACTGTGCTGGGTTCTGGAGGTACAGCAATGAATATGGGGTTAATGGTCCCCGACTTCATGAAGCTTTACATACAGGGAGAGACAGATAATAAATAAAAGACACAAGCAGTTGTAAATGCTGTGAAGGAAATTTTGGGACGCTGAAAGAGAGTAACAGATAGTAGTGATGGTTGGTATAACGGACAGAACTACTGCACATTGGGCACTAAGTGAAGCTTTCTCCAGGGAAGTCTTATGTGATATATCTGAAAGAGCAGCCATTGATAAAGAGGGAAAAAAACAGCTGCCAACCCTCTAAAATAGGAGAATTTTGGCCTAGCTCTGTGTTTGAAGAACAGAGAGTTGCTAATGTGCAGAATAAAGCTGAGAATTTGAGTAAGAGGAAAATGGTAAGGTAACCAGTGGTTTTAATAGTACAGATGGGAATGCTGTCCTTGATAAAAGTAGTTCCAGTGGAATGAGACCAAAACCGAATTGAACTGAACTGAAAAGCCAGTGGGAAGAAATGAGGGAAGTAGGTACAGCGTGCTTAGTAATGAGGGGTTAGGTGTCAGGGGAGTAAACAACGGGAAAAATTCTAATTTATAAAAGCATTATAAGAATTTAGATCATAGCTGTATATGTATACTGAGCTGGTAGAGAGGGAGAGATTAACATACATGAGAAAATAAAATTGACAGCAGTGGATTGCGGTTTGTAGCACTTACAGTTTACTCTTACTTTGCCTGTGAGTTGGATAAATGTCTGAAAGCTGATTGTTTTTCAAAGTTGGTTTCTATCTGGGAAAGAAGGGAGTAGGGAACAACATGACATTGTAAACTGCAAAGCAAAATAAGGATATAGAGTACATAGAGGAAGAAAGAGCTCGGACACTAGAAGATCTTGTTCCTAAAACCACATGCTGCCTACTTTGTAGTGTAGCTTCACATGAGCCCTACTCCAGTTTCCAAAAGAACAATGATTGTTTCATTTAATCGGTCACGGGTACTTCACATATCCCACCATATACATCTGTCATTTCAAAGAAGGAAGAGTATTTTAGGACTACAAATAAAAATAATGTAACATTAAGATGAAAATCAAATAACAAATGTAGCTTCGTTGAAAATCTGTCTACACTGATATCTTATTATTTTTTTTTAATTCTGCCAAGGATTAGTGAACATATTCTCCCAGTCTTGTTTCTGTCCGGAAATCAGTGTTGGGAAATTACTGGACTGATTGCCTGATGAAATCGCTTTCGATTCAAATTCTACAATTCAGTTAATAATTACAAAATATATCATATTTGAAGTAAAATAATTTCCTTTCTTACCTTCCATTCAAAGATCTTACAAGTAACTCTTTCTTTCCCCCGTTAACTTTGCAGTTCTCACAGCTCTATAGGGATTTAAAGGAACACTTTGACACACTCATCAGTCTCAAAGGCCCATCCTCCCAACTTTTCAGAGAGCCCACAGCACTTACAATAAACATCTCTCTGCACAACAGATAATAGCTGCTTCAAATGTTCTCTGTCAGCCTGAATGTTGATTTAGACCTCAGTAATCACACTCCACTCTGCACAAATCTGAAATCACAAATGCAGATTAATTTATGAGAATACAAGGAAAGAATTGAAAGAAAAACAAGGCTGTCTTGCCCAAGGAAAGGAAAACACGTAAGAAGTCCCACTGCTTACCTCCTTTGGATATTTGTATTTTTAAAGTGTTCAAGCATCCTAGTATTTTTTCAGGACTCTGAAAGAGACAATTCAATGTTGTATCAAATAGGATATTTAAAAAGATGACTTAAGGTTATAACAGGTGGACTCTCAACAGCAGAATTATCACTGGCTCACTGTTACCTCTGATCTGCAGGCATATGATTGATGATGCCTTTCCAATTCCAACAGCATGAGCCTGCAGCAAAGTTTATTTTCCTACAAGGTCTACTTGATTGAATTCACTGCCTGTCCCAATTCTATATGTTTCTGATGAGGTGAACTTCAAAACTGATGATAGTAGAGTGAAATTGTTTTCTGACATGCTAATGTTATAGAGCTAATCCTTTTCTTTCAATAAGCAGTTGAGTTTGCAGCATTCTGCTCCTTTTATATTTTATTAGTGTTTGTGCTTTAACTTAGTATGTATCTTTCGGCATCACTCCAATGGCAGGTCCAATTATAAAGATAGAATCAATTAGATTCACTGTGATGTCTGGTATAAGCATTCCAATCTTAGCTTTTAAAACCAAATGGTAGACTTGGCTCTTTCTGGAATCCTGTAAAGAAAATGTGTTGATTCTGTGGGGCTTTGTCTACTGTAGCTTTTTGAAATTTTGTTCCCACTCTTCCCCCATGTCCGAATCCACAGTCTCCTAAACAGCTTTTATTGAGAACCACAATCTCATCTCCTCCTTTTTCGAAGCAATTAAGTCCATCTAGCTGGAGAGCCCAAATACAGTTTATTTTCCTCTGTAAAATCTCTCTCCCGTGCTTTCTGAAGTACTGCCAATTAAGAGGGCCTTAATAAATCTGCCTTAAAGGACAGGTTGAATGAATTGGTCCTCTCTTGTCTTTTGTCTGACTTGCAGTAAGAGAAATTACATTTTCCAAGACTAAACCTTGTCAGTGATGTAGAATTTATCTGATTCTTTCCATTCATGCCATCTTCAACACCTTCATTCATCATGTATTTCCTCTTAGTCTAACTGTCTTTGGTCTTCATGTCTTCATTGGCCACTGAGTGGCTTCCTAATAACACAGACAAAAGTCTCAGTTTTGTGAAAAGGCCTAAAGGGCATGGTGATTTGGACTAGGCATCTGCACTGGAATACTAGTTTAGTTGGCAATCTTCTGTTGCTTTATACGTGCGTGGTGGAAATAAAACCATACACTTGTGTGCTTTCCTTTTCTGAGTTTTGACTTAAAATAAAAAAGGTAAAAAGAAAAACAAACCAAAGGAAACACATTTTCTGGCAGTTTCGCAACAGATTCATGGTTAAATAATATTGTATTAGTTACAAAATTTCCTCAAAATTCTGTTGCCTATACCAAAGTTCTCATCAGTGGCCAGATAAATTTATGACCATTAATATTTGATTCAGGAATGTCATACGTCATACGTTGGCAGGGTGCAGCGGGTGAAGCCTGTAATCCCAGGGCTTTGGGAGGCTGAGGCAGGCAGATCACTAGATCAGGAGTTTGATACCAGCCTGACCAACATTGTGAAACCTCGTCTCTATTAATATAAAAAAAAATAAAAATTAGCCAGGTGCAGTGTCACGCGCCTGTAATCCAAGCTACACCAGAGGCTGAGGCAGGGGAATGGTTTCAACCTGGGAGGTGGACGTTGCACTGAGCCGAGATGAAGCCATTGCACTCCAGCCAGGGCGACAGGTTAAGACTCCATCACAAATAAAAAAAAAAACCAACCAACCAACCAACCAACAAACAAAAAGCAACCTCATATGTTAACCTGAAAAGCGGATGAGTCTTCCTAAGAATATATCTACATTAATATCCAATTTGGTTTGCATTGTTTGAGAATTTCTCAATGGACTCCAAAAAGCTGTACAACTACTGAAGCTCAGACTATGAAGTGGACTACATGGAAGATGCCTCATCTACAAAGCTCAGCGGAATTATAGAATGGTCACCATCAAAAGACAGCAATTTGCCTACCTGTCATGTGTGTCCCTATACTTGCTTCATAATAAGGGTAGTCCTATGTCTTGTTCACTCTGCATTCTCTTGCGCAGAGCAGAGTCTGTGACACTAAATAGGTCTAAAAATTGTGTGAAAAGTGAATGAGGAAATGAATGGAGAAAAGCCTCACTTGACCACTTGTCTCATCTTTCATTTACCTTGCAGCCAATTCTCATTCTCCAAAACCTTTTAAGTAATGCTATAATAAACATTTATTCTGATAAGACAGAAGAAGTGTAATGCATATTTTTGAGTAATCAATTCCTCAGCAATATTCAGAAGGCTCACAAAAATACCTGATTATTTACAATACCTAAAGTACCATCTTTGCCTATAGCCTAAAATGTTGCTTCTTATAACAATTTTGTTGCCCCCCATCACTCACTTCATCCACAGTACATGGGGGCATGTGCACAAAGACACACAGACACACACATACATACACACAATTTCTTCAATACAGATTTCACTTCAGTAGTGATGGAAGACACATTGTTAAAATGGTAAGAGAGAAACAAACACACCAAAATGCTGCTTGAGACATAAGACTCTGGGTTTCTGTATTCCATATGGGAACTGAGCTTGGAACATAGCAAATATAGATTCCAAAAGATCTTTTTATCCTACTCTATTCTGTGATTTGTGCAGTCAAGCATGTTAGAAAGAATAAGTAACCAGAACAAAGAGCTGAGAGGCAAACAGATAGCAATTTACAATCAGTGAAGAGAATACTTTCCTCAGGCTCCAATATCATTACTATTATTTTAAAACTATACTGCTGGGCAGAACAAACGAAATGCAATCACAGCAGGTGAAATCATGATGAAATAAGACCCTGAATATGGGATAGAAAGAAGGTGGTCAACATACTATAAACAAGGGTGGGAGGTAACTCTACAAGGATCATTTGGATATGAAAAGTCTGCAAATTATTTTTAATATACTTTTGTGGCTTAACTTGGCTGAAACATAAGCTTACAAATACTCAGGAGTCATTAACTTTGCAAATTTTCTGGAGGACTCTGAGGAGTTAATCCCGGAAGATAACATAGTGTTTCAAAAAATCATTCACTAGAATTTTTTATTACATAGAAGCAAAAAGAAATAAAATAGAAAAGAAGTTCCATGCAGTACAGAGGGTGCTAAGCTAGGAGTCAAAAAACCTGGAGTCCAATCTTGGTCTAAAGTAAACTAATTCTCCTTCTCTTTGCTTTCTGTTGCCCATGAATAAAAAAAGTGGTGACGAAAGGACATGTGCATTCAATCAATTCCCTCCAAGCTCTACCATCACTCTTTTGAAAGTCTTTCCTATTTACAGAACATGTCTTAGTTTACAAAAAGCTCCATTATTGAATCCTTAAAACAATACTGTTAAGATAAGAGTTATTATCCTCATTTAGAAATAAGGAAGGAACAACTCAGAGTGATTAACACATTTCCACAAAATCCTCCTTCTAAATGTTGGAAATCCAGTTCTCATATCAAATTCAATGCCCTTAAAAGGATCCTATACTGACTCCCTAATACCATTTTTCCTAATATACATAGTATCTCTCAAAATTTAAACTATTATGTGACCCACAGAGAACAGGGCTTTAAAACAGTAGCAGAATTCATCCAACTGGAAATAACCAATTCTAATAAAATATAAGGGTGAGGAAGGTATTGGTAAAAGGATACAAAATGTCAGTTGGATAGGAAGGATTAATTCAAGAGATCTGTTTTACAGAGAGTATGGTGTCTGTGGTTAATAAAACCATTATATTCTTGTATATTGCTAAGAAAAAAGGTTATAAATATTCTTACTAGAAAATAGATAAATATGTGGAGTAATGTATATGTTAGTTATCTAGATTTAACCATCCTACAATAATTGTGTGTTTCAAAACAATATGATGTACACAATAAATGTGCATAATCTGTACTCATCAATTAAAAGAAAAAAATATTTTAAAGAACATATGAGCAGTTTCCTGAACCTCAAACTTGAATTTTCTATTTGAACTATTGGTTTGATATCTCACTAAAATTATAAGTTTCGGAAGAATAGCCCCCTCCAGTTTAGAGACAGGTACTTTATCTCCAAATTTTTCATTGTTTATCTAATATATTCAAATCATTGCATTTTTGTTGCCTATCTACTTCAATTACTTCTAAGTAGCTACTAACATAGATATGTAAATGTTGCATTGGGGGAGAAAACTCCCAATATTTTGATTGAAGAAACTTAAGCTAGGACGTTGAGAAACTCTGAACTTGGAAAGATAGTAAGAGGAACACTTTTTTCAAGAAAAATGCATAAACACAAAGAAGGTAGAAGTTTGTCTTTGCAAGTCATACTTCACAATGCTGACTTGGTTAGCACAAATAGGAGGGATTCAAAACTTAGAAAAATGGTTGACAGATGTCAATTCTATTCAAACGAGAACAATTATCTTCTTAGCTTATTTTTCTCCTCAGTTTTGGCAGACCGGATTTCTCTGCGATATGCCATGCCTTGGCAGGCGGGCATCATCAGCTGTGGCAGTCAGGTCTGCAGTGGTTCCATAGTTAGCAGCTTGTGGGTTCTCATAGCTGCCCACTGTGTCAGGAACATGTAAGTTTGTGCCTGCCTCTTCCCATGCCCTATATTCTCCCATAATTACATTGCTGAAGTTTTCTGTGTCCAAATTTACTTCCATAATACAAGACCATCTCACTTATACGGATAACATTTTTGTTTTGTCTCACTATGTTAGTCTTATTAGTACCTCTGTTAGTTGATTCCTCTGCATTCCCATTGCCTATGGACTCTTTATCCAGAGATTTCTGATTTCTCTGAAGATGAGCTAGGGACCTTGTGTATCATGACTTAAAAAATATGTTAGAAAGCCTGATGTAGGTTTAAGGTTCAGGTTTTGTAATGAATATACTGTAAAAAATCTTTGCCTATGCACACGGGAATCCTGAAGACACTGCTGTGATACTGGGCCTGAGGCACCCTGGGGCACCACTGAGAGTGGTGAAGGTGTCTACCATTCTATTGCATGACAGATTCTGTTTGGTGAGTAGGGGAGCAAGAAGTGACCTGGCATTGCTACTCCTCCAAGATGTCCAGACTCCCATTCAGCTCTTAGTACCCTTGGGCTATCTGAAGAACCTGAATAGTTCAGAATGCTGGCACTCTGGGCCACATATTATTACACCAGGTCAGCACTTGCTTTTCTTATTAAGGTAGCAGTTGTAAAAAAAAAATGAGGTTCGTATTTCCAATATTATGGTTTGAGAAGGAACTATAATCACAATTGTATACATTATTAACTATAAGATATTGAATCCACATCAGAAACCCACTAGGAGATTTGTTTCTGTTTGATAAGATGACGGTTCTGATAATAACTTCACAGGATTTTAGATCTGAGAACAATTAGATGAGGATCTTTCTCTGTCCAGTCAATTTTATAAACAAACGTAGAGATGATTTGCCTTCCAACTCTTTGCTAACTTCAAAACAAAGGAAACAGCAGGTTTTTTGTGACGTTTTGTTTTTACCTCTTTATGAAAATGAAGCTGGACTTGACTTGCATTTGGAATTTCATAAGTAAAATTTACTTGTTACTTTGGAAGAGTGGCATTTCAAAAGTGATTAAAGAGTGGTGATGCTGTCCGGAGTGGCTCACTTCTGTATTTCCTGCACTTTGGGAGCTTGAACTAGGAGAAGCTTTTCGGCTCAGGAATTTGATACCCACTTGGGGAATAGAGCAAGAGTTCATCACTAGACAACAATAATAACAACAAATAGCCTGGTGTGGTGTTGCATACATGTAGTCCCGGCTGTGTGGGCGGCTGAGAGCGGAAAACAGCTTGAGCCCAGGAGGTTGAGGCTGCAGTGTGTGAAGATGGTGCCAAAGCACTCTAGCCTGGGTGTCCACGCAAGAACTTCTCTCAAAAAAAGTGGGGCTGGCGTGGTGGCTCTTGCCTGTAATCCCAGGACTTTGGGAGGCTGATGCCGCTAAATCACCTGAAGTCAGGAGTTTAAGACCAGTCTCACCAACATGGAGAAGACCCATCTCTACTAAAAATACAAAATTAGCCAGAAGTGGTGGTGTGTGCCTGTAATCCCAGCTACTCAGGAGGCTGAGGCAGGAGAATTCCTTGAACCCAAGACACGGACGTTGCAGTGAGCTGAGATCAGGCCACTGCATTCGAGACGGAGTCACAGAGCGGAACTACATGTCAAAAAACAAAACAAAACAAAACACAAAGTCACAGGAAAGATAAAATACATAAATGTGTGATGTAAAATGTTATTGGTGACAAAATAAGCTGAATTTCTCTGTATAAGTTATACATACAAATGTAATGACAAGACTGTGATAAGACAACTCATGGTCTTATCTCAATACTTAGTGTCTACATGTATCAGATGTTCTTTAGGATAGTTATAGTCCGTTTTCTTTCTAGGAGAGACTGATGAGAATGCAGAAATGTTAAAGTGCAAGTGATGGAAGCTTCCAGCTGTGCCCACCTGTACCCTGACAGAGACAGTTCCATTGTTTGGTTCATTACTCAGGTCAAAGACTCTAATGCAAATGTTGTACACAGTCAATTTTTTTTCTATCTACATGATAGAAACTATAACTTCATCCCTGCATAAATGGGTATATAGCATACGCCTAAATGATAAATATAAGTGAATCATTGATCTGTAGGAAACCATTTTAAAATTCTTTCATTACAGAACAAAATCTCGGGAAACATTTTCTTGTCAATCTCTGAGTTTTCTTACGTGGGTTATTAATCTCTAGCCATACCAATGAGATAGGATGCTGCTCTTCCAACAAAGTAGACATTTTATATAATTCCTCTAATCTAATACTAGTGCCTTTACACCTCAGGGTTTAAAACGAGTCCAACCTTTTTTTGTTTCTCCCATTAAAATAACATTTTTAAGGTTTAATCTTCAGTAATTTTTTTGTAGTAATATTTTTGAAGGTATTTGACCAGGATGATTTGCTTGTGTACTTATCTGATGCCTCCCTTTCTTCTGAATACATATTTTATTATGCACTTATTAGATCTAAGTTTAAGTATTTGGAATAGGAAATTAAATCTAAATTCTACATTTGAATTTACAGGAGTCAGCGAGTCCAGGAAGTGCCCTTATGTGCAGACCAATATCTGGCAATGGCAGTAGGGGACAAATATGCTTTATCAGTCTCAAAGCCCTAGCTACTACAGTGAGTCCACACTTCTCCTGGATCTTATCTACTTCAGCAAAAGAACGCCACGCACTAAACCAGGCCCTTCTGCTTTGGATGGAAACTCCTAAGTCCTCCAGTCTCCTTAAACAGCCAACCACGCTGCCACTTTCCTCAGTAATAATTCCTGCAGCACTGAGACTTTGGTAGTCTCGTAACTATAGCTACTGATGCTACAGTCTGGTCACAGTATGATAAAACACCTGAGCAACAGAAACACACATATTGACTGCATCCTTCTAAAATCTCTCTCAATATACCTTCAATAAATATGTTTTTTCTACAGAACAACTGTTTTCTACTTCCAGAACTAACGCTTGGCCTTGGAATGTTTTCATTGCTGAAATGGATTTAAAAGTGCAAATTCAACAGGAAGGTGAATAGAGAATTTCATGTGTCAGCAACTAAAATTTTCAAAATGATTGAAAATAAAAATGTGAAACTGTCTCTGTGAACTTTATTACTCTTTCAAGTTATATTTTCATATCTACCCATGCGCAGGATTTTTTATAACCGTCTGTATGTTCTCCTCATGTAGGGCAAAAACAGTATCAGAGTTCTTGTGTAATTTGTGAAAGATGGAATGACCATACTATACAAGGTTAACCTATACACAATACCATATTT
Organism: Pongo pygmaeus; assembly: GCF_028885625.2. Taxonomy (NCBI): domain Eukaryota; kingdom Metazoa; phylum Chordata; class Mammalia; order Primates; family Hominidae; genus Pongo; species Pongo pygmaeus. The sequence goes on along the minus strand of NC_072397.2, from coordinate 14,930,805 downwards.
AGTGAATGAAAAATCAGTATTAAAAGCCTACTAAAGTATTGAGTAATTAAATCAAATATATTATTTCAATAATTCTAAAATACGTGTATAAGAAGAAAATAGAACAATGATTAAAATACACAAACCAACCAATGAGGCTGGGCGTGGTGGCTCACACTTGGAAGCCCAGCATTTTGGGAGGCCAGTGCACGTGCATCACAGGACTACCAGACCAGCCTGGCAAATATGGTGAAACCAGTCTCGACTAAAAATACAAAAATTTGCAGGACCTAGTGGCATGTGCCTGTTATCCCAGATCCTTGGAAGGCTAAGGCTTTGGGAATTGTTTGATGCTGGAGGGAGACGTTGCAGTGAGCTGAGATTTTGGCCCATTACTCCAGCAAGGATGATACAGTGAAACTCCATCTGAAAACAAACTAAGAAACACATATGCCCCAAAAACTAATCAATCAAAAAAATCAGTATTAGAAAAGGTGCTTACATGATAAATCCCATATCAAACAGAAAAAAAAAATTCCTTGAACACAAAGGTTCCAGAAGGGGAAAATAAGAAAAAAAATTTAACACCCCCCAAAAAAGTACAAAGAGTAAACGGAAAAGAACCACAAGGGAAAACAATTCAAAATTTCCAACTATCTAATCTAAAAGAAGATGAAAGTCCCTGAAAAACTTTCTAGAGGCCATGTCCCTGTATTACAAAATGGTCATAAAAATTGCCAGGAGTAGAAGAAGAAGAATGTATCTTAAAACTTGTTAAACACCTCAAGTCTCACATAAGAACTGTAATGGAAAATGGATCAGTCAGAGGTTCTTCCATACAATTATGAATAAATTGTATTTCTTCATACTGAAATTTATTTTTTCAATACGGTAAGAAATTAACTTTTATATTACTAGTACGTGATGTAACAAAGCAGGTCTTTAAGGAGATAACTGACACTGGATTTCCATACCATTATTCAGGTAGCCCTTATTTGCCAACCAGGTTCCCTCCCTGGACACACACTGAAGGTCCCCAGCCATTTTGCAATCTCTTCACATTCCCAGCCCCAGAGGAAGCTCCAAAATACCTGTCCATGAATAAAATAGAACATTTCCTCACACAGGAGCCCAGTGTGCTCCTCCAGATTCCCTTTGAGGTAGACTATCTTTTATGGGAAGGCAGGGCAGTGGGAGGGAGGATGTCAGAGAGGATAACACGTGTCAGGGCAGCCCAGGGTCATGGAAACAGAACACGACAGTCCTGGGAGAAACATTCTGAAAGGACATAGACCTAGGTGGGCCTCAGGTGGACATCTGCGTGGAGAGGGAGAGGGCCCTGGTTGAGCTCAAAATGAGCCCCAGGTGGTAGCAGATCTTCGAGCAACATGGAGCTGGCAAGTGATGATGAGACAGCTATCCCTTAAGACCTGCTTCTCACCCACTGATTTTAGCCACATATACATCCTAGTGGCTTAAGGTTCCCCAATCCTGAAATGTGGGTGTTATAATTTCCTGATGGGCCTTTTTCCCCCAACCCACAGATTGCCTGGGATTGCTCACTGCAGTCTCCTCCATGATCCTTGAGTTCTCCATGAGGGGCACAGATCCAGGACTCAAAGGCCTCTCAGTTCCCAATCCTAGGCTGCTCGCCTGGCCT